>NW_026622775.1:63692962-64000277 GCF_023065955.2 Ursus arctos | reverse complement strand
GCGTTGTGCCCAGGGCCGGAAAGCCTGGCGGAATGAGGCACTGGCTCTTACCCTCAAGGAGCTGACGCTCGGGGTCAGGAAGGCAACATCTAGACAAAGCCCTCACCACACAAGGAGTAAGTGTCAGCGGCACCTCTGAGGGTTCATTTGAGGGCACCATGGATGCAGGCTCAGTTTTAAGGAATGTTCTAAGGCGGGATTAAGACTGAACGGGATTCAGATGTTTGGAGAAGAGAGGGCACTGGATCCGGGGAATGTTTCTTTGTTCGCTTAAACCTTTACGAGGCTTTCCCTCCATAAAAACTTCAGGGGCTACACACAGACACATTCCTTCACCACCCTGCAAGAATGATTAACCCCGTCCTTTTATTCTTTCTCCTGAAGGGAGACCAGGGGTGGGATGCCCGCTGAAATGTGTCTCGCAGAGCCGGTTACCATGTAATGAACCAGGACCCGCTGGCTGGCGCCAGGATGCAGAGAACAGCATGTGGGGATAACTTTTAAGATCCACTCTTTTATACTTGCGAGTATATTTTGCGGTACTGTTAGTCACCATGCTGTGCATTAGAGCCCCAGAGCTTACTCGTCTTACAGCTGAAGTCTATACCCTTGGAACAACATCTCCCCATTGCCCCCACCTCCCAGCCTCTGGCAACCACTATTCTCCTCTCTGTTTCTTTGAGTTTGCATTTTTTAGATGCCACATATGCGTGAGAACAGACAGGAATACCTTGGAGATACTGCGGGTTCAGTTGCAGGCCCCTGCAGTAAAGCGAATATCGCAATACAGAGAGTCACATTAGGTGTTTGGCTTCCTAGGGCACATCAGAGTTACGTTTATAGTGCCGTCTACTAAGCGCGCAACAGCAGGATGTCTAAAAAATACATACCTTAATTTAAAAAATACTTCATTGATAAAACATGCTGACCATGATCTGAGCTTTCGGCAAGTCGTAATCGTTTTGCTGGTGGAGGGTGTCGTCTGGATGCTGATGGTGGCTGATGGATCAGGGTGGGGGTGTCGAAAGCTGGGGTGGCCGCGGCAGTTTCTCAGTATAAGACAGCAGTGAAGTTCGTCACATTAGTTGACTCTTCCTATCATGACTTCTCTGCAGCAGTGATGCGGTGTGATAGGCTTTTTCTCACAGGACTTCTTTTGAAATTGGAGTCATTCCTCTCACACCCTCCTGCCGTTTTAGCAACTAAATTTCTGTAATAAGCTAAATCCTTTATTGTCATTTCAACAGTCTTCCCAGCATCCTCACCAGTAGGTTCCATCTCAAGAAACCACTTTCTCTGCTCATGCATAAGAAGCAAGTTTGATGGTGAACCTGCGGCAGCCCCGTCCCACCTTCAGGCTCCACTTCTCACGCCAGTTCTCTTGCTCTTTGCACCCCATCTGCACTTCCTCCCCTCAAGTCTGGAACCTTCAGCTTGTAAAAAATGCAGTATCCACTCAGCACAACATGAGGTGTGCCTGGACAGTATTTGTGTCTCTTGGACTTGGGTCATACAGCCAATGCCCTCAAGGTCCATCCATGTCGTTGTAAAAGGCAGGAGTTCCTTGTGCTTTTCTTATGGTTGAATAATACTCCATATTGTGCGTGTGTGTGTCCCGCATTGTCTTTATCCATTCATCCATCGACGGACACTCTGGCTGCTTCCATGTCTTGGCTCTGTGCCTACTGCCACAGTGAGCACGGGGGCTGCGGAGAGCTGAGAATGACTTATTTCCTTGGGCTACATGCCTAGAAGTGGAATGTCGGGGATCACGTGATAGTTGTATTTTCAATCTTTTGAGGTACTTTGTACTGTTTTCCATAGTGACTGCACCAACTTACATTCGTACCAACAGTGCACGAGGGTTCTCCTTCCTCCACATTCTCGCCAACACTTGTTATTTCTTGTCTTTTTGAGGATAACTGTTCTGACAGGTGTGAGGTGGTGTCTCATCACAGTTTTGAACATTTACATTTTCCTGACAGTGACGTTGTGTACTTGGTGGCCATTTGTACGTCTTCTTTGGAAAAATATCTATTCATGTCCTTTGCCCATTTTTAAATTGTCTTTTTTCCTTTTTTTTTTTTTTTGCTGTTGAGTTGTAGGAGTTCTTTATATATTTTGGATATTGATTCCTTATCATATAGATGTGTTTGCAAATATTTTCTCCCATTCAGTAGGCTGCCTTTTCATTTTGTTGATAGTTTCCTTTGCTGAGCAGAACTCTTTTTAGTGTGATGTCGTTCCACTTGTTGACTTTTGCTTTTGTTGCTTATGCTTGGTGTCATATCCAAAAAATTACTGCCAAGGACAGCGTCAAGCACCTTTTTCCCTATGTTTTCTTCTAGTAGTTTCGGGTCTCCAATTTAAAGCTTTAACCCTTCTCAAGTTAATTATTGAGTGGTGTAAGATAGCAGTTCAATTTCATTCTTCTGCATGTGGTTACACAGTATCCCATCTATTGAAAAGACTATCCTTTTCCCAATGAATATTCTTGGCTCCCTTGTCAAGTATCAGTTGACTGTTTGAGCGTGGGTTTATTTCTGGGCTCTCTGTACCTTTGGTTTATGTGACTATTTTTATGTCAGTACTCTACTGTCGTGATTACCATAGCTTTGTCGTAAAGCTTGACATCAGCAACTGTGATGCCTCCAGCTTTGTTCTCTTTCAAGATTACTTTGGCTGAATATTCAGGGTCCTTTGTGGTTCCACACAAATTACAGGGTTGTTTTTTTCTATTTCTGTGAAAATGTCATGGGAATTTTGCTAGGGATTTTACTGAATCTGTAGGTGGGAAAATAATGTTTTTGTGATGAGACTAAAACATAACGCACTACCAAGCAGCAGTAGAGAAGGTGGTATTTAATCTTTAGTAAATATACCCATGACTGATGTTGGCTCCAGCCTCTGGTGAGATTAGACATTTTCGGCCGAGTTCTACTCTGCCTGTCTCTAGGTTTTAGTTGTCACTTCCTCGAAAATTGTACTTGGTTATTTCTAACCTCATTCTGGGTTTAAAGAAGAGTAGTGTTGTTTACCCATAGTTCCAGTGCAATGAATTTGAGAACATCAGATGCTTCCTACCTACCCACTGTGGCAAGACAACACTGAACTTCCCTTATGGCTGCAGGGGGAACAACTGGACTTGGGGCCAGAGAAAAGAAGTGTCTCCCTTTCCTATCCACCAGTTTGCTTGGCTCATAGGAATGTATCATCAGACAGCTTTGGAGGTTTCTTCTCTCTTCTGTTGACACTTCACTGTAGTTTGGAAAAGCCGACTCCTGCCTGCGTAGGACAACTGTGAAGTCCAAAAGCTTTAAGCTCCCACGGGATCAAGGAGAGGAGTAGCTGTTACCTTTACTTGAAAAGAAGTGTCCAACCCCCGCCCCCCACCCCGGCCTGCTCCTGATCCCGGATACTCACATGACATTACGGTAAGGCAGATACCACTTACTGGCCATGTTTTGGGGAAAGTTACTTAATCTCTGTACCTCAGTTTCCCCATCCAGCATCTTAATTGTAGTCCTGTGGAGAGACAACCCTGAGGCAGAAGCGCCCAGCCAGGCCGCACCGGATTCCAGACCCACAGAAATGGTGAGATAACGAATGTTGCTTTAAGCCACTGAGTTTTGGAGTATTTGTTACACGACAATAAATACACCACTTCTTAGATTAAAAGAAATAATAAAAATACTCTTCACTAGTAATGGTTTTTCAATGACCATTTCATCATTAGGATTTTGTTGGGCTTGAGTAGAAATTATCCTAGATGTCCAACTCTTCACCAGGTCAGTGTCAGTGGTCAGTGGGCTGCCGTTTCCAGTGGAGCCACCATCAGTGGTGTAATCACGGCGCGGGAAGGCAGGTTCTGCTGTTCCTTCTGGGTCTTCTACGAACCAACCTAATTTGGTATCCAAATATCTGAACTCGAGGCAGTTATTCCTAACTGCTCTCTCCTAATACTTGGAAGAGCTGGCACTGGATTTTCTCTCCGCTTTAACAAATGATTCTTTGCTTCTTCCTGCTTCTCTGGCTTCTGCCACTCAGTAGGTGGTGGGAACTTGATCACAGTTTTTAGAATTTCTAAGTTATTACTGGCCTGTCAGTTACGGACTGACTTGCACTTACATACCGTTGGTTTCTTCAGTAATCACCTCTCAAGGGATCAATGCCTTGTGCTCTCTGAGCAAGCCCTTTAACAGAAATCAAACTTGGACAAATCCAAGTAAAATAACCACTTTGATTTTCTTGAGCTCTATTTTTATATTGTTTTCACATTTTAAAAGAGGTTCGAAATTTAACTTGATTTCTCTCCAGAGTTTTATTAGGAGGTATGCCTACATGTGGTGCCTATTTACAGTCTCCCCCTAAGAACAAAAGCAAGCTTTCGTGGCAATGGCACATCAATCTCTTGTAATGTCAATCCCCACCCAAGGCTGTACCCCCCCATTTTATTCTGTAGATGCATCTTAGGCCCCCTGATTGGAATGACCTGTACCCTGGAAAACAGAGGCCTGTCAGAGCGGAGCATTCCTGTGCCCACGTCTGGCAAAGGAAGCTGCTTGTTTTCCTCCTCTCATGAAGAATCCCATTGGCAGGACCATTCCAGAGACGAATGGACCGTCAATCAACTCTCTGTAAAACCTGAGCCAGTAACAGGATTGTACATGGTTCTTGGCTCACTAAATCCCTTTGTGATACACAGCTGCTGGCCAAGTTGGAGCACGGACTACTGACTGAATTTCAACCAGTCTAAAAATATTGTACGAACAACAGGCTGAACTGGGCCTACCTCCATAGTTGACCAAGTCTAAGACTTGTGCTCTTATCCCCCTTCTTCCGATGATAATATTTGAAAAATCAGCACCTGGGTTACAACTGATGCTATCTTAGATGCAATCAGGTAAACACCTGTTTTAAGCAGTTAAGAAGCATCAGTATTGCCGCTAGCTTGCTATTACGTAGGCTTCCTATTATAAGGATCTCTGGGCATCTGAGTTAATGCAGAGAATCCTGACCCTCTGCGGGAAAGGCAGCGCTGGGCAAGGATTAACTAGTGGAGCCTGAGCTGTGTGTTCTAGGCATTTCCCCAGAAGGTAAGGCTGCTGTTACCAATCTGTGTTGGTGTTCTTTATTTTGTTTTTTAAAAGATTTTATTTATGTATTTGAGAGCTCACAAGCAGGGACAGGGGCAGAGGGGAAGGAGAGGGACAAGGAGACTCTGTGCTGAGTATGGAACCCAGCAAAAGGCTCGATCTCAGGGTCCTGAGATCATGACTGAGCCGAAATCAAGAGTTGGATGCCTAACAGACTGAGCCACCCAAGCACCCCTGTGTTGGTGTTTTTTATACAAACGCAGCTCAGATAAAGTTAAGCACCTTTTCATACAACTTAAGAAAAATATCTGAGTTTTCTAACTAATGTTGGGTTACATGCTTGCACACACCAAGCTAAAATTTGCTATGGTATTTTTTTTTTTAAAGTAGGCTCCACGCCCAGTTTGGAGGCCAATGTAGGGCTTGAACTCACGACCCTGAGATTAAGACCTGAGCGGAGATCAAGAGTCAGATGCTTAACCGACTGAGCCACCCAGGTGCTCCAATATGGTATTTTCTAAGTTTACGCTGTTCTGTACAGTTTCATATTTTTTCAGATACTTAATTAATGTATACATTCTAGGTTCAACAGAGCACAGGTACTTCTATAAAAAATAAGTTTTATTAACAAAATGGGCTCACAGTATAAAATACAGACGATGGTTCATTATATCAATTTCTTGGGATCATCTTTCTTGTTAGGTGTAGCACTGTAGACAAATAAAACACAAGCAAAGACTAGCTCCCCTGCCCAAGGCCTATGAAACCAGGAGAAACCAACACCGACTGCTTCAGTCAGTCATCGTTTTACCTCCCCTTCCGCCATTAACCTCTTGGGAAGCTGCTTCTGTTACTCTTAGGCTACTCCTCAGCTTGCTGCCATCCCACCCTGGCCACCCGAGACAGGCAGAATTGGGAAGAAAATGAGTATAAGTTTAAAACAAAAGTTCTTGCTCAAAACAGTACTAGAAACCGAGCCAGGAGATTCTGGCTGTAACTGCTGATAATCACGACCCCCAAGGGCCACTTTTTTATTCCTCAAGCCAGAGAACACCACAAAGACGGCCAACTTTTATGCCCTTCCTCAGTTTGTGCTGGGCAGCCCCAGTGAAGGACTGCAGAATTTCCGTGAAGCAGAAATGGCTCAGACGTTCCATTTAGAACTTCTGTAGGAATTTGAGAACGAGGTCCCGCAGTCGTACCCTGAGCATCTCATCATTGTCACAAATGATATGAGTTGAATCTTCCTCAATCTGGATGAGCGTCTCAGCTTCCTGGAGCAGGACAATATGGCCCTTCGCTGTGTCTTCCACCTTAATATCGCTGAAGCCATGCTGCTCCAAAAGAAGAGAGAGGAGGATGATGGCTACTCTGAAAGCAAGGGGCCAGCTGAAAGGCAGGAGGACACTCAGCAACTGACACTTCTAGACTTGGCTAAACTGAACATTCTAGAAACTCACTTTCGATGCTCCCTAGTATAATTCTTCAGACTTGTCACAGGACCTCCTAGAGCAACAGAATTCAAACACAGCTTCATAGACTTTAAAAGAAGCCTCCAAACATGCACAATCTCATGCAAAACACAACAAAATTTCTATAACCTGCTTAAGCTTTTGTGAGTTATCTGAGGAGCACAACCAAGGGCCTGGGTTCAGGAGTTTGGGACGCTGGGCTGCCCATCACCAGCCAATGGTACCTGATGTAAAAAGCAGCTTCATCCTGTCCCAGGAAAATGCCATTCCTCAAAGCAAGATACCAATGGCCTTGTGATTTGGCATATCCTTCTCAAGGGAGAAGGAGACATGGCAGCACAGCAAATACTCCCCTACCTTAATGTGAGTTACAGAACTTTCTTACACATCACACATAAAGTTGAGGAAGAGGAAAAGAAGGAGAGATAAGACTGATTTGCCTGGAAGGGACATAGGATAGGTAAAGAACATGGGCTAGGGAGGGTCTCTCCCCTTAGTTCCAGAAAGCTCATGTGTAGGCTGGGGCAGATCCTAAGGGTCAGTTTCTGGATGAACCAGGCAGAAGAACTGGTGAAGGTGTTTCTGGGAAATTCTGCAAGCCGTTTCAAGCTTTTAAAAAACAAGTCAAGCTGAGTTCTACTAACAGGAGCCGGAGCAGCGCAAGGTCCTGAGGAAGCAGTTGCTGCCGTGTTCACTGCGTCACACGGGACGCTCCCAGGCTAACTCCCATAGAGTGTCCCCACCCTCAGGGGCTAGGAGGGCTGCACAATTTGGCCACAGTCTTTCCTTCAGGGAAAAATTAAAAGACTGATGGCCGGCTGCTGATCCAGGGAAGGGCCAGTGTCCTCCAGAGGTCTGCCTACTTCTTCCCTCTCTTCCCACTCGTCTGGGAGTTGCTGGCCCTGCTTCTCCAAGTCCTAGGGATCTGGCCACATGGGTGCCTCTGCCGTCACTGCCCCCCAGTCCTGAGCCTCTTGTCTCTTGTGACATGGCCATGCTGGCACTCTGACAGGAAGGGGTCTTCTTGAAAAGTGAGGCTCTAAGGGGCAGACTTCCAAAGTTTTCTTTCTTTCTTTCTTTTTTTTTTTTGAAGATTTTATTTATTTGATAGACACACAGTGAGAGAGGGAACTCAAGCAGGGGGAGTGGGAGAGGAAAAATCAGGACTCCCGCTGAGCAGGGAGCCCGATATGGGGCTTGACCCCAGGACCCTGGGATCACAACCTGAGCCGAAGGCAGACGCTTAACGACTGAGCCACCCAGGTGCCCCCTAAGTTTTCTTTATCTGGCCTTTCCCACCTCACCCATCGGTTACATCTAGGTTCCTGAAGGGCTTCCTCGGTCTAGTTCCCGCAAGAAATGGGGTGTGGTGCGGTAGTCTTCTAGTGGCCTGAGTCTGATGGGAAGGGGCTGGCAGAGAAGAAACAGGGGACCTACGGGGAAGGAGGGCATGGTCTTCTCTCACCTCTCTGGGACCCTCCCCTGGTTGTTTTCTGCCATGACCCTGGATCAAGCAGATGCTTCAGGGACGGCAGCTCAGACCGTGGAGCCGGAGAGAGAAGCAGCAACATGCCTTCCTTGAGGCGCCGAACAAGGCAGGCCGGCTCCCGAGCGATCTGGCCGTGCTCACCTTCTCCAGCGTCTGCACGAACTGTTCCACGGGGATCGAGCCGCTCAGCAGGGGCTTCAGCACTTTGCAGTCTGGGATGTCATCGCTCGCCCGCTTTCTCTTCTTACCGCCTGTGGGCTGGGCCGGCCTGGGTGGGGGCTAGAGCGGGAGACACCACGATCTCACCCAGCACGTCACCCCGACAGCGGCAGAGCTCGGTGCGGGGCCACAGCGAGAGCCTGTCTGTCCGTCCCGCCCAGGGCCCCGCTGCCCGGCCCGCCATCCCCGCTGCCAGGGCTGCCGGTGCTGGAGCTCAGGGGCGCCGTGCGCTGGGGGCGCCATCTGGTGCTCTGTGTAACGTAAGCTAGTGCCGCAGCGTCCACACGGCATCGGGACCCTTTTTGGCAGAGATCTTCCTTCTATCAAGACTCATTTTTAAGTTTTAAATGATTCACTTTAGTATTTTCCAGTAAATTCTTTAAATAATAAACTGTGTCGGCCACCGCTGTGCAACAGCACGTGGCCGAGGCCCCCAGCGGTGGGGGCGGCCTGACGGTTCAAACGGACGTCAGAGACACCGCCTACCAGTGGCGCTAGCAGGATTTTGTGAGGATGCAGCGGAGGGTGAGACAGAAGCACGGCCAGCAGCCCACGCGGCGGCACAGTCCGGGGCTGGAAGGAGGTCAGGCGCCTACAGAGCGACGCCGCGACGCAGAAAACACGGTGAACGTGGGGCACGACGCACCGGGGACAAGGCGCCGCGGCCCGTGAGCGGGCTGGCTCCCAGGTGCGCGTGTCCTGGAGGGGAGGCCTCCGGGGGGCGGGGGGCTGCCCTGCCGCTCGGGGGGCCCCCTCCCCGCCCAGCCCCGCACTCTGCACTGCGGCTCTAGCGGAGGCGCCCGCGGGAGCTCGGAGGGACGTCGGTCCTTTCGGGATCCTTTCGGAGCCGGGAAGGGCACCTAGGGTGATGTGCGGCCCCCGCTCTAGGAATAATAGCTGCTCTTCCCGTTTCTGTCTCTGAGGCATGTGGCCAGGGAAATAATAGGGAAGAACGGACACGAGTGTTCTGTTTCCAGTCTAATCCATTAAGGAGTCTGGTCTCTGCCTTGTGCTGGCTGGAGTGCGAGCACCACTGGTGGGGGCGGTCCGGGGGGTTCCTCATCTTCCCAGGCCCCAGCGGCAACTCAGGGGTGCAAGCCCAGCTCACCCTCCCCCGTACCTGAAGGACGTGCTTGTTATCTTTCGTGTGCAGCACAGCCGAGACGGTTGCCAAGGAAATGCCAGGCTTAATCTCCATGGGCACCAGCGCATCTGCGAGCTGGAAGCAGACAGGGGTTTCAGTTGGGCTCACCTCAATGTGGGGGACGAGGTGCTGTGCCATCCTGAGTCAGGACCAGGAGGCCACACGGAGAGCTCACGGGTGGCCGGTGATGGCCAAGGCCAGCTTTCCACAGCCACCAGCTTGCTCGCAGCGCCGCGCCCCTGCCACTGTGGTGGGAAAGGTGCGGCATCTGGTGCCATGAAGCTGAGCCTTTAGTGACCAGCGTTCCTCATTTTCTTTTCTTTTGAACTTTTGTTTATATCACTGCAGTCTAAATGACCACATAATTTTAAGGAAGAAAGAAGGTAAAAAATTCAAAAATACCTTTAATCAAAAATACACACAAATATATACATCGATTGTAAGAAAGAAAGGAGGTAAGAGAAGTGGAGAGAAGGAGGTGGTGGTGGAGGGTACACTGGGCTGAGAAGAGGAGGAGAACGAGCCTGAGCCCGACGTTCTTCGACCTGTTTCGGGTGCTCTTCCTGGAGGCGGCCCACAACTCTGAGCAGCCACCTCACGCAAGCTTGAGCCACCGCATGCTGGGACGCCAGGGTGCTGACCCTTCTGCTTTGCCCTTTTGTTAGTCAACCCCCAAATGATGCACTGCCAACACCCTGCCACGGGCTCATCACCCGAACCACCACAACCTCATGTCCACCTTCTGGTGCCTTCCAGACTGCTCCTGACCCTTCCACAGGATCTCTCGAAAACCTCTAAGGGCTTCTTCTTACTCAGAATACCTATCAGGTGCTGACTTTCCATGCCGGCCTCTGCCTCTGTCCTCTTAACCACTAGGTGACTAGTGTCAGGAAGGACAAGGACAGCAGCTTTTGGATGGAGTGAGCTAATTCCTGTTAATCTGACTTCTCTCAAAGGTGGAATACCCAACCTTTACCATCTCTCTCCCTACCACCCGAGTCTGACGCATACCCCTTCTCGTAGGCAGCTTTGCAGCTCCCCGACCCCGCCACTGGCGGTGACGTGGGACCCTGCGAGAAGCCCTCGCTACCGGGGTTAGCAGACTATCGCTCTTGCACATGCAGACCCCGAGCTACCCAAGTCTCCTTTGTGTAAAAACAAAAGTGAATAAATACGCAAGATGCCATTTATGTAACTATGAAGATCAGTATCCCATGAGCAGAGGAAGCTGCTTAGGATATTTAAAAGGAACGTGAGCACTGTTTCATGAAACAAGGAAACACATGGCATGGGTGTGAAATCTTCCCCCAGGGAGACCCACGTCTGCTCCGGGCTCCCAACAGTGCCGTCTGTATGCGGCCTTTTCCTTCCTGCGCCGCACTTACTCCCCCCACGGGTCAGCTGCCTGGCAGAACGGGCCTGGGAGGCTTGGGGACGGCATTGTGCGAACCTGGACAGCCCAGTGATTGAAATCTAAGACCCCGCTGTGCCACGAGGGAAGTCCACTCAGAGCCCACGACCACCACAACTCCGCTCAGACACCTCTGCGAGAGGGGCACGTGTCCCTCACCGCCCAAGAGCAGAGAGTTTCCCACCAGAACACGTCCCCGAGGGCTGACGCATCAGGCCTCCTGCCTTGCACTCACAGGGACACATGAGGAGGGTTACGAGGCAGCTGCACAGGACACACTCCCATCTGGGAAAGAACCAGGTACCCCAGAGTAGTAGCAGCACCTAAGACCGGCGGCAGATTTTAACCCCTGCACCTCACACAGGCCTCTCGGGCGAAACTCAACGACGCCTGTAGTTCCCTCTACATTCCGTACGCGGACAGAGATTTATGCACAAGAATGTTTCAGAAAGCATGATTTATAATACAGAAAAAGCAGAAATCCTAAGGGTCCACCACTGAGGGAACAGTTACGACGCACTTATGATGTTCACAGCTGTTACTTCACTACCCGAAAAATGAGAAGGCTCTGAAGGTCCCCCCTCCCCTTCCAGTTCCTCGCTTAAGGATCTGCGTTCGTTGGTCAAAAGACAGCCACGTCTGGGACAGTCGTCTGAGACTCAAGTGGAAAGCGTGGGTTTGACCATGAGAGAGAGAACGGCTCACCTCTGGCATGATTTCGATCTTCTCGTAGCGACGCTTGAAAGGCAAGGCGAGGACCTCGGCCCGCCGGTACGACATGGCAGGCGGCTGGCAGTCTACCATCAGGTCCATCCGGTGGGACTGCGCGGGGGGCGGCTGCGTGTACTGCTCGGGGCAGACCACGTGGAGCGGCTGAGGACCGACGGGACAGGGGCAGGGTGAGGGAGGAGGTCCGTGCATGGCGCCCACGCTCAGCCTCACCACTTTCGGGCCATCTTACCTCTCCTCTCAAACCCAGTGGCGGGCAGCAGGACAGGTGAGCGCAGTGTGGGGAAAGGAGAATAAAAATTTCAGGGCAAAGCCCTCAACTGCCAGCCATGTAGGGTAGGGGGGAGATCCACTGCCTCTATTTGAATTTATTTTTATTTTTTCACTGTTTTTAAGGCACACTGATGGTGACTTCCATGAGTCTACTCTCAACTGGTCCCTAAGCCTCTGGAGGGCACAGTCTTCTTGTCACATCTACCATCACTGACTGGTGGGGACAGCTGGTGGCCAGTGGGCAAGAACTGCTGACGTGCCTGCTAGTCTGGTGTTCTGGGGCTGGGCTTTTTTCTGGTATCGGCAGGTCTGCTGGTTTTTGACAGTGGGCACCGCTCACGTCAGATACTCAATTGTGTAGGACAGACTGAATCAGAGTATTTTTTGTTTTTGTTTTTTTTTTTAAACAAAATGTCTGTTATTTTCAGAGACAAAAACAGTAAACCAACACTTACTTGGGACAAATACCATGCAACTGAAAATGGATCCCGGTGGCCCACTGAGTCATTGTATTGCCACTGCTTTTACTTAAGAGTCTGGAGCTCGCCTCAAGTTCCTGGAAGGAGGCCTTCCAGCAGGCCAACCAGACGCATTCAAAATAGCACTTGTTCTGTTGGGCTCTTACTTGTCCTCCTCCTGACCTGGGTGGTATGTTGTAACTCCTCTCAGGTCCCAGCCTGACCTCCAACTGGCTTTCCCCCTCCTACGGGGGATACCAAGTGGACTCCCATCCCCACTCTCCCTGTCCTGCCAGGGGCTCCATGAGCACAGCACTGCTGTAGGGACGGCAGGGGGTGTTACCTAGTGAGGAAAATAACAGGCTCTGAACTGTCTCTGCCTGCATGCTGATGCGCACACGGTGGGGTATCGAATCACCAAACCGGCCCAAACGTACCCACTGCTCTATAATCATGTCTAGAGAAAGCCCATATTCTTTCCTGGAGGGCCAGTCAGCGAGCGATCACATTAGGCATGATCTCTGTAGCCCTGAGGCCCTTCGGCTTCCCATTCCTTGCCACCCCTCCTCAGAGTTCTGTGTCGGTGCCTCCCATCCTGAGCTCAAAGATTCTGGGTGGAGGAGAGCAAACCTCTGACCTGGGCTGAGCAAAGTGAAGGGAGCTAACCATCCCGTGCTGCATTACTAGATGAGGCACAAGGAGACGTGCCAGGGCGCCCTGGTGCTCAGCGGAGCTCCCGAAGCAACGGGGAATGAGAACTCTTCCTCTGGCCTCGCTCCCTGGCCAATGCCACGCAGCCTCCCCAAGCGCGAGCAGATGTGCTGCCGAGTGGTTGCTCGCCCAGTGCGGTGCTCTCTAGTCCCTGCTCTTCCTCTCCGTTCTTCTGCTCTGCAGACGGCCTTCCTTTTACTGACCCCTTTACCCAGCTACTTCTGCCCATTCTCTATGGCAGAAAGCGCAAAAGGAAAAAACAAAAGCAGCAAAACCCAAACCAAACCAAACCTCTCATGAAAAGCAAAGTAACCCTGTGTGCGGTACCCCTCTACATGTGCAACAGGGCCCAATCCAGGTTTCGGATAAACTGTCTTTTGGCTTGAGGAGGAGGTTTCTAGAACGACTTTTCTGGTGGGAGAGGGGGCAATCTGCTTTTAACTGGACACAGATGGTTCTCATAAAAAATAATAGACTGTTTATGCTTTCTTTTCCTTCCACTTTTGATTTCTTTAGAACGGAAACTGCTCTCCGGGTGTAAAGCTCATTACTGTGAAGGGTAACGAAGCAGCGCGTGTGCCAGCACGCAGCAGACGCTTGAGACGTGAGCCGGACAAGAAAAGAAGCCAGGCAGCCGGCCCTCAGCCCGCAGACGCGCAAACCCCCCAGCGGGGACAGGCCGCACGGAGACACTGGCACTTCCCTTCCTTACCTGTACTTCCTTAAGCAGCTTGGACACTTGGATGAAATTCAGCCGTGTATCAATGGGGCAGTAAATGCACTTCATGGCCAAGGGCTGGTAGGGAGCCAGTGCTTCCAGGTAGGAGAAATCGGGTTCTAATGAGCACAAAAAACAAAATTTGAAATGCACGCAACAGAGTTGCTGCCAAGTGAGGAGGCGGCCGGTGTGGTCAAGGCCAAGCAGATGGCCACACGGTCGGGAGGGTGAGGTGGTGTAAGTGCCAGAGGCTGGTGGGAGGCCCACTCCTTATCACTGGGGAGGAGGTATTTACACATAAGGACAAGGAGAGGCCAGAATGAATAGTGCAGGGTGGATGTGGAATTGGAGGTATGGGTGTGAGCTCACGGCTTTCAACACAGAGAGACAGAGGAGACAAACAACGGGTAAATAAGTAAATGGGGGAGAAGGGAAAGCTCTTCTTTACGACAGAATGCCAAGTAAATGTAAAAGAAACAATGAAAGTAAAGAAAAAAAAATCACCATTTGGCAACCATCGCAGTAATAATTTTTTCTGATCAGGATCATCAATAGATGCTAAAAAAAAACTAGATAAAAATTTGGGAAGACCAGGATATGTGGCCTCAAAGTGCCCCCCCCTGCCCCAGCCCCCCAAGATAATGATTACATATAATAAGACTGACCTTACTGTGGGGAAATCTGGTGCAGGCCACTCAAATTGAGTGCTCAGAGTCAACATGCAGGTATGAGACAAACCACACACCACCTACTCGACAGGATGGCCCAAGAGGAAGAGAAAACGACCCTGGCCCCATGTCACCAGATGCTCTGCTGGGGCTGCTGTGCTCTTATGAGCAAAGCCCAGTGGGACTGGGAACCCCGCCTGCCGTAATGGCCTGTCTGTTCTCTCCAGAACCACTCACCGCAGCCTGCTGGCAGGGACAGCCCAGAATGAGCCAGAAGAACTGGCACATTTCTGGTGTGAAAAATTATGCTTAGATTCCCAACAGCCTGTGCCCCCACGAGGACATCAGGCTTATACTCACCTGTCTCACTAACTTATCCAGTGCATTTGGGAAAACTGATGGAACTTCCAGATCTTTAAATTACTCCCCCTCCAGCGGCTCCTGTTTCCCTGAGAATACCCCCAAATGAGGCAAGCATTTGGGAGAGATGACAGACTCCGTTTTGACATGGACGATGTGAGCTTCCACTGTGCCATGGCTGTAATATGATCCAGCAGTGGTCCAAGACTCCTCTCTGACACTACCAGACCTCACAAGTGACCTAATTGCCCTTTTGAAAGCCCGTCAAAACCGGATGAGATTTAAATTCATTACCTAGGGTTGTTATGGACCATCACACAGCCCTTGATTTCTTCCTAGCTGGCTGAGGGAAAATTCATACCAGAGCCAATCCTCTAACTGTGCCTATGTAAACACCGTACCCACTGTCCTATCAGAGTCAACAACTCCTCAAAAAGAATAGGAGAGACCCCCCAACCCCAAGTTCTACCACAATGTTCTCCAGATCACCTGCTGTTTAGCAAAACTTGGTAATGGTGAAGTTCTGGGTACCGTGAGTCAATGTCTTGTGGCCTGACTTCCTCTTGGCCAAAGGGGGCCTGGGAAAGAGAGAAGCAACCCCGGACAGCTGCTTTTCTGAGCTCTCCTGACACTTTCTACTAGGCCTTGCAGTCAGCCAGAGCCGGCCTGTCACTCATGGCTAGGCCATGGTGTTCTCTTGTTGGACACAAACAATTTCGCAGAACACTAACACCAGACATGGCCGCTTGGTGACCACAATGGATCAAGACAAAAACAAGAACCCTTCTGTAATCATGCCTGAACACAAAACCACAACACTGTTCAAACCACAAAATGAATAAACATTACCCTATCCTGGCTCCATTCTTCTTGCTTCCTAGATAAGAATTATTAAGATACTCAATCACACAACCACTCCTGTTTCCTGACAGCAGCCAATCCTGAGCAATGTCCCACAGCTGTCAACCCACCTCAAAATCAACGAACACAAGCCCAAATCCGTACGTTCTTTTCAACAAGCTCTGAGATGCCTCCCGCTTCCCCATGGTACGCGTCCTTCCCAGTTGCAACGAGTCATTAAGCCAACTTTGTTTGACTAGTGATGTGGTGGTGGCCTCTGGCACTCCTCACCAACAGGCTGAGCACACGGAAGGGCCCCAGTGTCCCTGATCCTGAAGCACTGGGGGTGGAGCAGACTCTCTTCCATTATTCAGCTCTTAAAAAGCAATGAGAAAGAAAAAAAAAACAACTTTCTCAACAGCTTTTATGTGCCAGGCACTGTATAAAGGGTCTTCTTATAACATTTCACTAAATGCACAGAGCCGCTCAATGAAGGAGCCAGCAATAACCCCGTCTGACAAGGAAGCAAGTGAGGCTCGGAGACATGGGGTAACTTGGCGTAGGTTACAGTCCATTGGACCAGATTCGGATCAAGGTTTTTCATTTCACTGCCCATAAGATTTCCAAATCCCAAGGCTGACTGAAGACCTAAAACTGATAAAATAATATAGTGATTAAGTAAAACCCCTGCTTGACCTCATGAAAGGATCTGTTCTACTGTGAGGGGTTTGTCTCCAGAAGGAAAACTGTAAGCTAGAGGAAACTATAACCAAAGGAGAAAGACCCAATTCAGGAAATAATTCCTAAAGGGTAAAGTAAGAGTGGTTACTAGAATTACTGCCCTTCTTGAAACAGCATACAAAATCCTCTCAAAAACATTTCAGTAAAAATCTGCCTCAAGGAAAAATCTCCGAAAACCACCATGAAAGCTTTATCCAGTACAAGTTTCCTAACAGTCCATCTTGCTCTATTCTTACTCTTTCCCTTGTGATTTCTTCACCCTCTGGTATTTATGACAGATGAGTGTTCATATTTCTGTCTTACTGTAAAATTCATCCCTTGGTATCCATTTGGTCCGTGCGTTGAGTGACGATGGTCCCAGTGGAAAGGGCAAGGTTTTATTTGTTTACCTGTAAATATGACAGTGTTGAGACTAGATTTCCCCCAGAGCTCCATGAAGTGGACCACGTCCCCAAACCGGAGGGAGGGGTGCCCAGTGAACACCACGCATGGCTGGCGGAAATCACTGCTGAAGTCTCCGTGGAGGCTGGGGTAGTGCTTTAGCTTGTTGGTCTGAATGAGCTACGAGATGTAGAGAAGCGCAGAAGAGCCGTTAGTCTGTGTAGGCAGAGGGAAGCGCCACACCGCAGGGGAGAGGAAGCAGAAGGAAATTAAAAATACAGACGAATCAAATTAATATTTGCTGAAAACTGAGATTTTTCTACCTACAAGGTGACTTTCGGAACAGATGGGACCTTCTGGTACAAATTAACATACTCAGTGATTACTTTTGTTCAGGCTGTTAAGGCCTGATGCAGTCTAAGTCTTCCTGACACCCGAGCCCTGGCCCCAGAAGTCCCCAGTATGAGTTATTATTTGAAGTACAAGTAACTTTCCCAAAACATGTGAATCACTATGTTCTGTCAACAATAAACACCTCACACAAGAAAAATTATTTACCCACATAGGACCACCTCTTGAGAAGTTATAGCTGTAAGTTACTGCAGCAACTTAATAAAGACAAAGGCCAAACTGGCTTTCAGAAATTTAGGAGATGTGATGTGCCCATGATGCAGAGAGCTGTGGTAAGAAGTGGGCCAATGCGCAGCCTCAAACTTGTCTCAAAAGTGTATGTTTTGAATCAAAAAGATCTCACCTGGCACCACTCTCCCAAAGTCATGCCCAACCCAAGGCAACACCATAGACAGTTATAGCCGCAGTTGGCGTCCTGTGACATGGCTCAGAAGCTCCTCCTGCTGCCCTGGCCCTGTCCCCACCCCAACTCTAGCACCAAAAGGTCAGAAGACAAACACCCAGACTTCAGAGACCCTAAATACCAACTAGGTCAAAGGCAGTATTGCCCTGATATATTGCATGATGGATAAAGAAATGGTCTGGGACACAACTTAATCCTGAAGCAACCCATGATGTGTAAGAGGGGAGCCCAGTCAACAACCCCAACTCTAACTGAAGTCACCCCAATAGTGACATGTGGCCACAATGGGACAACCCCCAAATGGAAGCCAATCTCTCTTCATTTCAAAGATTTAACCTTTAATTCGGAGAGACTGCTTTTACTAGTAACACTGTAGCACTACCCCGGAGATCCAAGTCAGGTGTCCGAGGCTGGACAGGATATGCAGAGTGAAGATGGAGCAAACGCTGAACTCCCACCTTCCTTCCAAGTTATATAGAAGTAAACTAACGTTCTTTTTATAACCAATCTAGCCACAATCATTCCTTGTCCCAGTTAAATAAGGGTGAGCGAGTATAAAGACTAAGCCTACTGTATCCATTGCTGTCAAGGAGATGAATGGGATTCTAAGAATAGCAATGGGTCTTTGCACATAACTTAAATCACTTTTTAGTCATTACCTACAGTTCCTGAAGTTCTGTCTTCTGATCAATGCACAGAAACGAAGATAAATTCATCTCTCTCTCTTTTTTTTTTTTCCAACTGGATCTACCTTTCCAGCTGACTTACTACATTTGACCAACCAGAATTACCTCTGCGCTTCTTTAAGGTCCAAACCATATAGGCAATGAAACTGTAGGGTAGGAATTTTGTAATTTTTTTTTTTAATTTTTTTTTTTAAGATTTTATTTATTTGACAGAGATCGAGACAGCCAGCGAGAGAGGGAACACAAGCAGGGGAGAGTGGGAGAGGAAGAAGCAGGCTCATAGCAGAAGAGCCTGATGTGGGGCTCAATCCCATAACGCCGGGATCACGCCCTGAGCCGAAGGCAGACGCTCAACCGCTGTGCCACCCAGGCGCCCCTGTAATTTTTTTTTTTTTTTTTAATCAGTAATGAGGGTAGAACCGTATTTTCTCATGGGCATTGGTCCCAGTACCCAGAGTCAACTCCACCATGCCCTAATGTTGGCAAGTGCGTTTCAGGAACCCTGTTCACACCACTACGGTCTTTTCATTTTCATAACTGTAAATGGGACAAAGGTCATCTGTGACATATGTGGGTAAGAAAGAACATATAGCAACACTCTTAAGAAGCAAAGAAAGGCTAGTTGTTGACAGGAGGGGAAAAAAACAGACTTTCGGTGGTAAGTCCACCACAAAATATTTTTTGCCACACTTAATTTTCTGACATGACTGCATTTCTAGCCCGAATTTCACTGTGGTAATGGCAGAGCTTGTAAATACCTTGGCTACTATAACAGTGTGCAGACTGGAAAGTGACTTTCTCAGAACTTTCCATGTGAAATTCTGGTTTGTTAAAGTCCTCTGGAGTAGAAGTAAGAATAACACGAGTTGTCAAGTCTAAAATAGTTAGCAGGATGTTTGTTGCAATTTTCTCAGAAATTCCCCTTTGTCCCTTTCCAGTTACTATTGCCCCATGTCTACCTCCAGGGTAACCACTGTGCTGGCTTCTGGTACCAAGGAGGAGTTTTGTGTGTTTTTGAACTTGTATATAAAGAAAATCACACTGTGTCTACTGTCTTATATCTGGCTTATTTCACTCACATCGTGTTTGTGAAATTTGTTTACATGACTGTGTGTAACTGGAGTTCGTTCATTCTTACTGGTGTAAGGTATTCCACTGTGTGAATATACCAAGAACTCCACAAGGCTGTTGAGGGCATCTGGGTCTATTTCGGAATTACTACTAAGAGTGCTCTGAAGATTTCTGTGTGTCTTTTGGTGGCACACCTGTGTATTTGTTTGGGAGATACTTCAGGGACAAAACTGCTGAGGCAGAGAGTACGTTATGTTCAGCTTTGGCAGATACCGCCAGTTCCCTAAAGTGGTTATACCAACTTAAACAACCTTTTTAAAAATATAACAAAAAATTGGGAGTAACTCTTTTGTCAGATAGTAAGAGAATGGTTAAGTATATTACAAAATGTCCATACGGTATGCTCTGGAATACCAGGCAGCAATAATAATGATATGAGGCACAAAGAAAAATGTCCATGCTACACTGTTTGGCGAAAAATGTAATGAAAACAAAACTGGGTACAAAGCTATGTAAAAACACTCATCTGTTCTGTGAGAAAGGTATAATTTTTCCATTTTAAAAAAACTGAGATATAACTGATGTATAACGTTGTAGTAGTTTCAGCTGTACGGTATTTTATCTATTGCGAAAAAATCACCACAGTTAGCCTAGTTAACATCCATCACCACAGTTACAAACTTTTTTTCTTGTGATGAGAACTTTTAATATCCGCTCTCTTAGTAGCCTTTAAACATGCAACACAGTACTGCTCACTATAGTCACCATGCTGTATGTTACATCCTATGACTTCTTTATTTTATAAGTGGAAGTTTATTCCTTCTGACCCTTTATTTTCTAAAAACTTAAATGTTATTATTTTCATCATTAAGGCTTCACGTCTATAATCAACATAATTAACTGGAAAGAAGACTGACAAATAAATCTGTTGTTATGCAAAAAAGTTAGTAGACGTTAGATGAAATTCCTCACCTGGGCGACAGAACAGAGGTAGGTTATGAACTGCAGACCCATACTGGTACTATAATGTGTTAATGAGAAGAGAAAGGAGTGAATCTTGAGTTACAGTACTTCCCTGTTGTCTTACATGGGAAACAAAGGGCTATATGAGTTTATGTCAGGATTTTTTAATTTTTATTTTGAGAGAGAGAGATAGAGGTAAAGAGAGGAGGGGCGAGGGAGAGAATCTTAAGCAGACTCCACACCCAGCAAGAAACCTGAAGAGGGGTTTCATGACCCTGAGATCATGACCTGAGCCGAAATTAAGAGTTGGACACTTAACTCACTGAGCCACCCAGGCGCCCCAAGATTTTTGATATCTAATGGGCTCCCATCTCCATCTCGAACATTTATCTACAGTTTTTCTTGCTCTGACCCAATAATGCCATTTTCTTACCTCTGCATGAGGAAAAGGTGGTTCTGGGAGATACACCTTAGTCTGTTTGTTGTGACAAAGCCTTTTAAAGAAAAGCAGAGGAGTCGGTTAGGTAGGGCACACCGGGTCGTTTGCTGCCACCTAGCGGTAGCAGCGCAAAAAATACTAAAGGTTATTTAAAATCTTCCTGCTAGCAAATCTCACTCACGAAAAGCCAGCGTCTACAGAGTACTCAGAACATAAATGTCTTGTGTGTATTTTTTAACTGTTAAAATTCCTCAATACGTTTTTGCCTTAAAAAACAAGCTTGTTATTTTGGAATAGTTTTTTAGATTTACACAGAAAAGTTGCAAAAACAGTCCAGACTTCCCTTGTGCCCTCTACCCAGTGTCCCCTTCATGTTAACATCTTACATAACCACGATCTGTTTATTGAACAAGAAATTAATATTAGTGCATTATAACCAACTAAATTCCAGTTTTGTTTGGATTTTACCGTTTTTCCACTAATGTCCTTTTCCTGTTCCAGGATCCAATTCAAAGTATCCTATTGCATTAGTTGTGCTCGCTTTTGAGGAAAAAGTGACAGGTTTTTTTTCAGACACACAACTTGCTGTTTTGCACACCCACTAAGCAGCACTGGTAACTCAAACTGGAGAGCAATGAATCTCAATCTGGAGACACTGTGAATGTTTTAGGTAGTCTATGCTCTTTCTTGGCCAGATCTGACATTTAACAGAAGTGTCTGAATAAAGCAATTGTGGCAAAAGTTAACAACTGATAACTCAAGAGTCATGGGTGTCCTGTGGGTTTGGCTTTTTTATTTATATTTATTTATTCGTTAATTTAATTTACTCATTTGGCAGAGAAAGAGAGAGACAGAGAGAGAGAGAGAGAGAGGCAGGGAGAGGGAGAAGCAGACTCCCCACTGAGCAGGGAGCCGGACGTGGGGCTTGATCCCAGGACCCTGGGATCACGACCTGAGCCGAAGGTAGATGCTTAGTTGACTGAGCCACCCAGGCGCCCCTGGCATTTTTAAAAGTCAGAAAAAAATATATGTAGTGATGTATGCTTGTTAGCGCCCATCTGTGATAATTCTACTAAAATAATATTAAAGTATTTCAACAGTTCTAACACATACTACTTTTGGGGGAGTAGTTCAGGACTTCAGGGTTTGGGTTTTATATTAACTTCATTAATACAACTTATTATTTAATTTTTCCTACACTTCAATTTCTTTAATCTTGATTAAAGAAAACATCACTTTATATCTTCTTTGGAGGAAGAGGTAAATATGGAAGGAAGATACTTTTGGAGGGTTACTTTATATTATATATACAGTTTTAAAAAGGAAGATAAAACTCTTTAAACTCAGGAAAAGAGACAAATACAACATCTTCATTTAAGGCTTCTTAGATTGTTGCAAAGACATTATGCTGCATTAGTTAGCATCAATATAGAAAACGAAAGTATTTCTGTCAAAAAAAAAAAATCCCCAAAACAAACCAAAAACAAAACCTAAAAGCCTTGTGGTATCCTGAACTAGATCCTGGGACAAAAAACAGACATTAGTCGAAAAACTGGTACAATCTGAATAAAGACTGGAATTCAGCTAATAATAATATGCTAATGTTCATTTCTTAGTTTTGGCATGTGTATATAGCCATGTAAGAGGTTACCATCAGAGAAAGTACAGTAGTAAGTATACTGGAGTTTCTGCACTATCCCTGCAACTTTTCTGTAACCCCAAAATTAGTCCAAAGTAACAACTTTATTATTTAAAAAACAAAATCAAAGACAAAATCCAAAGTGCTAAGATGGGAAAAAAATGTCTGCAGACATGTAACAAAGAGTAGAGTTCAGATAAATTGGTAAGAGAAGTAGAACACCTCTAACATGTAAAAAAGGGACAATTTACAGAGGCCAAAAATCTTTTTGGAAAGCAATTTAGCTCTGTATAACGAACATTAAAACATATTTATAGCCTTTGTTTCAGTAATTCCACATTTAGTAATTGACCTAAAGCAGAAGATGCAGTCATATATACATAAAAATGATATTAATTGAAGATTTACTACTAAAAGGAAAAATCTGGGCAAAGCCTGTCTGTCCAACAATAAGACAACAGTTAAGTAAATTATATAATACAAATGAGGTACAAATGATGTAATGATGCAGTCATGTAAAAACTATGTTCTCAAAAGATTTTATAATGCTCTAATCTCATATTAAAATTTTTAAAAAGCAGGATCCAAAGTTAAATACTCAGCATGATCCCCATATAGAAAGAAAAAAATCCATCAAACTGCCAACAGTGATATTACTTCTGGAGAGTGGGCTTATGGGTTCCGTTTTTTCCTGTTTTCTGTAACTTGTATTGTTTTCTATAGTAAATGTGTTTATACGTATATAAGAAATGAACAAATACAAAGACCCAGAAACACAAAAACGACCTATACTAATTCTCATGGTCCTGACTTCTCTCCCATCACATATTTTTTTTTTTTTTTTTTTTTAAGATTTTATTTATTTATTTGACAGAGATAGAGACAGCTAGCGAGAGAGGGAACACAAGCAGGGGGAGTGGGAGAGGAAGAAGCAGGCTCATAGCGGAGGAGCCCGATGTGGGGCTCGATCCCAGAACTCCGGGATCACGCCCTGAGCCGAAGGCAGGCGCCTAACCGCTGTGCCACCCAGGCGCCCCTCCCATCACATATTCTGACAAGAACAGCATGCAGTGGGGGAGGGGTGGCTTTGGGGAGCACACCAGCCCCTGGGCCTCGAAGGCCTGGCCCTGGAGTGTTTTACTAAGGATCTGGATGAGAAACTTCAGTACATGCTAATTGTGCAAATGATACTTAGGGGGGAACTGCTAATTATTCAAGGTTAACTTCCTACATTGAGGGAGAAAAGACCCAATGCAAAGGATAAAATTCAATAGGTACCAATAAAAGTGACAGCCCTACGGACAAGACACAGGGGATGGAGAAGCATGTCTGAATTGAGATAAAGAAAAAAGGACCTTGACTACAACTAAAAGGGGAGGAAAAAATGCCCTTTAAAAAGGCAGGGGAGGGAGGCAGTATATGGAACAAGTTATGACAGAATGACATACAAATTCCTTTTTAATGAGAAACTTAGTAGAATACTGTGTCCATTAGGCTCCCACACAACTAAAATGGATTAAACATACAGGTGTGTGTGTGTCATACCCCCGTCTAAGGCACTGTGAGGTTGACTGTAAAAGTTAATATATTTCCTCCATCCCTCCCTTTTTATGGCCAGGTGAGTGAGATTCAGACGTGCATCTAGATATTTCTAAAAGGGTTCACTGATTTCACCCTGTACAATCATTTATCCACCTTAGGACTGGATCAAACAATTTCCTACTGTAATAAAAGTTAATTTTGTCCAATATCATGCTATTGAAACAAATATAAATCTAGCTTTTCTTATCAGATTTGGTGTTACAAACTCCAGACAACATGAGCTTGGGCTTTGAGCTTCTAGAATGTCACTTCACTTTGTAACAGGCAGAGGGTAGCATGTGAGAAGATAAATGCAAAATATTTTTGTCACTGATTTTCAAAGTGCTGGCTAAGTTAAATCTTTGCCTTTCATTCTTCTCTCCTTAATTATTCTTCTAAACCCTAGCAACATAACAGATTTGGTTTTCATTAATAAAATTTTCACATCACAGACATGGAAAGACAACAAAATGAAAGTTTCATGGTAATGTGAGGAAAAAAAACCTATTTCTGTTCTTTTCTAATTAAAAAAACTTTTTTACATTTTCACTCTTATTGCTTGAATGTACTGAATCATGGAGAAGAAGACAGACATACCACTCAGCAAAAATCTGGGAAAACTCAAGTGAACTGTTGGCCACAGGGGAGATGAAGTAGAAAGGGATGTTGGAGAGGCCGGCTGAGTCAATGTACTGATACAGACATTCCAGGAGGTCATAGATCACGCCAGAAGGGTAACAGGGCACCAACACGTTTCCTCCATTCCGGACTGTCAGTGCTAGAAAAGTTGAAGCCAGAGAGAAAACAGTGGCATTAAAAAAATAGTCTTATAAAGGTAGAACGAAACTTTAAAAATAATATTTGGATTTCTTTCATTTTCCTACTTCTGTCCATACAATTCATTTCTCAAGGATAATGATTTGCTTCTTTTGAAGACTAGCACGGGGGTGGGAGAATCCAGAGGCTAACCATCAGCTGGGTTTTTACTGGATGTCTCAGTCCCTGGGAACAGGGTGTGCAGTAAAGGGTATGGGTTTTAAAGGCAGCCGAGCTTCAGGACAGACCGTCCAAGCTCCTTCTCTTTTTAGCTCCTGCTCAAAACTTTGCTGGTTTTGTTTCTGTTCTGTCTCTGACCACTGCCGAATGACCTATAAGGAAATTGGCCAAGTTTTTCCGTTTGACTCACTTTAGTGGCATTTTCTTTCATTAACGTGTTATCTGTAAAAAAATCCTCCACACTTTAAATACTTAAAACAAGTTATCAAATGAGGAATTGTAACTTATGATTATAATCATATTAGAAGTTATAACGGGCTAAAAAAGAAAAAAAAAATCAAAGCCCTCCTAAGTTTGTTTTTTGTTTGGTTTCCAAAACAAACTGAAACACACAGCTTTTGGGTACAGATCTTGAAGCCTCTGATGTCTTGGATCTTCCTCCGTTCCCAAGTCTGACACATAGGCTCTCCTAGATGCTGGATCCTGAGCACTGGTTGACTTGCCATTACTAGAATGTGGTACCGTGGAGAGAGACAGTGGCCAGGGCTCCAGGGGCCCGGCTCTACCCCCGCCTTTGTCACAAGCTACAGGACCTCGTGTAAGCCACTAATACCTGGCTGGGCCTGTTTCCTGATTGGTTATGAGAGGATTGAACTAGATAAGTGGTCTTCAAGCTTTAGTATGTGTGAAAATTGCCAGGAAACATGCTGAAAATGCAGCTTTTCTGCTGTGTCTCTCCTCTCCCCAGAGAATCTAACTTACTAGGTCTGTGGCAGGGCCTCCAAACTGCATCTTTAATAAGTGGCCTCACTGATCTTGAGGTGAATGGTTAGTGGACTTTGAGAAACAGTAGATTAGCATAAGGTTCCTTTTAGATCTAAAGTTCTTTGAGTCTATGATTCTAGATTATAAACAAATGAACATACAAATCAAAGAAGCTATTTGAGACAAGTCTAATAATTTTTTCAAGGAAGAATAAACTGTGTTTGGCTTAATATCAGCAAAGAACAACAACAAAAAAAACTATGATTATTGGTATGGGAAAGTGAAATGTCAAAGGATACTGCCTTTCATTTAAATAGAAGGTGATGACCATTTCCTTCCCCCAGAGCAGAGGTGACAGCACTTACAGTTGCTAGGGGAAGTTCTGAGCTCATTAACCCCTCTTTGGTCACTGTCATGGACTGAAGGCCTGTGTCCCCCTAAATTCATATATTGAAGCCCTAACTCCCAATGTGATGGTACTCCCAGTGTGATGGGGGGTGGGTGCTTTAGGAGGTAACTGGGTTAGATGAGGCCACGAGGGTACAGCCTCCATGATGGATCAGTGACCTTGTAAGAACAGGAAGACATGAGATTTGCTTCTCTCTGCCAAGTGAGGACACACCTGCAGGCATCTGCAAGCCAGGAGGAGGGCCCTCACCAGAACCTGACCATGCTGGCAACCTGATCTCTGACTTCCCAGTCTCCAGAACCATGAGAAAGAAATGTTGTTCAAGTCACCCAGTCTATGATATATTGTTACAGCGGCCTAAGCTAAGACAGTAAGTAACCTATACTTTTCTATAAAGAAAGGTAGGATTTCTAGATTTTACTGACAATTATATCCAAAGAAACATACATTTCTTCTAGGTAGCAAACACCCACAAGTCTCTTCCCCAAATTCAGTATTCTCTCAAAGAAATAATAACACCAACCAAATACTGGTGGAAAAAACGATCTGCTCAGTGTCTCGCTGCTGTGAATGCAAAGCATTAATGGTCTTTTCTGTGCTATTATTTGTACAGCAAAGATGTGATTCTTCCCTTTTTTGACGACTACTACCTTGTATGCACCCCTGTCCACCCCCAAATCCCACCACAAAGCAAGAAAAATAAGAATTTTTAACATAAGTGGGAGAATGTTGAGTATTTGTTGCATATAGTATTAAACACTTGAAATGACAACCAAACACGGCAACCATTCTGACATTCTTCAGATTTATGTTGCTTAAGAATTGCTTTTGCTGCCAACAGCAAGCTTTGAAGGACGGGTAAGAAGGGTGGAGTAGACAGGGGGAAAAGCCTTGAATAGGGGCATCGGAGGGTTTGAAGATGAAGAAGGAGCATGAACTGCTACAGAAGCAAGGTATCAAAAAGTAAACCTAGCACATCTCATCCCATCCACGGTGCACGCCAGCCACGTACCCAGATTGCTGCAGAACTCTCCCACCATGCCATCTGGGTTCGCCGTGGGGATCTGGGTCAGGCCTGTCAGAATGAGAACGTCGCTGTTTTTGAGAGAAGCTTGGTCCATGGGCTGAAAAACCAGAGAGAACTCTGCTTAGTAATTCAAAAAGAAATGGTAAGTATAAGTAGTAAAGGAGAAGAGAATACAGTCATTGTTCTGTGATCAAATCATCGTTGTGTCCTCTTATCCACTTACTCCCTCTCATTAGGTCTGTCAGTGAACAGCGGTTGCCCAGTGGGGTGAGGACAGA
Organism: Ursus arctos; assembly: GCF_023065955.2. Lineage (NCBI taxonomy): Eukaryota > Metazoa > Chordata > Mammalia > Carnivora > Ursidae > Ursus > Ursus arctos. Next base: position 63,972,899 of record NW_026622775.1, on the reverse strand, counting down.
CCAGTGGAGGCAGGGGGAACTCTTCGGAACGATAAAAGAGTTCCATGCCTCAACTGGTGTGGTGATCACATAATGTGAAAATTAACAGAACTGTATGTTTAAGATCTTTGGGTTTCACTATACATAAATTTTACCTCAATAAAAAAAAAAAAGAGTGGGGCGCCTGGACAGCTCAGTCAGTTAAGTGTCTGCCTGGGGCTCAGGTCATGATCCCAGAGTCCCAGGATTGAGCCCCACATGGGGCTCCCTGCTCAGCAGGGAGTCTGCTTCTCCCTCTGCCCCTCACCCTGCTCTTGTGCTCTCTCTCACTTTCTCTCAAATAAATAAAATCATTAAAAAAAGAAAAAAAAAGCGCTTCCTATCTCAAATTTCTAGAATGTTTTGCTCTTTTCAAAATGCTATTTCACACATTCATTGGTGGGTCTCCAACTTGGGTGTGTATTAGAATCACCTGGAGGGTTTGCCGAAACATGGATTGCTGGGCGCCAAACCCAGAGTTTCTGGTTCAGGTTTAAGGTGGGCCTGAGAATTTGCATTTCTAACAAGTTCCCAAAAGATGCTCCTGGTGCTGGTCTAGGGATCGTGCTTTGAGAACCACTGCACTGTATAATCTGATTCTCAAGACAACTGTGCAAAATGAAAACAAGTGTAAAAACTTGAAATAAATACATGAAATAAGTTTACATTATGAAAATGCAAGCTGGGACTCAGAGAGCCAAGGCAATTTTCCCAAGTCTCTGTGGCAGAGAAGCCAGGAAGAATGCTGAATTGGGAACCAGAAATATAAAGCCTCCCTCCCATTCCCTTACTAGTCATGGGACCTCAGCTAAGGCTCTGAGCTGGATTTCTTATAACACGGGCATGTTTGTTGACCCATCTTCCTTCACTGATTTCTGAGAGTCTCATGAACTAATATACACAATCTTCTTGTAAACTATGAAGTCCCACGGTGCACGGCGCGATCCTTAGGATGTTGTATTTTTATTTATACCTGGCACAATTTGAATTTAATTTTGATTGTTTTCAGAGCACTGAAAAAAAACACTACCTTTTCCAAAGAAATCAGGATTCAAACTGAAAACAAAAATGAAGGCCCATGGATTGAGATGCTGGAGCTATTTTGTAACACATCTTTTCCTCATTGTCACTTCACATACTCACCGGAATGTAAGAAAAAAAAGCCAGAAAACGAGTTTAGTAAGAAGCCTCATCCCTCCTTTCTCTGTTCCACCCAAATTTTCCAATAAAGAAAATTCCAAACGGTAGCACAGCAAAGACCCACCACCTGCAACGTTATCTCAGTGTACGTGCCTTTTGATGTATACTCCTTTAGCATTTTATATAAACATGAATATAAGGGCTTCATTATTTTTAAATAACATGACTGCATATATAGGCTGCTTTATAACCTGAGAAACGTTTCTTTAGCATGGAGGCAGAAAAGTATGGTCGTGACAGCTACACTGAATAGATTCTAATTCCTACTTGCACAGATGCATTATACTAATGCATACAAGAGCTTTTCCTCTGCTTGGGCAGAACCTATCTATTTGCACTTCTCTAAAAAATACATATGCATTCATTGTTTCCAGAGAAGGAAGAAGTATAGGACAGTGGTTTATAGTAGCAGATGTGCAATGAGCCTGCAAATGTTCACTGTGTGCACATGTCAAACAGAAGGAACCAGAATGGTGACATAAGGGACCAAACTTTGTTAGACAGCATATTTAGCTTAAAATGACAATAATTTTGTAAGGACCTTATTAGAACAAGCCAACAATGATTCACAGGGCTGAGGGGGAATTCAGAGGGTCAGGAGCCCCCTAAATAGTATACCCAATTCTGTGTGTGCCGATGTGCACTTTCCCATAGACTTGATTGGGTTGTCCTATGGTGCCGTGACCCCTAAAAGGTTAAGAACTAACGACTGAAATGAAAACATACAATGGAGAGCAAATGTGGCCCTGAAAACAACATTACCTCTGAACCTCAGCCATCAATGCTGACTTTTTTTGAAAAATAAATGCCCATGGTAAAAAACAAAAGCAGTGCTACAGTGTGAATACCGTGGAGTTGGAAGTTATGAGAAATCCTTCATGATCAGGTCAGACTAGATGTTTGTTATTTTAGCCCTATACTTGGGAGATACTTGTTGTTGATTCCCAAAGCTACTGTAAAGACTCAGCTTTAAAAGCCTTTTAGTGACACTCTCAGAACGAAGCTGATGCCGCCAACATCTCCATTTCACCACCAAAGGGCAAATGTATATATTATTGGTGTCAACGGCAACTCACTGAGTGCTTCGAGTGGGAACATTTGTTCAAACATACACAACAGAAAAGTCCATTGAGTCCAAGAATCAAATAAAAATACCTTACAAAGTTGACAGTCACCATCAAGCTTGTGGAATAAAATCGTGAAAAACCCTAGGCCCAAGGAAGCTGTGGTCATTGTGTTGGTACTCTGCTGGTGAATTTACATTGGACACTTTGCACAGAGTATGAGAAAAAGGAGACTCAGTCTCTAGGCCCTAGAAAGAAGCCTATAATCTAGTTGAAGAGAAAACACGTATGTATCATCAAAAAAGAGGACTTTCAGAGTGCCTGGGTGGTGCAGCTGGTTGAGGGTCCGACTCTTGGCTTTGGCTCAGATCCAACCTCAGGGTCATGGGATCGAACCCTGTGTCAAGCTCCACGCTCAGCATGGAGCCTGCTTATGTTTCTCTCTCCTCTCCTCCCTCTGCCTCCTCCCCCCACCCCTGGCCCTGGTTCTCTCTCTCTCTCTTCAATGAATAAATCTTAAAAAAAAAAAAAGGATTATTCAAAAAGCTATAGAAAATATAATGCGAATTTCAGGAGCGTGCAGTGGGTCCATAAAGGCCAAGAGGAATGCAGAGTAGAGGGCCCCACCTAGCCAGGCGGGGCCACTTATACACTGATTTCTGGCAGGTGAAGTTTTGCTTCTAGTTTTCTTTCTTTCTTTGGCTAAGGAACTTAAGACTCAATTTAAGACGGCCTTTGGAATGGTTGCATGACACCCCTTCTTTCCCCACAGCAAGATGTCTCTTCTACATATGCCCCTGTGACCTCTAAGACTTTCTATACCAGCACTAACCACACTGCATCGTAATGGCCTATTTACTTGTCTGTGTCCCCCATAGGACTGTGGAGCTCCCTGAGGGCAAGGATTTGGGATCCCTAATTCCTAGCAAAATGCCTGGCACACAGCAAACAGTACACAAACATTTGCTGAATAAATGAATGCACAAAAAGAACATGGTCTGGTAGGAAATGTGAGAGCATCCCATACTGGGAAATAGTTCACTAGAGTCAGCAAGGTGAGAATCAGGAGGTCGACTTTGGCAGGAGGGCTGGAGAGGGGTGTGGGCAGAAGGCAGAGAAAGGCAATCTGTAGATGCCATATGAATTTCTTTGGCTGGAATGGAAAGTTTACTTTGGGGCTGAGAAAAGAGATTAGTAAAAATGAGGGCAAGTGTAACTAGTAAAGAACCAAAAAGGTCAGAATCATGAAGACAGACAGAGTGGGCAGTAAGGAATCGACAGTTTGAAGCAGGAGTGCGACATTTTGGCAACAATAATTATAGGTGACAGCTGAGGAGGGGGAGAGACCAAAAAGAGGGACAACACTCAGAAGCCCCTGCAGCAGCCTGGACATAAAGGGGGACAAACTGTAACTTTATGGAACTTGGGGAGACGGGAGAGGCAGATCTACACAACATCGCAGAAGACTGTTGACAGACAGGTGGGAACGGACTGGATATACGGCGCAATGGACATAGCGAGGCCTTATGACTCCAAATTCTCAAGTCAGAAATGCAGACGAAGGGAAATTTGGATGCAATGATTTAAAAGAATAAGGAGGCAATAAATTAAGTCCACTGTTGCAAGTGTTCAGGGGATAACAAAATGGATTTATTATAAGAATAAAAGATAAAACAGGTGCATGATAGGTATGGAGATTTGCTAGGTACCTTTATCAAAGTTTTTAACAAAAATGTCAGTTTGTTTACAGCTGAGGAAAGTAGAGTGTGCCTAGGACCAAGGCTGTGGGACCCCATAAAGTAAATGGGGAGAAAAACAAGTAAATAAGTACATAATGCAGCACTGAGCTTCCCTGCCTGTAAAAGTGAGCAGTGTGGGAAAGACAGCTTTCTGGTGCTTGCACCCTATAATATGACGAAAGATCAAGGAGAGTAAGAAAACAGCAAGACTGCCCCAGCAGCCTAGAATTTTAACAAGAGAATGATGAACAGTGTCAGATACAGCTGCGAGATGCTGGGGAAAACAGAAAAGAGTAAATTTGGCTGGAGGCTGATTGCTGTTGGGCTAGAGACATGAAACCAAATCTATGAGGTAAAAGAGAGAGAAAGCCAGGTGCACAAGCCTGAGCTGAGCAAGGCGAACAGGAGAAATCTCATCATGGTAGTCTGGTAGTGAGGCAATGAGACAGTCTGCCGAAAGCCTTTTTCCGTATTAAAACTCTTCAAGTTTACTTAAAAGGCAGAAAAGAAGGAATGAGTGAATGACCCAATGACCTACACTTCTTTGATGAGAGAAAGGAAGACATAAATTTGAGATCATGAAGCACATTGATTCCAGCTTAGCTTTCTAAGACCAATTCAAAGCCTGCTCTTCCGTGAGGTCTCCCTAATCTCCCCAGGACTGGGGGGGGGGGGGCGGGGGAATCCCATAGGACTTTAGCGGGTTTCTAATCTGACAGGATTAACCACCTGCAGAAAAAGGCTGTAGGTCCCCATCTTATTCCCCTATTATAACTTCTGTAAATGTAAAACCTACGCATCCTTGTTCCCCTTCCAGCCTAGCATATTCCACTGCCCAAAGTAAGGGTTTAAGAAATGCCATGGACTAAGTAACGGAACGAGTGACTGAACAAATAAATCAGTGCATCTAAACAGTGTATGTTATTTTTGAGAGAAGGAAACAGAGTTGACCGTTAGACAACATGGGGTGGGGGAACCCGCATATAATTTCTAACTCTCCAAAAATGTAACTACTAATAGATTCCTGTTGATGGGAAGGCTTTCTGATAATGTAGTCGATTAATACATATTTTGCATATGTATTATATACTATATTCTTACACTAAAGCAAGCTAGAGAAAAGAAAACATTATTATAAGAAAATCACTGAGGACGAGAAAATACACTTACTGTAAAAATCCACATGAGTGGACTTGTGCAGTTCAGGTTAACCTTTTACAGGTTGGCACTGTGTTGCCAGTGAGGACAAGAGCTTTATTTCCTCAGAGCCGACCCAAGGAGGTGCCGCCGAGACTTTTGGGACTACCTGTGGCTGTGTCCACAGGGAGAAAAAAAGCTTCTTGTCTGTGGCCTTGACAACTGAAGAAGGAGCTGGATGCTGTGTGGCCTGTCCAGAGGTCTTTCTTTTCTTTTCTATTTTAAAAATTTTTTGAGAGAGAGAAAGAGCATGTGCGAGCAGGAGCCGGCGGGGTGGGGGGTGGGGCAGAAGGAGAGGGAGAGAAAGAATCTCAAGCAGGCTCCAAGCTCAGTGTGGAGCTTGATGCAGGGATCGATCTCACGATCCTGAAATCATGAGGCGAAGTCAAGAGTTGGATGCTTAAGCCACTGAGCCACTCAGCGCCTCCTGATGTTTTTCTTAAATACTACTTTGAGGATGTGGCCATGTCCTTTACCCAGGAAGAGTGGGCCTTTCTGGACATATCTCAGGGAAAGCTGTGCAGAGGAATGATGCTGGAGAATATCAGTCACCTGGTCTCCATAGATGAACTGAGGCCCAGAGAAGTAAAGTGAAAATATGCTGCCCCTTCTTGAGTGGAAGGGTCAATACTGGGCCCAGAACTGGGTCTGATGCCTCACAGAAGAAAAGAGTGGAGAAATGAAGCCCAGGTATGCCATGGGAGCCAAGTGACCAGGGGTGCAAGGGAAGCTTCAACCAGCTGTGTTAAAGACAGAGTTTTGTGGATGCAGGAAAATGTCTTTGTATTGACACTCCATCCCCAACTCTGCCTTGTGCGTAAGGCTGACCATGTGGCTTTAATTCCCCAGTTCCATACCAGAGAAAGACAAACACTCCCAGAAACGTCCCAAGGACAAAACCTGATTGTGAGAGCCTCATAAGGCCAGGCCTGGAGGGAGAAGCAGTGGCCTAAAGATATCTCCCAGAGATCTCTAGGAGGAAATTAATTTTACGTCAGAAGGCTAAGGAATGGCTGAAAATGCTGAACATGCACATCCACATGACGATTTGGAACAAGTGACATATTTATTACAATAAAATAAAATACATTTAAAAAAAACAAACCCAAAACCAAAACTGTAGAGCATCCGGATCAAAGCACTATATAAATAACAAACAAAACATTTGGAGAATTCAGAGGAAAGAGAAAAACATAAAAAACAAAACAGGGCAAAATAAGCAAGCCTACCCTAGAAACTGCCTTAGCTCTAAAGACCCGATTCAAGGAGTCTAAATTTAAGATAATTTCTTTAGCTTAAGAGAAGAATATACATTTATTACTGCCAAAGTCTTTAAGACCTCAGGAAAACAAAGCAATAGTTTCTCCTTAACTCCCAAGGGAGAAAGGTAAGAAAGGAGACGCAGGCTGAAAGTGTGTGCTACAAGGAGACTTTCATAGGCCAGCTACCAATCTCTTCCAGTCCCGTCAACAAAAAGGAATTCCCATTGTGAACATCATATGCTTTGGAGAATTGACTGACTAGAAATTACCAATTAATTTTTTTTTTAAAGATTTTAAAAAGAGAGCACGAGGGGGGACAGAAAAGGGAGAGGGAGAAGCAGACTCCCTGCTGAGCAGGGAGCCCCATGCAGGACTTGATCCCAGGACCCTGAGATCAGACCTGAGCTGAAGGCAGATGCTTAACCAACCGAGCCACCCACGAGTCCCACCAATTAATTTTTAAAATTAATTTTATTTCTTAAAAAAATTATTTCCAAGTTCTAACTCAAAAGAAATTCTCAATTCGATACATAACAATGGGCTTCTGAGGGCTCTATAAACTTAGAGTCTCCAAATAAATGCAAACTCTTGTACAGGTGTGCAGATATACAGAGTATATTTTAGTTCTCCTTCCTTCTTTTAAGATTTTATTTAGTTTAGAGAGTGTGTGAGCAGGGGGAGAAACTAAGGGGGAATGAATCTTAAGCAGACTCTGCACTGAGTGCGGAGCCTGGTGCAGGGCCCAATTTCATGACCCTGAGATCATGACCATTAGCTGAAAACAAGGGTCAAGGGCTTAACTGACCCAGTCACCCCACGTGTCCCTATTTTAATCATTCTTGTGAGATTTTCACTACCACGCTTTTGGGTTCCTGGCCCCCAAAATGTTAAGAACCCCTGCCTTAAGGCAGAAGTTCCCATACGGAGCCTTTGCTTTCAAGCCATCTCTCTTCTCATCCCTCACAGCCACCACCCACCTTGCAAACCAGAGAACCACCTGTCTTGGCCTCAAGGCCAAAGGTTAAATGGGAGGGAAACAGCCTGGTGAGTGGCAGAGCTTGGTCTCCCAAGTTTGTTCCAGGCTGAAGACCAAGGTGTGGGGGAGTCCTCAAGGCCAGAAGGGCTGAAGCAGTGGGATGGACACTTTTCCTGGTCTCTCTGAACAGTCAGAAGGATGGGAAAAAAAAAAAATCAAAATGATAAACAAACCAAACTCAAACCCACTATAAAACAACAACAACAAAATATCTACCACATGCTACAATTTCCTGTATTTCAAATCTCAGCCTTAAATGGGAATCAGTGTCCTGTGCTAGATTAGTTTCTAAAACTAACCCAAAATTCTGTACTTCCCCATGTCCAGGTATATGTAATTTTGTTCTATTATGCTGATGATTTTCACATCTAAAACTCAAGCCCTACCCCTGAAGTAAAGCAGCATAGCCAGGAAGCTATGGAAATAGTGAGTATCACGTTGCTTTTTCAAACCATCATAATACAAAGGTTGGTGTGCAAATGTAAGTTCACAACCCACAAGCAAATCCACTAATTTGATTCCTAAGGCCAGGAAAGCTTGGGCTCTAATATTAACCAAAAGTGCTCACTAGTTATTGCTGACGCATTTATGGGATCTCTCCAACAGCCACCCACCGTCTGTTTTGTTCTATTAGTTACTGTCTTTAAACTGTGTCCTATGCCCTCTTTTTCAGCAGAATGCACATCTATTTGAAGTAGATGTTTTTAAGGGAAAAAAAAAACTTTTTAAAAATAATTTAAATGTCTGACCGTGAGAAAACAGATAGCTTCTTGCATATCCATAAAATGGAATACTAGGCAGATATCAAACACATGTGGAATACTAATGAACTGAGGAGTGCTCATTACAGAGTTAATGGGAAAAACCAGAAAAGCAGGCTGTAAAGAGTTAACTCTTGATATTAGGATTATCACAATTTTTACTGCTTTCTTGGAGATTTTTGTATTTTCCAAAACTATTACAATAAATACAAATTAACGTTCTAATCAGAAATATAAGGAAATAATATCTTAAAAATTCCACTACAGTTCCCAACAAGACAGAGTGACACACAAGCTGCTGGCTCTCTTCTAGAATCTAAGCTAACAGAAAGCACAGAGATAAGGGCATCTGACAATTTTGAGAAACTAAACCACCATGATGAATTCCTGGGGAAACCATGGGTGCTGGAATGGGGACAAAATGGCAAGCAAGAGCCAAAGAGGGTCGGGCACTGCAGAAGAATACAGGTTGGCAAGAATTCTTTGTCCTTTTTTGTCTCCTGCATGCTACCATTGGCAGACCATGGAGGGCTCCAACATATTGTGAGGTAGAAAATACCAGAACAGTGGGATAAGTGTTCACAAAAGGTACAGGCAGACCTACCAGCCCTTCCTTGCTCCCTCATACTATGAGGCTAAGTGGTACAAAGCTAAGTGGGAACAAGTACGGAAGACAAATTCTGGGGGAAAAAAGCAGTGTCTAAAGCAGAGGTACAAAAGGATTTCCTAGAAGGCCAAGTGGTCAGAGCTGACAGGGAAATAAAACAAGACCACTAAGGAAAGCAACACCTACTAAATACAGTAAGCTAAAAACTGACCCCACATGGAGAATTAATAAACCAGATGAAACAGCAGAATATGCATTAAAAAAAGTCCACACACAAATGAAAATAATTAAGTATAAAGAAAAACATTTGAAAATATTATGTATAAAAATACAGTCATTGACATAAAGAATTCAACACACAGGTTGAAGAGCAGTATGGATAGAGCTAAAGAATGAATTCATTCTTTGGATGCTGGAAGATCAAGTTGAGGAGTCTTTTCAGGAGGCTTCAAGAAGGAGATGGGGAAAAAAAAAAGAGCAAGATGGGAAACAGAGAAGTGTCAATACCTGTATCCTAGAAGTTCCATCAGAAGAAAAAAAAATTAAGCAGAAGGAATAAATAATTTTAACAATGATTAAGAATCTTCCTGTGTTAAAGGAAATTGAAAGGTTTCTCAAAGTATTATATGGATAGAAAAAAATACACATTTAAGATACATCACAGTAAAACTTAAGAATACAGAAGTTAAAGTGAAAATTCTAAAAGCAGATCCCATAAAGGAACACAAATCTAAAGGGCTTTGCAGTTTTGTTTTGTTTTTTAAGATTTATAGTATTTACTGGAAAGAGAGCGAACGAGCGAGCATGGGGAGGGGCAGAGGGACCAAGAGAATCCTCAGGCTCCTCTTTGAGCACAGAGCTCAATGCGGGGCTCAATCCCAGGACCCTGAGATCAGGACCTGAGCCAAAATCAAGAGTTGGCTGCTTAACTGAGGAAGCCACTCAGGTGCCCCAGGGCTTTGCAGTTCTTAAGCGCAGTAAGGGTACAAGTGGAAAATGAAGAAATACCTTCAAAACTTTATAGTTTCAAAGTTCTTTTCCTTGAATTTTATATCTATCCAAGCTATCATTTAAATGTGAAGAAATATTAAAGATGTTCTTATTACTTCAAGGCCGCATAAGGTTTACCATTTTAAGACCCTCTTAGTGAACATTCCTCAAGTACTCCTGGAAGAAGGAAAGTAAATCTAGAAGGATTATGAGATACATGGGAAGGCTGGAAAAAAAAAAAAAAAAACTCAATAAGGTTCACTGTTACCTATAAATAAGCAATATATTCAGTACTCTATATATATTCTAAATAACCCAGAACTAAAATTCCAGACAGTATGAATGGTGGGAGGGTGGTGGGGGGTGGGGAGGAAGAGGAAAAAAGTGGAAGAGACAAGAGGAAAATGTGGCTCTGGAGGGATAGAAAAAGATATTAATAAGCTCAGGATATTCAGAGGAAAAATAAGGAACAACCCAGAAGAATAAAAATCAAATACATTTGTTCAAACTTACAGAAAGAAATTTAGCCATCTAAAAAAAGGGAAGGAAGGACAGGGAAAAGAATAAACTAAAAATACCACAAAATAAGACTGCAAAAATAAGCCCTTGATATAATAGTAATTACAGGAAATATAGTTTCATTGGGGCACCTGGGTGGCTCAGTCGGTTGAGCGTCTGCCTTCAGCTGAGGTCATGACCCCGGGGTCCTGGGATCGAGCCCTGCATTGGGCTCCCTGCTTGGCGAGGAGTCTGTTTCTCCCTCTCCCTCTGCCCCTCCCCCTGCTCGTGCTTGTGCTCTCTCTCTCTCAAATAAATAAAATCTTAAAAAAAATAAACAAGTAATTTCATCAATCAAGAGACCCTCTTGATTAAAAAAGAAAAAAGAATAAGGGTGCCTGTGTGGTTCAAGTGTCTGAGTGTCCGACTTGGTTTTGGCTCAGGTCGTGATCTCGGGGTCGTGGGACTGAGTCCCGTGTCAGCGGGGAGTCTGCTTGAGGGTTCTCTCTCTCCCTCTCCCTCTGTCCCTTCCCCCACTTGCATGAGCCTTCTCTCTAAAATAAGTAAATAAATCTTTAAAAAAGAAAAGGAAAAAGAAAAAAAAATCCCTTACTATGTTGTCTACAAGGGATTCACAGGGATACAGAAGGAATGAAAAGAAAGGGATGGAAAAGAATACCAGGCAAATATGGAGGGGGAAAAAAGTCTCCTGGCTTTTAATGCAGTTTTGATAGAGGAAAAAAGAAATCAGCATCCTGATAAAAGGAATAATTGCTCAATAAAACATAATGATCATGAACTATACCTCTGATTATATAGCTTAAAAATGTACAAAGCAATAACTGGTGCAAATATAGGGAGAAACTGATCAACAAATAAAACATCCTTTTCAGAAACTGGAAGCTAAGCAAAGATATGAAAGACAGAATAACACAATAAACTCAAATGAATAAATACATATAGAAAATATTTCATTCAACAGTGAATGCAGTCTTTTTTAACATACACAGAACACTTAAACAGACTGTGTTTCAAAGTAACACTTCGATGAATTAGTATACTATTATCCTAATGCAAAATAGAAAGAAAAAACAAAGAAAGATTGATTTAAGTATGACTTGAAAAAAGTCATCTAACTCTAAGCCGAATCATTTTGGATGGACTAGAAACAAACCCAAGCACTATAAAACCTTTGGCTGCTTAAATAATGAACATTACGAAGGAAATTATGATATACTTAGAGGTGAATGACAGCGCACTATGTATCAGCAATTGAACAGAGTTAAATGACTAAGAGAGAAACTGATAGGTTTAAGTACACTTATTGAGAAGCACAGAAGGATGGAAACAAATGAGGTAAGTATTAAAAGAAAAGCAACAGAGTAAACCCAAAGATGGGAGGAAGGAAATAATAAAGGGCAGAACTGAGAATGAAAATACAACAAAAACAATTAAAAGCAAAAACTTAGTCTTTGAAGAAAATCAGTAATGCGGACATACTGATCAATTTATTCCAGGAGTGTATTTTAAAAAGAATAAATTGTGATCAAATAAGACTTATCCCAAGACTACAAGGACAGTTAAATGTAAAAAAAGCTAATATTATAATTCACTACATTAATGGTCTAAAGGAAAGAAATCACATGATCATCTCACAGACTCAGAAAAAGCATTTGCTAAAGTACAGCATCTACATTCGATTTTTAAAAATCAGAAAATTGGGAACAGAGGAGAAACTTCTTAACTTGATGGCTAAAAACAAAAGAGTAAGCCATTCTATTTAATGAAAGAAGCTACAAAAGCATTCCCTTTAAAATCTAGAAGAGGCAAAGCTGTCACTGTCATCACTTGTTTACCCAAAACTAGAGTACATAGTTGTAAGCCAGGAAAAGGAAAGAAAAGATAAAAGGACTGGAAGAAAAGTGACAAAATTGTTACTTCTTTGCAGATAATATTACCATCAATAAATAGTAGAATATAAGAATTCAGTATGTTATTGAATATCAGATCAATCACAAAAATTAATGAGATGTTCTGCTCAGTAAAAGCTGGCTCTCTCCTTCCATTTGGGATGCTGTACTTTTGTGGGCCTCAAATCTCCTCTAACTCTCCATTCTTATTCAAGATCATTTTTTTTCCTTCCACTTTGTATTGGTAAATGTTCCCCATAGCTCAGTCTTTCCCCTTCAGCTCAATTTTATTTACCTACTTTAAAAAATATGATGCTCCTCCAATTTGTCTCCAGGTTTGCTTTCACATCCAAGCTCCAGTTCTATATTTTCATCTGTCCCCCGTGTTCACTCAAATCCCTATTCATCACACCCACTACCCCCTCCGAAAACCAGAACCTCCTCTGCCAACTCCTCCTTGTCACTGGATTAGTGTCATCACCACCATTCTCATTCTCACTATCACCTAAGCATGAAATCTTTGTATTTTTCCTCCCTTGAAGACAGAAAGCATTCAATACGTATTTGTTGAATTAAAGACCTGCCAATGTTTTCTCTGTCACTCCATTCTTACCATGTCAAAGCCCCACTCCCCTTGCTTATTAGCTTATTAGATCACTACAGCAGCCAATTCTTCCCAGCTGGGGAGGTCCCACTCAGGTCAGCAGTTGGGCTTTTCTGTAAAGTTTAACTCTAAAGCAGAACTTTGCTGTTACAGTATGCAAGCAGCCATACACAATCCGTAACTAAGTGGATGTGGCTGCACTGCAATAAGACATTATTTACAGAAACAGGTGGCAAGCCAAATTTGGTCCATGGGCTATAATCTGCTGACCATAATCTGCCAACCTATGAAGCTGACAATTAAGTTTTTCCAAACCTAAACTTTTGTTATCCCTGCTAATTCAATATAGAATCCAATTACCTGGGTAAAAGAAAATCTAATTCGTTATCTTTTTTACATACAACACTGATTGCCAGCTAGAAATTAAAATTAATTACTTAGGTATGTTACTCATTACTTTCAAGACTTTATTTTCCCTTTAAATTTACGAACCTTGGAAGCATAATTTACTGGAAATTACATCAGGAGTACTGTAAAGGCTTTGATCTAAGCAGGACAAATCGGAAGAGTTGGCAGCCAAGTAATCTTTCTGTCTTTTACGGAAGAATATATCAAGAATGATAGAAGCCGCCACTAAAGTATTTTGATTCAATGAAGCAGGTTAAGATGACATTGATGGGCTCTTGATTTCAATAAGCAGGAAAGGCCCAGAATCTGCTAGCTATAGGAAAAAATAGCAACTTGTCCCTTCTAGACCTTGAGATGAAACTTGATTATAAGAGAAGGTATGAAAAAAGGCAATACAAAGTGGTAGCTCAGATGCAGCCTCTTGTTCTAGACCTACAGCAGTCATTTTCCCCTTCATTTTAAGATAGGATATGGACTTCCCCAAGTTATCTACATAGGTACCCATCCATCAGGTAACTATCTAATCTTCTCTGCCCCTCCTTTACAAACATGGAAAGAATCAGGATTTATGAAATGAACAATAATACCTAAAAAGGAATAAAGAATACATTTATAATAACGGTTATATACTTAGCTACTTGCCCAATAAGACTGTTAACGAGTGACCAACTTAAATCTTCCATCTACACATTACAATAAAATCCAGGGGTGCCTGGGTGGTGCAGTCAGTTGGGCGTCTGACTCTTGGTTTCAGCTCAGGTCTTGATCTCCAGGTTGTGAGATCTAGCCCCGCGTTCAGGGTTTTAAGATCGAGCTTGTGCTCAGCATGGAGTCTGCTTGAGATTTTTTCTCTCTTTCCTTCTGCCCCTCCCGCTCATGCTCTCTCTCTAAAATAAATAAGTAAATCTTTAAAAATAAAGTAAAATAAAATTCAAACTTCTCATCATGGTCTACAAAGTTCCACATGCCTGGCTCCGCTCATCTCATGGACACCCCTGCTGACTATTCTCGGCATGCTGCAACCACAATGGCCTCTCTGCTCTTCTGAACACAGATTCATGAGCTGGATTTTGCCTGTGGGTCGCCACTGATTCTCTAACACCTAGATGAGTGCTTGATACATAGCAGACCCTCAGTAAAGAAACAATTAACAACAAAAATGAAAAAAAAAAAAAGGATACATGTAGAAACCAAAATTAGGAAGATTTAAAAACAACTGATGATACTCTGGATATATTGTGAATTTGGGTTAAATAACCAAAAAACTGAGTTGTTAAAAGAGAATTAGAATTACCTGGGGATGTGTGGTAAGCAAGGAGGATCCGGAAACATACGATACTTTCTCATAATGGGACTGGATAATCCAGTTGGAGCTTCCAAGGGCATAGCCTGAGCTTAGCGGGGTCACCTGGACTGCACCAAAAAGCTCCTAGAAAAGAACCGCAGTAAGAACATGTGATGAGCTTTCAACAGTACAGTCACACCAGCTAAGTCTTTGCAGGAAAACCCCCCAGAAATATCCTTGTTCACTTAAAGAAAATTTAAAGTAAAACAGAAAGTATAAAGTAAAGCAAACAAACAAGCAAAAAAACCAATGGAGGCCGTCTGGCAGACCCACAAAGCAATCCTACAGTCTTGACTTGCCCCCTCTCTGAGTTTCAGCCTATCCACGTGTACCAGGCACCCAGGCCTCTCTCATCAAAAGACAGAGATGACAGATTACCAGAAAGACCAAAGAGAAAATTACTTGAGTTTTCTTTTTGTTTTTTTACACTAGGCATCAATCTCTTGGTCATTCTATACCGAGTGGCTCTGGACACAAGTTAACAAAAATGGGAACCCTTACTATCAGGTCGGAGTTCAAAAGTTATACTTGCCAAACTGCTTCTTGATCTGTTCTATGCTGTTTCCTATTTCACTTGTCCCAAACCTATAAAGTTGCACCCACTGTTCTAAAGTGAACAGGATGAGATGATTGTTAACGATCTCCTGATCATTACAAGCTGGTCAAGAGAAAGCTGGCTACTGCTGGGGAATGTGAGTGTTAGGAAAGAACACCGACATGAACCTGGAGGATGGAGGATAACAACAGATGCTCTATCTTTTTATGTCATACTAGGTACAAGATTCTCCGTGACTGAATGGCTAAAGAAAGGGAACCATAAGATCTTCCCAAAGGGTAACAATATCAATCGAAAGCATTCATGCATCACTTAAAATCATATTAACACTCACAATTTTCTGAGAATATCCCACCAGCTGGATTTTGCTAAGGGCAGAGTTCACCTCCTGCATCGTATAGCATCTTCTCCAGGTTGATACTTCCACTGCGTCCTTGAGTGGAGAAGGTAACAGCCTGTAAATGCATCACAATGCCAACTTTTTATGTTATCAAGGATTCCTTTCATGTAATTTTTCCATTTCATCTAAGCTGTCCAACTTACTGGCATAGAATTATTTATAGGATTCCTTTATAACCATTTTTTTTCCCATAAGGTTGGTAGTACTGCCCCTTTCATTTCTGATTCTAGTAGTTTGAGTATTCTCTTTTTTCCTCATCAATCTAGCTAAAGGTTTGTTAGTTTTGTTGATCTTTAAAAAAAAAAAAACCAAGTTTTCTCTCTTCTTTTTCTATTTTCTATTCTGTTTATCCAGCATATAACTGGATATTGTGGGGTTTTTTTCTTTTTTTCTTTTTTAAATCTAGTCTGATCATCTCTGCCATCTAGACTATTTAATCCACTCACATCTATTATTGATACAGTTGGATTATGTTTACCAATTTAATTTTTGTTTTCTCTATGTCTCACATCTTTTTTGTTCCTCTGTCCCTCCTTTACTACTTACCCTTTGATACTAAGTGAATATTTTCTGATGCATCTTTTAATTTCCTTCACGGTTTTTCACTATATTTTTCTGAGTTATTTCCTTAGTGGTTGTTCTAGGGTTTATCATATACATCTTAACACAGAGCATTTCTATATGAAATTTCAAATTCTCTTTCCTGTTCATGAATGATAAATGAAATACGCTTCATTCACAGGCCTGCAAAGCTATATAAAAGGACTGAGTTAAACATAGTTGAGGCTTGGCATAAAGGAGGAAAATAAAACACAATTTGTGACTTTTCTGATCAGCATCAGGAGCATCCCTTAAAACAGGCAAACAAAACTCTGTTATTAGAAAAACACGGTGTCATTTGCTCTAACAGAATCAGGAATAGACCTGGGAGAGTGACTTCCCTGAGATTCTCTGTTTAAATAGGTCAAGGAACTCTGATCAACTGAAAGTGTGCATTAGCTCTGCTCTCTCTCTCCTGAAATACCACTGAACTAGTAAAGGGCTTTGCACACACACATTAAGACAAAGAGAATGAGAGAAGAGGCAATAGCAACAGCATTTTAGAAAGTGGAAAGTAGGGGCGCCTGGGTGGCTCAGTCGTTAAGGTTCAGGTCATGATCCCAGGGTCCCGGGATTGAGTCCCGCATAGGGCTCCCTGCTCAGCAGGAAGCCTGCTTCTCCCTCTCCCACTCCTCCTGCTTGTGTTCCCTCTCTCGCTGCCTCTCTCCCTCTGTCAAATAAACAAATAAAATCTGAAATAAATAAATAAATAAATAAATAAATAAATAAATAAATAAATCACTGAAGTGTTTAAAAAAAGTGGAAAATAAAAAGACAAATAACTGATTTAGCACACACAGGAAAGTTTAATTCAAATTAATTTATGCTGCAGAACCCACAAAAAGCTCAGCAAGCTGAAACAATAGGCATGTCTGGAAGTGAGGTTGAAGGTGAGCCTAAAAACAAGGGGATTTTTTGGAAAAAAAGAAAAAATACTGATAAGAAATAGAACCTTACGGTTCTCTTCACCTATTCCAGATAGCTCCGAAACTGCCTTTCCCCTCCCAGGCATGTTGTTAGAGGTTATCCTCTGGAGAAATTAAAAAAAGTCTAGACTAGGGGAAACCATCAACTAGAGGCAGCTTTGTTAATAAGCAAATGTTTATATTCCAAGAGTAACAATTTTCTTCTCCTCATATGCCTCCCAGAACACTATCAGTCAGGCTTATATCCCCCGGGGTAGGTGACCGGAAGAAACTTCTCTGAAAAATTTGATCAGCACCAAAGAAAAAAATCAACTAAAATATACTCACACTGAAGGTTTCATGATAAAATGGCCCAACCAGATCACATTATGGTAAAGTCTAGAATTCAACAAGACTCAACTCATGGCACACAGACTTTCTAATCAGTTTTTTACTGTCCAACTCCTAAACATGGGCCAATAACCAAGGATCACCATACATACTTGAGGGAAGTCTCTAAAATGATAAAGGCCAAAACAAATGGAGGAAGGAGGAGATGAAATAAATTAGGCTGGTAGAATAAAACTAAAAAATACTACCATTACTACCCTTAGAGAGATAAATAAGATAGAATGTCTAAGAAATGAGAAGTGACTTCTATTTAAAAAAAAAGAGGAGCTTTAAGAGAATAAAAAAACTCTTGGACATAAAAATATGACAGCACACAGACAATGAAAGCATGCCAACGAAACCTGTCAAAATTCCAAAATGAATTAAAAACATGAAAAAATTATCTAAGACACAAAAGAGTTACATAAAAATCAGAAGAGCTTCAAAACAAGGTGGTAGAACTTAATAATTAGAAATTTTAAAAATTTATTCAGAAATGAAGATTAAACTAATAGAAATACAAGAGTGGATAAACACACAACAGCTAATGCCATAAGAAGAACATAGGAAGAAAACATTAAACACTAAAAAGGTATGAAGAGATAAAAAGAATTTGAAAGAAAGTGGCAGATAATGAAGACAGGGATGGAAGAAGCAACACACAGAGAAAAGGAGACCCTAACAGAAATCCAAGCAAGGGAATAGAACAAATACTAAAAACTCTAATTGCTAAAATAAAAAGAAGCCTGAAATTACATACTGAAGGGACACATTGCATACCTGAGAATACTGACCCAGAAGAACCAACACCAAATATATTCTGGGAAAATATTTACACTATAAATAAACTTTTGGGCAGCTAGGCGAAAAGAGCGAGTGACTTACTAAGGAAAAAATATGATACCAGAGTTTCAACAGCAATGGTGTTTTACTCAAAGAGACTAAAATATTTAAGACATTCAAAGAAAGAAAATGCAAGCCAAGGATTATACAATTAACAAAACTGACTTTCAAGGTTACAGAGCACAGACAATTATTAACTTGCAAGAACTCAGGGAATATTGTTCTCACGATCCCATCCCGAGATATCTTCTGAAGAATACGTTTCAGATAACCTAAATGACTACAGGAACATTGACACATCAGCTGGTAGTGAGCTTGAAACATATAGTTATGTAGAAGTAAGACCAAATGAAGATTAAAAGAGAAGAGAGGATAGTATGTAATGGCTGTATGTTCTGATAATATAAATATAACAGGAGCATGAAAAAAAAGGGGAGGAAAATACATATGCTCTTTCCTCCAAATGATGACTTAGAAACAACTAATCCAGGAGTAATGAGCATTGTTAGCAACCAGAGTGGGAGCTTAAAATTCCATTTTCCACTAAAAGAATACAGAGTTTTTTAGGGAAATGGATGATTCCAGATTTAGGGCAGGGAATGTACAAGAGGAGTCTTAAACATCCTGTTACAGTACATAGCAAGGAAACAATCAAAGGGTACAAAGGTCACAATAAAAGGACACAGGGGACAGCATGAAGAGGCTCACTGTCTAAAGATGGGATAATCTGAGCTGCAAAAAAGACAATATTGCAATGGGTCAAAATCCATGATATGTGTGTCAGAGTGGGTTGTAATTAGACTGGGACACAGAGAGGGGCTTTTGAGTTACTGAAAATATTCTATTTTAGACCTGGGTAGCACTTATAAGGATTGTTGCTTTATAACATTTATTAACTATATATTATTATTTTTTGTTTTATATTACAATAAAAAGGTTAATTTAAAAAATAAAAAAAATTATGCCAAAATAAGAAACTATGACAGCAGAAATGAAAAACTCCTGGATAGGTTGGGAGGTAAACAGAATTTCTCAGGCAGAAGAGCAAACAAAAACAAAGAGATGGAAAAGAGGACAGAAAAAAATCTGAGTTCCAGTCTAGGAGGTTGAACATCTAAGCAGTGAGAGTTCCAGAAAGAGGGAACAAAAAACATGAGGGAGAAAAATTTAAAAACTAAATATATTAAAATGAATAAATAAATAAATAAAAATAAATAAATAAATATATATATTTTGCCAAAATTGAAGTTCATTTTTTAGACTGGGGGTCAGCAAACATGTTTTGTAAAAAAGCCACAGATATTTTAAGCTCTGTAGACCACGGTCTGTCTCACATCATTCAACTTACCTGTCTGTGTAATGCCATAGACAATATGTAAATGCATGAGTGTGGCTGTGTGCCAATAAAACTTGACTTATAACAACTGTGGCAGGCCAGATTTAGCCCATTAAACAGGGGTTTGGTCACAATTGGAACCTCTGTTCTAGATAATAAGGACCCACTAAGTACTCAGCGCATGAGTGAAAACTATCCTTTACTAAGACACAGCATCATGAATTTAGGGAACAAGAGGATTCTTAAAGTTTCCACAGAGGATTAAGTGGGATACATACCAAAGATCTAGACTCAGAATAGTACTGGCCTTTTCAACGGCATTTCTGGAAGCTAGAGAAAAATGTATCAAATCTGGATTTCTATCCATTGGAGGGTGAAGGTAGAACAAAGGCATTTTAGACATGCAGGGTCTCAGAAAACTGACCTCCCATGTACTCTTCCTCAGGATGTGCCCGGCAAAATGAAGGCACAAACAAGAAAAAGACCCAGGAAACAGAGCTTCCAACAGAAGAAAGGTGAAGATATCTTCAGGATAGTGATGAAGAAAATCCTAAATCTTGAGCAGCAAGCTCAAGAACAGCTGGGATCAGGCTGGGGAGAGAGAGGAGGCTCTGGGAGAGGATTTCCAGGAAGATAAAATTGTTACAACACCCACTGAGTTTGAAAACACTGAGGAGAGACCTGTACAAATGGCAGAGAGGCTGGAGACAAATCAGTAAGAAGTACATAAGAAACGAAGCAAATATGCAAACAAGATCATCATTAACTCAAGGGAAAACAAAAAGTTGTGCAAGAAAGAAAAAATAACCCTAACAATGTCATGTGGCCAGTGAGTTGCATTTATAGTCATAATAACGTAAATACCAAATAGAGGTTTAGCTAACCTAGCACATAGGTCACGTTCCAATTCTCTTCATCTGTTTCTCCAGCAACAAAATACTAATAATTCTTCTCTTTACTTTCCGCATAAACAGACATATGAAGATTTTATTTCACTTATTTGTCCTATGTACACTGGATTGGTTTAGGTTTTACAATATTTATTCAATAAATATTTAGCCCCGACTATGGCCATAGCATTGAAATCCTGTAAGGGATATTAACAGGAATAACATAAAGGCCTCTGCTCTAAGGAGCTTAAGTCTAGAAAATTTTTACAATGGTACAAGGCAATAAAGAGATGTCAAAAGCCCTGAGTCATCCCTGCCTGCAGACTTGCCCTTCCCTCACAGAAGGGTCTAAATGATATATTAAAAATGCAAATCTCAACACACACACACCCTCTCCTCCTTCACTATAATGGCTTTCCATTAAATTCAGTTTAAAATCCAAGGCTCTTAGCATGACTTTATAAGGCCCTTCTTTATCTGGGTCCTGCCTCAGCCTCTGTTCTATATACTGAGCTATAAACAGCTCTCTTGGTGCCGGGCTCCCTGAAGCCTGTAACCCACCCCCTATTGCCTTCTTCAGATTTCGTGTGGACAACACTTACACCTTTAAAATCTAGACCACTTGTCACTTTTTCTCAGGTCTTGTGTCAGCAGTCAAGGCCAGGTGCACATTCTGTGTGCTCTTTGGGAACGTGGACTGACTGTGTATCAGAGACAGGTGAGTGGCACAGAAGGCCCCTCTGGATGGCTACCGGTGGGGGCTGCTGCTACTGCTTCTCTTCTTCTTCCACATTCCTGCTGACTCTCTGCCAATGGCTTGAGGAAGGAGAGGTGTCTCTCCGAGGCACAGGATGGAAAAAAACAGGCTTTATAGACTTGTCTGCACATAAATTCCAGTGTTACCTCTTCACCTCAGTTTACTCATTTGTGACACAGGGAGAGTAGCACCTTTCTTTTAGAGTTGTTCTGTGAGGGGTAAATGACATAACATATGTGAGTGTCTGGCATGGAACAGATGCTGAAAAAGATGGTCTCTAACCGCCCCCCCCCCCCATATGCAGCCAGCACAGCTCCAGGAGTATATGCAGTTTCCCACAATACCATAGTAAATAAACTTCAACTCAGATGAATTACTTCAATGAGCAGCAATGACTTTGAACTTGAGTGGCCCAAGCACGGCTCTACACGGTCTCAAGGAAAAACCTAAGCTACTCTTCTGCTTTAGCTCCTCCTTTAAATTCCTCGGGATCAGGGAGCCCCATGGTTTGGGTCCCCTAGAGCTGACCTTCATTAAAAATAAAGACTTCTTGGGCTCCTGGGCGGTTCAGTTGTTAAGTGTCTGCCTTTGGCTCAGGTCATGATCCCAGGGTCCTGGGATTGATGCCCGCATCGGGCTCCCTATTCAGCAGGAAGCCTTCTTCTCCCTCTCCCCCTGCTTGTGTTCCCTCTCTCACTGTCTCTCTGTCAAATAAATAAATAAGATCTTAGAAAAAAAAAAAATAAAGACTTTTTACTCTGGGCTGGGTAGGAGCAGAAGGGTTTCTTAACTTTATGCCAGAGCTGGAAGGCTATTATGGGAGTGGCCTGAGAGGGTGGGGAGGATGATACATAACACTTGCAGCCCAACCACATCTTTCAACCTTGTTGAATTTGTCTGACACTGCCCTCAGCTGTGCCAAGCTGCTGCAACTGAGTCACCTCTGCTAGAGGGTGAGCAAAAAGTCATACACAAGGCTGGAATAGACCCCCTCCTCCCTCCCTCCCTCCCTCCTTTCCTACCTCCCTAGCCCCTTTCTCTTTCTTTTTTAAATTCTTTATTTAAATTCAATTTAGTTAACATATACTGTATTATTAGTTTTAGGGGTAGAGTTTAGTGATTCATCAGTTGCATATAATACCCAGCGCTCATTATATCAAGTGCCCTCCTTAATGCCCGTCACCCGATTACCCCATCCCCCTCCCACATCCCCTCCAGCAACCCTCAGTTTGTTTCCTAGAGTTGCTTCTTTTATGGTTTGCTTCCTTCTCTATTTTCAACTTATTTTATTTTTCCTTCCCTTCCCCTATGTTCATGTTTTGTTTCTTAAATTCCACATGAGTGAAATCATACGGTATTTGTTTTTCTCTGACTGACTTATTTCGCTCAGCATAATACCCTTTAGTTCCATTCACGTCATTGCAAATGACAAGATTTTATTCTTTCTGATGGCCAAGTAATATTCCATTGTATATATTAGACCCACTTTCTTTACTATGGACTTCCTTCCCATCCCTTGACAACCAGTACTGCCATTACCCAAACAACACCTGGGCTTTACTTTCTTCCCTTGATGGCCCTTCCCAGCATGCGCTCCCTGCTTCCCATGTAGGAAAGTGTCCTACAAAAATTAAGCAGATTAAAATCTGGAGCAGTCTTTCTCCAAATGAGGCATTTGGCTCATGTTTCCACTCTCTGTTAGAGATTAAACAATCATATATTCAACCTCCAGAATAAGCCAGTAAATGCTCTGACCCCTTGGTAAGGGAAAAAGGGAAGCTGATGAAGATGTGAAATATTTACTGCTTCTGTCTTCAACAGTCCAAAACCTACTTCTAGAGAAATTACTGGAGTGTTTCAGGTAGGGAAACAACTTCCTTAAGCAAAGCAAAGGACTTGTGAAAAATTCAGATGTATTTCAACTTAGATCTTTTCTCCTCTTCCCTTCGGGGTAAATGGCATAGAGATAATAAATTTATGTTCTGGAGAAACTAAAGAAAGCATCTGTTTATAGAGAAACATTCATGATGATTTTTAACAACCAGTTTAGTAGAGCAGTGTTGGAGAGAACAGCCTTGTTATATACAACAACAGAAACAGCATTATGTTTTTATTCCATTATCATATTACTCACATAGTAGTATCTTTTCTCATTTTTGTATCCTCAGCACTGAGTGGTACCCAACACAAAGGACACAACATCTGTTCATTTGTTGCCCCAGGAAAGGTAGGAACCAGTAAGCCAATTATTAACAACTTCTGTCTGCAGTGCACCAGTAAGTTTGATTAGAGGTGAACCTTATGACAGTGTGTGAGGAGGTGAAAACTTTAGGGAGGAACCACCCAGTAAGCCAGAGGAGGAAGGCTGTGCAGGTCCCAACGACTCTGGTCTCAAACTCAGTGTAGGGTTTTGTGGCTGGCAGCTCCGGACATGGCTCCTAAGGATCCCCGCCTTTTATATTCATCCCTTTGTGTAGTCCACTCCCCCGGAGGGTGAGCTGAACCTGGGGTTTTCTGTTAGTGAAGAGAATATGACAAAAGTGAAGGGATGTCACTTCCAAGATTAGCTTACTAAAGACTGACTTCCGTCTTGCCCATATTCTCTCTCTTGCTCACTCTGATGAAACTGCTGTGAGATACTTTGTAGAGAGGTCCACACACAAGGGCCTAAGGCAGGCTTCAGCCCATCACCCCTGTGAGTGAATCCTTCCAAGGGGAGCTGGAGATACCTGCAGCCCTTGTAGGAGACCCAGAACAGAAAACCCAGTGTTTTTAATAAATTATACTTTTTTGGGCCATGTTCTTAGAAACGAAGCCGTGTTTCAATACCTTAGCTAAGTTTGGGCTTTCCTGAGGTCTCCTCAATGACATTTTTTATAAACTCTAATTGTGGAACTCCTGTAGAAGGGTATTCTTCATATCCGATTTAAGTCTGATTTTTGCTTATTTTCGTTGTAATATTGAGCAATATTCAGCAACTTAACCTTTTCTTCTCACCATATTTCTAAACTGAGGGTAAAATACTTCCTTCAAAGACTGTTGTGAGGACTACAGCAAATGGGTAAATATAGATGTATACATATTATTATTATAGATATGATAATCAGTGTTTTATGAAATTTGGCTTCTTAAAAAGATCGTTTATTTTAGTTAGAGAGAGAGAGAACGTGAGTGGGGGAAAGGGCAGAAGGAGAGGAAGAGAAGCAGACTCCCAGCTGAGCAGAGCCCAACACAGGACTCGATCCCAGGACCCTGAGATCACGATCTGAGCTGAAATCAAGAGTCGCCACTTATCCAACTGAGCTATCGAGGCGCTCCTGAAATTTAGCTTTTTTACAAAATTCAGTGACTTGAACATCCCCCCTTCACACTTATGCTTAATTCTTTGGGTATCTTATTCTGGTAACTTACACTGACTGCACTACTTTCAGATTTAAAACTAATCATTTGCCATTTCTCTATTTGGAAATATCCAGAGGTTTCCTTTTTCATATAGGTTTGGTGACAAAATTTTCACAATTCTGGTGAATTTCCTATCAGCTACAGAAAAGATTCAAACTAGGAATTAGTCAAATATACTGCTGGCTTTTTCAAAAGACCAAAGTTTCAATATTCTTTTGTATAATGTTAATTTCCAATTCTTTTCTCTCCTTCCTGGCATGCACTGGCTGATTTTAACCAAGCCGGTCACCTCTCAATCATCATGCCACGTTGCCATGTTTTTGCCCATACCCTTCCCTTATCTTAGAATCCTCTCTTTCCTCTTTGAAACCCTACTTAATCTGCCAAGCCCAGGCTAAGTCTTGCCACTTAGTACATAATCTTTGCTTGACAAGCTCCTTGGGTACAGGGACTATGTCTTAAACTTTTTTGGGCATTTTCTTGATGCCAGGCATTTAGCAGTTAATAAATAAATCGTCTGAATTCCATTATTTATACCCGCAAATTCCTTTTGCTAACACCCTTTTCTTACTCCTTTGAGAAATTAAGTCACTTTGTCACTATTTCCTGCTATCTCCTGACATTCTGTCTAACCTAACTTTCCCTAAAATTCTGCTTATGCTTACTTGAGGCCATAATTATGGAGAGGCATTTATAGAGCCATTTGAAGCCATTAAGATTATTGGCTGATTCATGATAAGTTGGAAAAGGAAACCCAGTGGGAACTAGTTCTAATTTTTCTGGCTTTCTGATTTATCAAAGTCAAGTTCTCAGAGTCTAAATGTTTAATAAGTACTTTCTAAAAGATTTCATTGTTTGTTTTTTCTTATCACACTTGAGTGCTTAATAAACTTTCCCCCAGCGCTGACATCATGCCAGAGCTCAGCTGTCCTTTCTTCCATGCTACCAGCATCCAACAAGCAGCAAAGACCATGTGTTTGTGTTAAAGAGTAACACTTTTAAGTCCACAGGGACCACTTAAAAGCTTATAGATAAAACATTAGCTGGTTTTTTTTTCAAAGTGTGTGATGAAGGAAGGAATCTGCAAAATGAATGTAAGAACAGAATATAAAGAATATAAGAAAAGTCTTTTTCCTCTCATTACAGCAAAGTGTGCTTAATATACACGTGGATGGGCTGGAGTGGAAATGTGTTAGCAAAGTGATGACCTTTACAGAATTTACCAAAAAGAAGCCTGATAATCAAGCATTTCTCAGTATTAACCTGAAACTATATAATGCCTGATTTTTGTTTTAGATCCATTTATCTCTAAAAAGCACAAAGGCAATTGCTCAGGCTACCAAAGCACAACAGAAACAATTCTCCAGAATACCTGAACTACCTCTGCTTTGATTCTATTCTTATCAAAAAACCCCTCTTATCTATAACTTAATCTCTTAAGTGAACTTGCTGACCAGACCAGAGTGTCCTAGATAGATGAACCTTTTTAGTTCTGCAGCCAGGCAGATGTCTCAGTATAAAGTAATTAAATGGGATTTTTGTTTGTCAGTCAATATCCTGGGAGTTTAGTTAGCCCGAATCAGTCCCTCAGAGGCTAATCAACTCTGAGCGAAATGAAATGATTAAGTTTCTGGAACTGCAAAGCTCAAGGACAAGCGGTGATGACTTCATCGAAGTAGTGCCACTCTAGAAACGCCGGCTGAAGGAGCCTCTCCCTTGGACAGCTTTAAAAACTGTAACCTAAGTGAACTTAGAGACACTTGAATTCAATTCCCTTGTTTTACAAAAAAGGAGATTGAGTTCCAGCGTCTGGATGACAGCGCTAAGAGAAGGCAACAGGGGGATCAGAAAAATGGTTTTCCTTCTCTTATGCTACGTTGCTTCCATCAGGAAAGGTGGCGTTTAAAGATAAATTAGGCTGTGGAAGGCAGATGTGTGCTGATTACTGAAAGGGTGTTATGTGAGCCAAGTGTATCATTAAAAGGGAAAAGGATGCGGGTATTTACAGAGCACCTACTATGTGCCTGGCGCTGTTTTAAGGACTCTCATGCTGATTTAGTCCTCACAGCAACCCTGCAAAGTTGCTAATATTATTCTTATATTATAAATGAGGAAACAGAGCCTAGAAGAAATAAATTGCTAGAGCTACTGAAAAGAAGATATGAAATTTAAACACTGGTCTATTTGATCTCCAAGCCCATAGCTTTAATTTTCTCCCTATCATATAGTTAGACCTGATAAATTCCTCTATAAATACCCATGAAACATCAGAGCAGAGGAACTTCAACTACGTCTTCTTTCATGTCTTCTATAAGGTATGAACCCACATTTTAAGCTCTGACTACTGAAAACTGTCATAACATATCAGCCAGGAATATATCGGTGCCCAATTCCTTAATGCTTGCAAGACGGTTATGACAATATTCTGTAATGATTTATCCTTAATTACAACTGTAGACTTCTAGTCTTATACAGAAAAATCTTAGCTGATGGTTTAGTTTCTTAAGTGGAATATTCTGCTTTAAAATTTTCTATTACAAACCCTAAACTTTAATGTGGGTATGAGAAAGTCAGAGACTCAAAAATTACATTGCAAAGGGAGTCTCCTTTTCTTACCCTTCAAAATCTCTTTTTCAAGAGGAGTAAACTAAAGCATCAAAATGAGGAAGAAAGATGGCTAACTTCTAAATAAATCTCAAGGAGCAGTGTCAACTGAGGCAGGGAGTCAGACAGCTGCCAAAAAGCAAGAGTAATAGCTTCTTTTGGTATACATACTAATACTAAATCAAATGCTAACTCAAACTAACTTCAAATGATTTAAGAGAATTTGTCAGATCCCTTTGACCAATGAGTCTGAAAGATTTTAATTTATTATTTTCTTTAGTTCACGGTCTTATTAAATAACTTAAGCTACTAAAATGTATCACTTCTAGGCACTTAACCAAGAGACAGCCTGTGTAAAGTTTAAGTCAAAAACCGGGGGCTTGAGTCTCCAATCCAACTCAGAGGTGTTTTGCTTGGATCATACAGGATTTTATTTTAACGTGTGAGCCAACATTTTAAAAAGATGAAAAAAAAAATCACATTTAAAACATCCAGATTTTGAGTTTCTCTTAAAAAAAGAAAAAAAAAGGGAAGATTTGGCAGCAATGGGCTCACGTTTCCATATGGCCATAATCTGCCGAAACTGTGTGTCAGCTGCCCCTGTAGACGGGTGTGGTCGCTGGTCCACAGTTACCTGAGGTCCACCTCGCTCCTGTATTGACCTTCCC
This sequence comes from Ursus arctos, assembly GCF_023065955.2. Lineage (NCBI taxonomy): Eukaryota > Metazoa > Chordata > Mammalia > Carnivora > Ursidae > Ursus > Ursus arctos. Next base: position 63,944,909 of record NW_026622775.1, on the reverse strand, counting down.
CATCCCCAGAGGCATTGGAGTTTGTGATCCCTACCTGAGACCCCTCTTGACAAGGTGAGTACAGGAATTAAAGAGGAAAAAAAAAAAAAGGAGGGAATGAAAAAATAAGACACAGCTCATATCACTTGGGAAAAATGTCAATGTAATAGACAGCAAAAAACAGTGTTTCTCGATTTAGTTTTGCCACAGTACTTTGGGACACTAGATAGAAACTGGAGTGTGACAGAAATTTTAAAGTGATGTAAATCCTTCAGCATAAATGTTATTCAAATGAAGCACTTTTAGTATTCTGGCCCAAGGTTAAATTCTAGGTGAATATTTCAAAAGAACTCTTTTGTCTGATGTCAATTACAAAATAGCTCTTCAAATTCCTCTACCACTTGTAATATTTATGCTGAGTTTATCCAGGAGAAAAAGAGGACACAGCTTGCTTGGTTTGGTTCTCTAACACCGCAGCATATTCTTTCCAATAATTAGACTCTTTTTTTTTTCTCTATCAATAACTGTGGCTCATTTCGTGCTCAAAAGCCAAAGCAAAATACTTGACCAGAATCAGAAATCTGGTTACGATATATGAAATAGGGAAATAAAGTCTTCTCCAATAGTGCAGGTTATTCTCCTTGCTCCTCTACCAAGTTAGCTTTTAACAGTTTCAGATTTTTGCCCACCAGGTGGCGAGACAGCAAATTCAAGATTTTATCTCAAGGAGCACCCTTTTTTAAAAGGGAGATTTTCTAAGCACCTTAGGAAATAACTTTCAGGCTCCCCCCTGCAGCCCTGTCCTCCCCGCCCTCTGCTCCTTCCAGTTCAATTCACCCTTCTTCCTAATAAACGATGGCACTTCTTTTGTAAACCAGTTATCTTGTTGTATTTTACAAAGAATGGGAGGCAAAGGAAAACTGCCAAGGACTCTGCCCAAGGTCATAGAAGAAAAGGCAAAATAAGGATGTGGGACTTCCTAAGACTTGGCCCAGGGTTTGGGAACCAGGAAACAGTGACCTTTGAACATCACCTCTGGTGTGCCAAAATTATTTGTGGCAGAATATTATAAAGGGTATAAATTTAAAAGGAGGAAGTAAGGGAAGCCAAGGCGTACATGTTCCATGGGGAAAGAAAACAAAGTCTTAAAATTTCTCAGGAGGGAAATGTGGACAACTAGGTCTGATGTGGTCCAGTGGATACCTGGGAGAGAGAAAAAGAGGAAGGAGGGATAGCAATGGGCAGGAGGAAAGGCAGCTGAGAATAAGAATGCAAAATGAGAAGGGAAAGGGACCTTGTCATAAGCAGGAGTGTGGTCAGATCAAGGAAGTCATTTGCATACACACAGAAGACTCAGACGTGTGTGTGTCCAGAAAACATTTCCCACCACGAAGACATATGGACACCATATCCCCAATCAAGGAAATGGAGACACAAAGAAGATCCATAAAACAGAAGAGAAAACGTGCAGTTACACATACTTCCCCCTTCCCTTACATGTAGGGGCTCACACGCACTTGAGAAGAGACGTGTGTGCCCAAGAGGCAGCCCAGCATAATGGTTAAAAGCACAAACTCTGGAACTAGACTAGACTTGCTGCCTGGGTTTGAATTCAAACCTTACTGCTCACTGGTTGGCTGACCTTGAGCAAGTTACTTAACCTGTTTGTGGCTGTTTTCTCTTCTGTAAAATGATGTTAAAGAATTACAGGAGTTAAGTAAAACATTGAGAATAGTGTCTGGCACAGCAAGTGCTATGTAAGTTAAATAGAACAAGTAACACATACACAAAGGAATGCAGAGAGGACACTCAGATACTCAGACTCTAGAACAGTTACAGTATAAAAACAAAGCATATTCTCTTAGCTACAGATATATATTCTTTTTTTTTTAAAGATTTGTTATTTGAGAGAGAGAGAGAGAGAGAGAGAGAAAGCACCCGTGCATGTGCAGGAGGGGAGGGCAGAGGGAGAGGGAGAAGAAGACTCCCGCTGAGAGCAGAGCCCGACTGAGATCACGACCTGAGCCGAAGTCAAGAGTAGGAAGCTTTACTGACTGAGCCCCCTAGGTGCCCCTATACATACATATTCTCGTAGAAGGAATATTCACAAAAACTAAGACATTCCAAAGTTCAGATAACTAGACAGCTAACAAATCACTGACCTACGGGGGAAGAGAACTCAATGGCAAGGTGGCTGGAAAAGAGAGGACCTGGGTAGGCACGAATGGGATACCCACTACCTAAAAAGCCAATGACAAGTTTTTACTCCAGACTCTGGATGCGAGGCCTGGAAGGCTGGGACCATGTGGTGCCAGGAGGCAGGGCAGTGGTTGGGAGGCTCAGAGAAACTGCAGTAGGCTAAGACTGGCCAGTGTCCTCCGCTGCCAACTAAATATGAGAGCATGGAAGCAGAATGGAGCTGCCTCCTTCCCTCCGCCATTATAGTTCTACTTCTGTCACCTCTTACAATCTGGTTTTTGTTCCCAGTACTCTACTGAAACTAATCTCTCTAGGATTTCCATAACCAAGGGTCTCATCTTCATTTTATGGGATATTTCTGCAGCATCTGATACCACTAGCAAGCCCGGGTTTGGAGAAACTTCCTTTTCCCCTTGGCTTCCACTCAGCTCTCCTCTTAACCTTCCTAAGGATGACTTCACAGCCTCTTTTATAGTTCTTACCAATTGTTTTCAATTCTGTCTTAGAAATTTCTTTTAAGTCAGACTCTTCATGCTCACCGCTATTACCTCAGTTCAGGCTTTTGTTCTCCCTCGCGTTTCTGATAGTCCTACCCCTGGTCTTCTGCCCCGTCTCTGCACCCCCATCCATGCCCCACGCTGCTTCCAGACTTACTTTCCCCCAAACAAATATGTGATCACATCGCTCTCCTCCTTATAAACCACAGAGGGACTCCCCCCACTCTCCATATTATAAAGCGCAAACTTTACACATCAGATTCTTCATTATCTTGCTCCAATATACCTCTCTAGTTTCAACTCTCACCTCTCCTCTCTGCTTTCCCACTCTAATCCACCCTGTACTTTTCCCTGGTCCCCAAATATACTATTATCCCCATCATGCTGTGCCTAGATGCACTTCCTGACCTTTTCTATCAGGAAGAGTCCTTTTCTTCCTCCAAGACCCACTTTCATTGTCATCTCCTAAGGAATGTCCTCCTCAGCTTCCCTACACAGAAAGTTCTTCATTTTCCGAGTGTCTACAGCACCGTGACAGGCACCTCTTACGATATATGCCATCCAAGACTATAATTTACTTGTTAATGGTCTGATTTCCCATCAACCCCGGAGCGCCTCAAAGACAGTGCCAACTGTTTTACTAATTTTTAAAAACTCAGACCCAGCACAGTACCTTGGACATGGCACAGTTGCCTCTCACAGTATGTTGGTACAATCAAACATAGCCTTTCCCTAAAACAGGGAAAAGAGAATCTCCAGTTCTAACAGTACAAATGTTAAAGCATAACATAAGAAAACAAATGAGACTGTTTTGCAAAGCCTAAGGGTCTGCTGTCAAGAGGAGTAGACAGGCCTATTGCTCACCGCTGAATATCCTTGTTCTTCCACAAGGAGGCAGACTGAGCCTTGGGCACTCTTTCAATGAAATTCACCAGCTCTTCCATGAGAAGCCTGAGTTTAAAGAAAAAAGTGGTGAACAGTCATAAAAGAAGGAGAAAAACACCACTGTTAACACTGTAGTCGAAACAAATGGGCTTGTCTGCCTTCCCCCCACCCCAATCATCTGTCTATCTGTTGCACATAAACTTGGACACCCGTTTAAATAAACCTGAACAAAACCCCAACCACCTCATTGAACTTCCATGTTAAACATTTCGAACATAAATGATTTAATTCAGCTTTAAAACAAGCCTGGCATGCATCTTATCTTGGAACACTGAAATATACAAGCCTGTGGTTTAACTCTCAGTCTTAAGCTCTCTGCCTTCATATAACTAAAAATATAAAGGGAGAAAAAGTCAAATGAATATGAAGTACCTGTTTTTGGTGGCAGCAGGCGTGGGGTAGGATTTTTTTTTTTTTTAAAGATTTTTATTTATTTACTTGAGAGAGAGAGCACGAGAGCACAAGCAGGGGGGGGGGACAGAGAGAGAAGCAGACTCCCCGTAGAGCAGGGAGCCTGATGTGGGACTCGATCCCAGGACCCTGGGATCATAACCAGGGCCGAAGGAAGATGTGTAACCGAATGAGCTACCCAAGGACCTGACTGAGCCAGCCAGGCACCCAGTATTGGTTTTTTTTTTTTTAAATGACAATATTAAATGGATATTTTAAACTGGAAAAGTATGTCTTCTTGACATGTGTTTTGGGAATTTACAAAATTCTATGTGGAAAAATACTCTCAGGATTAATCCTAAAAGCCTAACTCAAGGACCTGCAAAAGGACAGGCTCTGTGTGCAGATGGCAAGATGGATCACGACGGAATCACAACTGAGGGAACCTAAGAAACGCCTCACTGGAGTGGATCAATGATGCACGTGCTCTGAGGAATAGCTGGCACAGAGAACTGTTAGACTCCTGCATGGCTAGGGAATGACCCAAAAGCGAGAAATACATTTTTAACCTCTTGACTCCCCTTTCAGAATCCAGTATAGATGATCCATATTGACTTAAATCCTCTCCCAATGAATATAGAGATATGGCAAGCCATCAGTTTACTAGCATTTGGATGTTGAACAACTTCCATTTCATTTCCATTGGATTTATTTATTCCTAATCCCACCCCGTCCTTTCATCTTGAAGGAGCAGCACGAGCTCCAGCGTTCAAAGGTCTGGAATCTCGGCGCATTATTATTCTGGCTGTAGCTCTCTGGAGAACAGTCTGGTGTGTCCCACCTCACGCTGTAACTTTTTCAGCCTAGAGTCGAATGTTTTCAGCTTATCAGTTGCGACTGATCCAATCGCCTTGTGTTTTACTTCCCTGTAATGTCTCTTCGTCAGATCCCCGATGCTTCTCTGTACAGATTACATGCTCTTTAATGGGAGCTGACACAAAAGCCAGGGCATATTTTGTTTCATCTCCGGTCATTCCATCTTGTCGTACTTTTGCAAGACACTGGAGCCCAAAGCCAAGAGTCCATATCAACACCTTGATCCCTTACTTTGAGCCTCAATAGCTTCACCTTTCACCATACTTGTTAGTTTGCTTCAACTCTTTTTTCTGGGGTAGTTGATTTTCTTCATGTAACTTTTCTGTCACTGAATGATGCTAGGGGGACTTGAAGCAACTGCCTGTGTCATGAAGGCTTGGGAGGGGTAGAGGGAGAGACGGCAGAGCATTCTCAGAGTCAAAGGAAGGCTTTTACTCCTTAGAGTTCTGAGTTGCACTCTGTCAAAAGTATAGTCAAATCAACTGTCTAATTACTTCTTCTGTTTTCTACAAGCTGTCTCTATTTATAGTCTGCACTAAATCATAAAGGGAGGAATTCTGAAAGCAAAGTAATAAAATTTCTTCTTTTCTTAAATGTGCTATGCTCCTTTTTCCTGAAGCTCTTTGCCTTGCAACTCTGTGGCGTCTTACTCAACGTTACCTCCCCTAATTAGTATCATCTGCACAGAGGAGCTGTCTCTGTGAACACCTTCCTCCAGTCTTTGTTTCAAAAACAACAACAACACAAAAGACTAAGAGTACTCGCTGCATTAATCTCGAGGCAATTCCAATGAACACTTGTTTTATTTCGAGAGTTGTCTATTCATGCTAATTCTTTGGGTTAGCTGCTCAGGAGGAGACACCAATCACTCCTGCCACAACACCACGGAAAGGAGGAGTGCCTCGGCCACCTGCTCCTGGGATATGAAGAGGAGTGCCTCGGCCACCTGCTCCTGGGATATGAAGAACTGCTCTCACCTGCCGATCTGCACGGTGGGCTCTGTGGCGTACACCGTGCCTGTGAAACCGGTGTGCTCAGTGATGTAGGGCAGTGCCATCATGCAGTGGTAGTTAGAGATGAGGATCACATCCACCGTAGACAGATCTATTAGCTCGGTCTGAAAAGAAAGGGGCGGGAATGATACATATCTGTTCAGGGCATACAGATCAGCATGATGTGACTGAAAAATGATGCTGTCAGAACGCAGAGAAGTCGTTTTTGTACTACAGAATAATGATGCCTTTCCTGCAACACTTCCACTCTCTCATTTTAGGAGATTTCCTAATATTGACATTAAGGAGCAGGGCAGGATGGCGAACGATGAGAATGCAGCCAGTGCACCAGCAGCACTCTGATTTTACTAAAACAGAGTTCTGCCATATGAGGGTCAATGACACAGGACACTTCAGCCGCTGCTGCCTGGCAGGTTCAACCAGTTACCATGAAGCAGAGAGCGCACAACAGGAGCCGTAAGGGGAACCAGAATCGAACACAGCACTGCTATAGATTCACCGGCAACCGAGGGAGCAGCATGACCAAACCAGCTCTTCATGAGGCAAATGCAGGAGGAAACTTTTTTCTTTTTTTGAGATAATTTTTGACCACTAGTGCTGGATACAGAACAACAACAACAAAAATTTAGTGGCAGAATCATAAAAGGAAATTATACTCTCATATTCTGTCCTAGCCTTAACTCAAGTCTACCTTTTACTCCATTATTAAGGTCACATGAAAAGGGAAAATGCCACTCATGTTTAGTAAATTTTATAAAAACCCTTTTCAAAAGAGGAATTGTTTTTCCCATATATTTAAGTCCTACCTGTCTTTTAAGGCTCAATTCTCGTCTTCCATTAAGGCTTCCTGATTTGTGATTTGCCCAGATTGAAAAAAAAAATTTTTTTCCCCCTCAGAACTGCCAACACACTTAATGGATGTCCCTCTTCTGACAGTTACCACTGCATGCAACAGCTCCTCAAAGTACCACTCTGTCCCTCTAGTATTAAATATCTCTGAGGTTAAGGATCCTGTGTGACTCATCTCTGTCCCCTCCCAGCTGTGGGAGCCAGTGCAAAGCAAGCCTTGGGGCACTGTTGTTGGAGCGATGCAACATTTTAACCGGCACTCTCTGTGGGAAAACGTGAGTCGCTGTGGCTCAGAGACATCATCTCAATCACTGAAGTTCCCTCTGAGAAACTGTATGGTGCACAAAGGACAGCATGGGGTAAGGCAAGGAAGTGTTTTAGTTAGGAGAACGGGTTATTGAGCTAATATGTCTCTCACAGAGAAGGAACAAAGATGTCTGCTCCATCTTTGCAAATATTAAAGATGGTGTGCCATTTGGGCTGTGGGTATTTTCTAGTTCAATGACTTTACATACGAAATAAGTTAATTTAATAAAGCCAACAAGACATAATCAGCGCCTGAGGACAGCATGTAGATTAGAGGTCAGAAGCTACTCATTGATAGGGCAATGGCAATCTGTGTGAATAAAATGCCTAATGACCAGTAATAGCCAATTCACACCACCCTTAACTCCATGTTGTTCATGGCACTTCCAAGACAGTACCCTCATAATGAAGGGTCATGTAACATTCCACTAGTTCTGTTCCCTACGACCTCTCTGGAATCATTTTTAAACAAATAAGAAAATTAAGACATAATCACAGAGTGACAGATCCAGAAGAAAACAAGAGAACAACAGTTGAAGCAATAAGAAAGCTCAAAAGCATCTCTACTTTCCCTCTTGCATACAGAAATGGATGAGTTTGAAATTTCTCTTTAATATATAAGAATCAGCCCACAGAGTCTAGAATGATGAGAAATCTGGTGAGGACAGCTGGAAGAAAAAAAAAATATATATATTTATATTTATATTCTGTCTGTATGTATATATCAAGAGTGCCTACATAAACATTTTTCTCTGAGAAATAAGTTTAACATCCAATCCATGTTTATATACTCACATTTATATATTTGCTTACATTCTTTCACTTGATGAAATCCGATGAGGGTTATTTTAATTTTCAACTTGTATACAGACACACTTGGGTTCTACAGAACATGAATTAGGTCAAACACTCATAATTTACTGGCGGCTTACTATACTGTCCTAGACCTCATACTCAGTCTAGTGTGGACTTTGGGGGATACAAAAATATTTCAGGTAGTCACACTAGATTATAAATTCCATAAAGACTGGGAGCAGTCTGTGAAGACTAGACTGGAGTAAGTATCTCTCTCCTGTTCCTGTGACTCTCCCCTATTTTCTCCCAGTCATACAATGCCTTACCTCTACCTTAAAATAGTGACTATTATTAACTTGACACAAACTACAAGACAATACAAGTTGGAAAATCTTATACAGTTCTAGAAGCCTAAATATATCAATAATCCTTTAGCACAGCAGAAGATGAACTGTGAAATGGTAATTGTTTAATTCCAATTTCTGATTGTTTAGTGCTCTATGGAGCAGGTCAGAAAGTCATCAGAGCACCAATTCATAAATTCTACACTGTTGTCCATAAACTGAAGGTTGCAGCAGTCAGTGCCATATGTAGAAAACCGAAAATAAATGTAGCACTTGGGATTAGGAATCTTTGAACAGATGGGGACCTGCCTCACTAATTCTTAAACATGAAGGTGACAAAAGACTTGAATAGCAGTTAGGAAGAGCTCAGAACTCTTGGTAACTCTTCACCTTCACCCTTATTCTTACTACTTTATCTCAAACTTGTTCCCTTAACTGTCACCCTCCATTACTGTATCTTGCTTTGTCTTTCTTCTCTTTCGTTCCACTATCCCAAAAGGGAACATATACATACTTCAAAGAAAAAAAGTTTACCTACAGAGTATCAAAGAAAGTGTTGAAATGGAGAGGCAGGAAGAGAGTACAACAACAAGGGAAAAAGTACTCCAAATTTTCCTTTGGCATCGAACTGTTAAAGTATCTCGTATAGGCACCGTAATTCACTGGGTGCACGGAAAGAACAGGATGGTAGCTTCTCTCATTGATTTCCTCAGGAACCTGGGACTAGCTATTGGCCTCCCTCTATTTTATCTGTCTGTTGAGAATGCCATCTATGCCGCTCTAGAGATTAGGACTGTCAGCTGAGATTAGCTGCCTTTAAAATGAATGGAAACTGATCTTCATTTCCTTTAAAATGATAAAACTGGCCCCAAACTCTTATAACAAGTCTCTCTGTGATAATAATATGTAAGCAATAGGTATCCATGGCTCAATTCAGAATCTGAATTTCAAGCAATATTTGATATATTTCAAGTCAGCAAGAATTTCTACAGTTTACTGTACTGGCTGAATAACAGCAATTCCCAATCACCCACTGTAAGCAAGACTACAAAAAGTATGGCTAATCTAAGACACAGGCATATAATTACAAAACTGAAAGACTTGAGTTATTTCTGTATCTTGCTCAAAACTACGCCCTGCTACAAAGTGTCAGTGGGGATTACAGAAAGAGCAAGGAATACAAAAAGGAGAGTTAAATTTCTTACAGATAATATAAAGAGTTCCTAAATGATTGTATTTTAGCTGCATAATATTGTGCCTGGAATAACACATTCATTTCAATTTGAAAACAGAAAGCTAATAAGCCCCTTAAAATTATTTCTTGACTTCATTTTGAGAGATATGCTTTGTTTCTACAGTAAGAATCACTTTCATCTTACCTCTGGCAGGCAGAATTCAGGCACAGAATCCACAAACACATGACCTGAGCACTCTTTTAGCTCCTAAAAGGAACAAAAAGGAAAAAATTCTGGAAGAGATATCCAACAGACACAGCACCAAAGAAACTATCCCCAAACCAAACTCTCCGTGAACAATCACAGACCTCCAGAGAGTTGGAGGGCAGCCGGAAGGTTATTCAGGTGAACTGTTTTCCTGTTTAGGTTCAGGGAGGCTAAGTGTCCTATTCAGCATAAAAAACGCTGGTTGGTGGCTAACTCAGAATTTGAATGTACATTTCTTGATAACTCTTCAAGGCATGTGTGGACATATGCTGCTTTCTAACTCATGATACAGTGCTTTCCAAGTAATAGTTACGTAGCTCATACCAGCAATATCAGAATAATTTGGGAACACTGATGGAAGTAAAGATTCCTGGGTCCCATCTAAGACCCAAGGGATAGAAATCTGGGGATGAGGCCAAGCACCTTAGTGATTTTGCTAATGCAATTAGCTTAGGAGTCCTGGCCCTAGACAACTGATTTAGAGCCTCTTTCTCCTCCTACCAAGGGTTGAGGGGCAAGGGACAAACAAGGAGGGAGATGAAGAGTAGAGGGTAGGGATTAAACAACCACCATCACCCTCACCTCTGTGAACATAATCTTTGTCCTTGCGGAGCATACAATTTATTTGGGGCTGTAAACCAAATGTATTCATTCAAAAGAAAATATACAGAAAGAGAATATACTACAACTTCCCACTCTGCTTATGACCTACCATATTCAATATGCCTTAGTTTGGATTCCTCACCAACAGACCTCAAGAAAACGGTGGGTACGAGCTAACAGGGAAGTGCTGAAAAAAGAACAGGAGGATGGGCAAGTGATAAAGGGAAAGGAAGGGGGCTGACCATGGATATTTTACTGAGCCACACACCACTGTGGGCAGCTGGGACTTATTCCCATGGGAAACTCTAAGAAAGGGTGTAAAACATACACCTTGGAGTCACCATCCCTGGGGCAAGGGGGGTCCCAGGATATTTACATGGCACTCCTACATTTAGTGTAGCTTTAGGGAAAAAACTCTCTGGCAGACTCATATAGGTATTGGAAGTTGAAATTATGACACAGCAACACAGAGAAGAAGCAGGAGAGGGCCACCAACAGGGGCTGCCACAATGTTTCCAGAAGGCCACTAGAGTTGCTGTCTTCCCTCACTCATACTTTACAAAATCTGTGGACGATTTTTTTGGTTCATCAAGGTTAAAGTTTTCTATGATTTTATAAGGAAACTAGTAAAAGTCAGTGTTTGGTTGATAGTTTGCTCTTTCCAGAAAAAGAAAAATACTATTAGAATTTTGTTCCATCATGTTTTCATTAATCACTGAACATGTATTACTATATATTCATATATATGTGTCTTTATATTTTAGAGTCTGAATGGTTTTACTCTCAATCTTTATCTGAAATTAACCATGTGTGATTTTCCTTTTGAATTTTACAAGTCTCATATCAGAACCTTGACAGAAGACTTCCTCCCCTGCCTTCCACTGTAATAAACTGGTTCCTCTCCTTATAGGACTACCATTTAAACGGTGAAAGCTGAGCCAAAAACGGACTGAAAACAGTTCCTAATTACAATGTACCTGCTAGCAAAAAACAAATAAGCAATTATGTTTAATGAGAGAAGACTCCCAATTCCCTTAGGACAAGGCTAAATATGATTAAAGACAAATCATGGGAAATTTCAAAGTCCTGCCTGGTCTTAAATTGGCTATGTAATCTTCTTCCCCATAATGCTACACATCAGGGCATGTCCACCTCGCATGACAAAGTCTCCTCTGAGGCTCTCATCCTTCCTGGTCTGGAGAAGCATATTTGCCATTCTACACACTTACAGTGTCCCTGTATTTTATTCACCACTCCCTTCTAATGAAATGCTCCCACATACACATGCAAGTCATTTTCGCTCACAATGCACTGGTAATGGGATGCTTCTGAGCCTTTCTCAGGGAACAATGATTTACAGCCAAAAGGAGAGTTAGGCTGAAATCAAGTGCACAGGTTCCTGAATGTCACATAATTTTACAGTTAGCTAGGAGGGAAATCTGGCATCACATTATGCATTTGGCCTGCATTGGAGGTTGGGGTGCAGTTACAGAAATTAATTCTGTAAAAAGAGCATCTCTTTATTTAACAATACCTATTAGAAGAAGGAGGTGCCTTTGCAGATGATTCTTTTTAAGGATCTTTAAATTTCTTTAGTCTTTCAATTGTGAAATTTGAGAGAGAAAGGATGATTTAGAGGACTAAGAATGGAATGGATGAGCTTTACAGTTTTTAACCTTCCTTCTGATCTTTTTAGTAGAAAATGTAACTAGATGATAGTTTTAACATTTTTTGTACCTTTGGTCTCTCATTTATAAATTAACTGCCAAAAAACTGATCTGAAGAAGGAATTACTGTGGAGATATCTACTGTCAAAAATTGAACAGCCTCAAAGAAAAAAATTATTTAAGTCATTTACTATAGGCCTAGTCAGTGATTAAAGTCATAGTAGAACCCCAAATCCTAGATTCCTAGAACTGTGCTCCTTTTTCATGACCTATCTAAGGCTGTCCATTCTAAGCTACCAAGAAAGGCTGGAATAAGATGAAAGTTCATAGTTTAGAAGCCCCTCTATTTAAATTTACCCAAGAACGTGTTTCCCCTCCCACTCCCCAAAGAACACATTGCCTGGGAAGTTAAACACTGGCTTCGCAGTCTGTTCTCCACATGGCCACCAGAGTGATCGGATCAGACAATGACACTCCTTCCAGGGCCTCCCCTCACTCAAAGAGTAAGAACCAAACTTTTCTCAAAGCCCTACCTTACTTAACTGCTGACAGAATCCACACTTGAGGATTTTAAAGTTGTTTTTAAAAAAAGTTTTACTCCTTCCAGTCATGGAGTCAGTACAGCCTGAAAATAGAACGAACTGGATGGAACTCTCTATAGGCATTACCTTTGAAACTCTCATCGCAATTCTAAAAATAATAGTTTTCTTTCTGTGGTGATAAAATGTATTTGCAGCAGAAGTTCTTAGCTTTTTACACACGAGCAAATTGGACCTGAATCTGAACACTGAGATTCCCTAAAAGGCTCTTAAAAATAATCACCAACTACTGAAGACCCTACATGGATCCTGGGATTTTTCAGAGAATACACAAGGAAAAAAATGAGCACATCCATCACATTACTATACGGTGGCTCTCGTATGACAAGATGGCTTTCCACTGGGTGTAGATATGCCTCAGTTATTATTACCTTGTCCAAGAAAGCATTTCCATCCTTTAGGGACCAGCCAGGAAGATTAGATAGCCTGGGACTGCAAAACAAAAGATTAAATTATCCTAAATAGATTATAGTCCTCAGTGATTTCATGGTGACTCTATCGTTTCCATAAAGTTAAAAACATTACTGGCAGCAATGTCCACCCAAAATACTAACGAAAAGATGAAAAATAACCATGTTGTAACAAGCTTAAGAATTATGTTGTAACAAGCTTAAGAATTATGTGGCAACGGAACATTAAAAAGCCAAGTAGTTTAGTGCTAAATTGGGAAAATTAAAAGACTCCTATGCAGAATAATAAAGAGAAAAAAGAAAGATGAGACACTAGAACATTTTACAGTTTTCCCGTGACTGCCCCTGACTTCACCTTGCTTGTGCTTGACAACAAGCCTGAAGGGAGGGCTGAATGGGATCATCATATTGTGGATGAGAAAACAGCCTCAGCGGGGTCAGGTGCTCTGACAAGAACACTTAGCTGCCTATCAGCCTGAATTCACTGCAAATAAAAATTCCTGAATTCCAGTCAAGTCCACGTTCTGGCTTCACTGCTTATAAATGGATTAGTCACCTCTCACCTGTGGCTTGGGTTTCCAATTCTGGAAAATGAACCTAGTTTTCCTAAGTATTAAAAAATGACAGCACATGTAGGTGAAAAATTTCTAGAAGATGAGGCTAATTTTATGTATATGTTACACGAAAAAAGTCTAGATTCAGAAATCATTCACTTCTGGTAATCTCAGGATTTGAGTGTATGCTATTAGTTGACTAGAAGAATTATGCTGAGGGCTGAAAATGCAAATAACTTAGGGGAAAAATGCTGATAAAAAGAAAAACCTAATGACCAAGGTGTTAACGTGAAGAAAAGCGTATCAGAAGTACAAGTTGGATGGCAAGAGGATGTTAGCACTTCAGCCCAAAATTAGCCTGTAAAGTAAAAATTAAAGGCAAAGTAATGGCATGGGACTAAAAGACTATATTAGAAATCGAATTAGTATACAGTCCCTAATCCTCTTGCCAAAATAGTTTTATCAAGTTTAGACTTTGTAGTTAGGTGGAAGGGTATGAAAGTCAAATAGAAACATAAATATTGTGAATATTTTCCAATCTTGAGTAAAATATACATTCATTTTAGAAAAAAATAAGAATTTGGGGGATAACTTTTAATTGACATAATTCCAAACTTACAGAAAAGTTTTAAGAATGTAAGGATAATGAAGTCCCATATGCCCCTTGCCTCTATTCTCTGCTTACAGTTTGCTTTTATTTATCAAAAAGTGAAAATTTTGGATTTCATACTTGGGAATGAAAATTACTAGTAGCAGAATAAATTTGGTTTGTATAAATTATACCTGATAAGCTTGTTTCTTAAACTCTGGGAGCTTTCTGCTCTAATCTCTTAGAAAAATATTCTATCATTAGCTGTTTAATTCCCATCTCATTTCATAGTTACATGTATGTCTTCACTTCTAGACTTGTTGAAAAATATATTTACTGTTAGATCAGATTAAAAACTAAGCACTCAAATGAAAGTATAATGACAAAACAATATGAATACTGTTCTCATTTCATGCACACTAACTCTCTAAAGGAAGGCTGTAAATATCCACTTCCTTTATAAAGAGACCTGGGTCACAGGACACGTATTCTGTCGGTTCCCATCACACACACACACATCAGCCTTCAAATTACGGATGACTGATTCACTTAGCTGTCTACAACAAATGATTAGAATGGTACACTGCTTATCAGACAATAATTTTTTAAAAAGTAAAATTTTCAGATGCTGTAGGTTTGTCTTTTTTTTTTAAAGATTTTATTTTTAAGTAATCTCTACAGTCAACATGGGGCTTGAACTTACAACCCTGAGATCAAGAGTCACGTGCTCCTCCAGCTGAACCAGCCAGGAGCCCCTCAGATACTGTCGTTTTAACTCCTGTTAAACACTTTTTAAATAACATCAAAGCCTTCTATAAAACACACGTAGTTATTCTGGATTTGAGAAATTGCCTGTAGATGGGCCTGATAGCTGAAAGAGCAATGACCATGTTATAACAATAGTGCCAAAGATGAAGTGCCACAGAAATGTGTCACCAAATGGCAAAAGGATGCTGACTACAGAGATAAAAATATTTGGTTACTGAGTTTCACTCAATGACTAAATCACAGAGTCAGTATACTTTAAACTACCAAAGGGGGGAGGGATTTATTACATTGCTCTTAATGATTACAGAATTTGTGTACATTTTTTTCTTTTTTTGAGAGAGAGTGAGCGAGCACGCACATGCACGTGGGGGGTGGAGGGAGAAAGAGAATCTTAAGCAGGCTCCACACCCAGTGTGCAGCTGACGCAGGGCTTGATCTTACAACCCTGAGATCATGACTTGAGCCGAAACCAAGATTTGGACACTCAGCTGACTACACCACCCAGGCGCCCCTGACTCGGTAAATTTTTTAAAATAAGGAGACAGAAGTCTCCACAGAAATCTACTTTAATAAAATATGGGAGGTGAAGATACTAGAAAAATTATGGTTATAGATGAAACATTTTCCCATCTCCTATTTAACAATAATTTCTTAGAAAAAAATGCCATTAAGAATGTTATAATCAAGAAAAAACACATGCATACAAGATCTGCTATTTATTTTACATTTCTGAAGTATAGCTGACATACAGCGTTATATTAGATTTAGGTATACAACATATAGATTTGATAATTCTATACATTACTAAATGTCACCACGATAACTGTAGTCACCAGATGTCACCATACATTACAATATTAATGACTATATTCCTTATGCTGTACTTTTCATTTCTGTACTTATTTACTTTATAACTGGAAGTCTATACCCCTTAGTCCCCTTCACATATTTATTTTTTTTAAATATAGGTAAAATATTCCCATAAGTAAATAAATAACTTAAGGCATTTAAAAGTAATCTATTGCCTAAAAAAATAACGAAAGGTAGAACGAACATGATATGCAACTCATTTTCTCCTTTTACTTTTCATTTTTCCAACTTCCTACTTTGAAATGTATTACTTTTATAATCAGAAAAGAATGTAAGAGGCATGACTACATTTATTCATTCAAAAAATATTTATAAAAGCTTACTCTGAACAAAGTATACAAAGTGCAAGGATAGACAGTACATAAAATAATCCTTGAGTTTCAGGAGTGTGCACTTCAGTACAGGGAAATGGTAAAAAGCAATTAGAATAAAACAAAAGCTGTGATGGGGTAAGCAGAGGTGTTATGGGTTCACACAAAAAGGGCACCTTTGACAGCATGGGGGTGTTGTGGGAGAACTGGGAATAGGAGTTAGGAGGTGAGGGTGGAGGAGGTGTTTCCATAAAGAGGGAACAGCCTCAACATGTGGTAATAGTACTGTAGGAGAATGAGGCGTTCACTTCCACGCATTCAGTAATGAATCTTTATTTTTGTGTCAGGCATGCAGGTACTGGTGATGTGACCATGAACAAAACATACCTGTCCTCCTGAGTAATCACACAAAAAGAATACAAGATACTAAAAATGTTGACTTAGTCTTTGACTAAGACTTAATACGAAGTTCCCTAAAGAGGGACTGGTCAAGGCAGCATCAAAAGACTTCTCTGGGTCTGTGATGATTGAGGTGAGATCTGGACAGTTCTAGATTAAAGGGGGAACTGAGCCAAAGGGCAGGGTTTGGAGGGAACAGAGAAAGAGAGCTCCAAGGCCCATACTTTCCTCCAATCATTCTGACCAGCTTTTGGCATGGACATCTTACATAAAAGGTTATTCAAATGAAGATTCAAAAAGAGGCCCACTTACACTCACCCCCTCATCCAACCAGAACACTATCTCTATGTCCTTCCCATATAGAAACTGGAGGCATAAAGGCTCTGCTAAGTAGGCTAAGGGAAGGAGGTATAGGGGAGGGGGAAAAGAGCCTTTATGGCTGAAGGAAAAATTTGTGTGACTGTCCTAGGAAGGAGATATTTCTTTAAAACTGAAAGGAAATAAAAAGTGAGATACTATGGGGCGCCTGGGTGGTTCAGTCGTTAAGAGTCTGCCTTTGGCTCAGGTCATGATCCCAGTGTTCTGGGATTGAGCCCGCATCGGGCTCCCTGCTCGGTGGGAAGCCTGCTTCTTCCTCTTCCACTCCCCCTGCTTGTGTTCCCTCTCTTGCTGGCTCTCTCTCTGTCAAATGAATAAATAAAATCTTAAAAAAAAAAGTAGGATACTAGAGGGGTAGGCATAAATCATAATATACCAAGATGAACTTGGTATTTATCCTAAGAGCAATGAAAACCACTGAAAGGTTTTAAACACGTGAGAGACAATATTAGATGTATATTTCTTTTTTTTCTTTTCTTTTTTTTTTTTTTTAAAGATTTTATTTATTTATTCGACAGAGATAGAGACAGCCAGCGAGAGAGGGAACACAAGCAGGGGGAGTGGGAGAGGAAGAAGCAGGCTCATAGCAGAAGAGCCTGATGTGGGGCTCGATCCCAGATCGCCGGGATCACGCCCTGAGCCGAAGGCAGACGCTTAACCGCTGTGCCACCCAGGCGCCCCTAGATGTATATTTCTAAAAGATGATTCTGAAGAAAATGGACATCATGTGCATTCTGATAATATATACCACTATTTGTGTGGTATTCCTATCAAAATAACCCCAACCTAAACATAAGGCGACATCAGACAACCCAAAATGAAAGACGTTATAATAAAATAATTAGTCCATACTCCTTTGGACTAATGACAAGACATAAGACATAAAGACAGACTGAGAAACTCTTCCAGATTAGTGGAGACTAAAGACAGGACAACTAAACGCAATGTGTGATCTGAACTGGATCCTGGACCAGTACTGCTATTCTTTTTTGCTATAAAAAGCATTATAGTGAAATATGAATTGGTGTAACTTAGGAAATATGAAAAAGGTATACAGCTTAGATACTAGCATAGCGTCAGTGTGAGTTATGTTGATTCATTGATTCTGATTATTGTACTGTGGTTATGTAAAATAATTTCCTTTTTCTTAGAAAATAGGCCCTCAAATATTTAAGTGGTAAAGGAGCATCCTATCTTTCAAATGGGTCAGAAAAAACTGTATGCATATGTATCAAGAGCAAATGATAAAGTACATGTGATAAAATATTAACAAGGGTAATGGGGAGTTGTTTGTACTATTCTTGCAACTTTTCTGTAAGTCTGAAATGATTTCAAAATAAAAGTTACACAAAAATGGCTTTGGATTCAGATGAGGGCAAGATCAGAACTGTAGAACCTGACTAGGAGGCCTTGAGAGTAATGCCTGTAAAGATGGTCACGCCTACAGCAGGACTAAAGAGAAGTGACTGGATTCTAGAGTGTTTGAGAAGGTAAAAAAACAAGGCTTCATGAAAGACTGGATATGGGCAATGAGAAAGAGTGGCATATCTAAGTTAACTCCCAGTTTTCTGGCTTTCATATCAGCATGCCAGTCACTAAGATAGGGTACTGTGGAGGAAAACCAGGTCTGGGAGGCTTTTCTCTCCTCCTCTGAACGAAGTCTACTCATGGATTCAGTTTGGGACATGCTGAGTTTTGAAGTGCCTTCAAAGCCACATCCAAGGAGAGAAAGAAACTCAGTAAGCATTTTGGGTATATGAGTCTGGAACTCAGAAGAGAATTATTAACTAAAGTTACATATTTGTAGGTTATTGTTTTTAGAAGATTATCCAGGCCCTGAGCACCTAGGAAATTCCCTCGGTGGAGACTCTGATGGCCAAGCACTGGATATTGAAGAATTCTGATATGTGACTGTCATTAGAGAAAGATGAATCTCCAAAGTAGATAGAAGAGGAAGAGTCAGAAAAGAGGAAAACCGGGAATGCATGATCATGGAGGACAGTTCTGCCAAATGGCAAGTGGGATGAGGACTGACAAACATGCATCTAGTGACATGGAAGTCATTTGTGACTCTAGTGAGTGCTGTTCCGGTAGGTGGTAATGGGCAAAGCATAGGTTGGAGAGGAGTTAGTAATGCTGAAGAGGGAAGTGGAGCCGAGAGAAGGCTAAAAATTTTTTAGAAATATTAAGTTAGGAGACTGTGGACTCTGGGAAACAAACTGAGAGCTTCAGAGGGGAGGGGGTGGGGGATTGGAATAGGCAGGTGATGGGTATTAAGGAGGGCACATGTTGCATGGTGCACTGGGTGCTATATGCAAATAATGAATCATGGAACATTACATCAAAAATGGGATGTACTGTATGGTGACTAATATAACAAAATAAAAATTTTAAAAAACAAAACAAAACAAACAAAAAAGAAGCAACTGAGCATAATTAAATGGGAAGGACTGAATCAAGATGGAAAGCTTCAAGATAAAGGAAAGATTACAATTAACAGCGAAATCACTCTTCAAGAAGGGTTGGAATCCGGAGAAGATAAAAGGATTCATTCATACGATAAATCTTCACTGAGTAGCTACTACATGCCAAAAACTAGGCACTGGGGATTCAGTGGAGAACAAAAAAAAATCCCTGCCCTTAAAAAACTTTTAGTGGGGAAGACAGATAATATATACACTACATATATGTATATATAATGTAATGGTAAGTGCCATGAAGAAAAATAAAGCAGGATGACGGGTTAGGAAGGGACTGGGGGTACTATTTTAGCCAAGAATATCTCCAAGGTTTCTGGCCTGAGCAACAGAAAATACTTTTTGTAAAGAACTATATATGGGCTGCCAATTATCACACTGGCATAACCTCCCTCTGAAAGAACAGTGATAAGGGGAAGAAAGTGGAAGTGGATTCCAATGCTGAGTCAGGGCTGTGAGAACACAGAATTAGGTAAAGACAAGAATGAACAGGAAAGGGAAAATACGCAGCTAGAATTTTGTGCCCAGTTCAGGACTGCAGCAGCAAAATAACTCATGACTTTGCAGAGCGCGTAGGCCCCCTTTTGGAAACTCTCATAATATCTTATACATAATTTTTTTAGTAGTTATCACAAGTATGTACTTGTTCTCTTAACACAAGTATAATGAAATCTTCGACTGTGGAATACTTTCTCCCCAAGAGAATATAAGCTCCATGAGGAAAGAAAAGTTGTCTTATTCATGTCTGTATCCCCTGGTCCGGCACAGTGCTGATTCTTAATAAACACTAAATAAATGAACATTGTAATCTTTGGGGGGAAACAGACAATAATTCAGGCTATTTTTTTTTAAAAGATTTTATTTATTTATTTGACAGAGACAGAGACAGCCAGCGAGAGAGGGAACACAAGCAGGGGGAGTGGGAGAGGAAGAAGCAGGCTCACAGCGGAGGAGCCTGATGTGGGGCTCGATCCTGGAACGCCGGGATCACGCCCTGAGCTGAAGGCAGACGCTTAACCGCTGTGCCACCCAGGCGCCCCTCAGGCTATTTTAATAAGAAATAATCTGTCAGTCATTTTTTACAGAAATATATGTGATAGCTACAGTTTCTGAAGCAATTGTAAATAGATAGATAGATAGATAGATAGATAGATAGATAGATAGAAAGATAGTATCTGTGGATAATAAATGTATTTCTAAGTGTTGGATGTGATTATAACTGAATTTTATCAGCTTTGCATAAAATGTAATCTGGAATTATCTCTGAATTCTGTCCCCTTCACCTTATTGTATCCCTTATCTAGGAAAAAAAAATCAAAGGTTGAGTTTAAATTACACTTTTTCTAGATTATCATTATGAATAATCATTGCACACAGTGATGTCTTCAGGAATGAATGAGATATATTAGATGGCTTCCCCAGGTTGCTATGCTTTTAAGCTCTTAAATCTGCTTTAGACAGCTTTTCTGTCTCTCTTATATGGTATCACTTTTTGTTACTGGGAATATAATTTGTTTCTGCAAGTTACCCACCTCTCTTATAAATTGCTGTTTTCAATGAGCAGAAGCTGGGAGACCAAATTCTTAGAGTCATAGTTAAGAGTAAACAGTGGTGACTATAGCTTTGAGTAATCTATCTGCTTTAAGACAAGGACTTTGGCTTCATACATGATTCTATGATATCTAAGGCCGACTATTATGAAAATAACACATAGATAGCTATCAAAAAGAAATGTCAGGCTCTATGATGTCAAGTCCCTGCAAAGGCAGTTAAATGATTCTAAAATTCAATTCTTGGGCTCATCAGTTGACCATTTATCAGCTCTTATATGAATTAGCAAGAAAGATGAAATATACATGACCTCACCTGCACGGAGCAGTTGCAGGAACACTTTACAGACGCTCAGAAGAAGTTATAATAAAGAAGTCAATCAATAAATCAATACAACACTTTCCATCAACCCAGCCAAAGGAAGTAATTCTGATGAAGAACCTTTTTAAGGGAACAAAGTAAACTAAGGACAACGCACAAGGTACTGGTAATCTTTATGCTAATTGGTACTATTTTTCAGCAAACTAAAGCTCATTTTGTCCCCGATGCAGCAGCACATACCTCTGAACAAGTGGCAAAGGAAGGAAATTGAGAGTGGAAGTCATGTCCAGTCCGCAGTCCAACATAATTGTAGTTGATTTGAATTTGAGCACATTGCACGGTAAGGTCGGGTGCCCCGACAGGCAATACTGAAAAAAATTAAATCGCTTTTATCAATAATCGATTACAGAAAAAGTCTAAAAAGTACAGTGAATTAAGTAGAACTGATCACCTCCTCTTTATAAGAACAGCAAGTAAGTCAGCTAACTTTCTATGCAGCTTCTGGATACTACTTCCCTCAGTAGCCCCCATACTCTGGATACTTCCCACCAAAAGGCTCAGGTCATAATTCTTCGTAGGGCGCTAAGTACTATCTCAGGCAAGACAGTTTTGGAGGGACCAAAGTTACTACAAGTAGAAAGTTTACAGGGTTTAGTTATCTGCTCCCCCTCACATGACACTTCCAAATCCCCACGATCGCCTCATACCTAAGTACTGCCTAAAGCTGTAGAGATCAATTAAATTCTAAGCTGGATCTTCAAATGGTGCTATAGGTTAGGTTTTCTCCTGTGAAGAGGTCAAGTGATTTTCCTCAAAGAGGAAGTGACTGGAAAGGGTTAATAAGCCAAGTATCAGTAAGGAGTTATGGCCCATCCTTGTCAGAAGAAATGACTCAAAAGGACAAGTGACTTCCCTGATGTGCAGATACTTAAGCAGGAGTGAGGGACACCTACTCCCAACCAATCAAGAGTCTCTTGCCTGTGGCAGCAGACCTCAGAAGTCAAAGGGGCACAAGCCACAGTGGCATATTCAAAGGAGAGTGATGAGGCAAGACAATACACTGACCTCAAACATTTCTCACGTCCTCCTCAATGTAGTGGGGATGACAGATATGCCACACTGAAAATTATTTATATGGGATGTACCCTGTCACCTTTCATAATTCTATTGCTGCTCTGAAGAAAACAAATGAAAGAGGAAAAAGACCTTTCCCCCTACTTTTAAAGTCATCCTGTAGAAGCTGCCTTTGGACAGCAAAGCCCAGAAAATGGAGGGATCAATGCTCTCAATCCCTCAACAAGTCCATTCTTTCTGATTTAAGTACAAGTCCAACACAAGTCAAGGTAATGTGACATCAATGCTTGGCCCCACATGGCCACAGTAGCTCAGGCTGTCTTTCTAGGTATTTGCTGCTCTGTTGGTTCTGTCACTGGATAAAATTCTTCCTTTTCTCCAGAGGATATTACAGGGACTAATGATTTTTTAAAATTGCATGTTCCAAAAATGATAAGGACAAGAGCCAAGAAATTGTGGTTATTCTGTAAGCTTTTTCTTTATTCCAAGTTTATGTATGATGACTGTATTTTCCAAACTAAAATTCACAACTCATGGTCTGAAACGGTACAAGATAACTTGCAAAGAAAACATCACAAGTTATTTAAAATTGTAATTGTCCTAAAAAAAAAAAAAGTCCAGGAAGCATGATTTGGGTAATTAGATTTTACATAAGTTCACTCTTTGGCAGGTATCAGAATTACAGAAAAAACTGTCCTACTAATTAAGACAGAGATATCCCTACCCCCGTCCTCCATCTGGTTCCTTATTGCTAGCTTGGTCTTTATCCCTATGTAAGAATAACTTATTGAAGGTAAACTATCTCAAAACAAACACAAAACATCATATTAAACTGCCCCAAACATAACAAATGCTCTAATAAGAGTTTTCCTATACTTTTCCTTCAAAAAAAATCAGATATTCAGGAAAGATTAAAAAGAAATAAAAGGAAATGTATAATGGTTACTTCTAGGTAGAAAGATCATGGTATAACTTTCTTCTTCCAGCTTTCTGTATTTTCCAAATGTTTGACAATGACCATTTACTACATTTTTATAGTTGGGAAAAAAAAGGTTAAAAAAAACTGAAAAATTTTCAAGCCACATTGAATGACAAAGCTTTTCTTCCTTCATCCTTAACTCTAAATTATAGACAACAAGTTAGGCCAGAAGATCAACGCGTAAAAGCTGCTGCTCAAAAGATGTTAGCTGAAGACTTTATATTTGCTCTTGTCATGCAAGGATAAATAAAGGTGAGGAACACTTTATAAGGGCCGTAACTGAATGGAAGGAACACTTTTCAGAGTGTCTACTAAAGGAGCGCCAGACCTTGATCTCCCTAGCTCCATTTTTATGGATGAGGAAATTGAGCTTTACAAAGTTTGAGCCACTTGTCTAAGAGCCAAAGACATACAGCAAGGTCCCCTGATTCCAAATATTCCACTCATGTTTTGCAAATTGCACCGCTCACTTCATGGGTCAAATGAGTCAGCTGAGACTGACTGGCCGCGGTTCACGCAACAAGCAAATGAGGCACCTGCAAGGTGCTCGAAGTTTGCCTTTGTCCAGTGATGCTCTTTTTAAACATGCAGCTTATAATCTAGTGATGGTTAGGAGACGAATACACAAAAACATTAAGTAATCGTGTCACTTAAACCTTAAGATTAGTAATAAATCTGTATTACAAAAAGCCTGAAAAACAGCAGAAAGAAAAATATCACCCACAACCACTGTTCTACTCCATCTTCTTTTTAAAGTATTTATTTATTTATGAGAGAGAGAGAGAGAACATTAGTGGGTGAGGGGCAGGGGAGAAGCAGGCTCCCTGCTGAGCAGGGAGCTGGATGTGGGGCTTGATCCCGGGACCCCAGGATCATGACCTGAGCTAAAGGCAGAAGCTCAACCGACTGAGTCACCCAGGCTCCCCTCTGTCTTTTTTCATATTTGTAAAAGCTGTAATTTTAGTGCACATACAGCTGTGTGCTGCTTTCAAAGCTCAAGATGACTGTGTTTTCTTTGTCTACGTTGCATCACACTTCATTTTTACTGGCTTCCTAAGTAAATATACCATGGTATGTTTAATCATTCCTTACTGATGAACATTTAGGGTTGCTTCCAGTTGCTTTATTACAAACATGGCTGTGGTGATCACTTTAGTGCTTACGGCTTTTTCCATATTAGACTATTTCTTTAGAGGATTCCCAGAAGTGGCATTAACTAGGTCAAAAAATACGAGCATTTCATGGCTCTTGAAATATGCTGCCAAAACGCCTTCCAAAAAAGGCTGTACCTATTTACAATGTCATCAGTTATATATCAGAAGATCTGTTTCACTGCTTATTCCCATCAGCATTATGGTCAAAACCATCTAGAATCTATACGAAAATGAAGCTGTAATGTTAGTAGTAGCTATCTTGAAGCAATTAAATGGCCCTACACAGGAAAGTCAACTACTTGATACGTGGCTTTCATTTTGAGAGGGAGTTTGGAGCAATGATTTAAAAAGCAGGGGGTTTGAAGTAAGACTGCCTGGGCTCAAATCCTGAGTGAGCTCATTATTAATGTGTGATGTGGGGACAAATCACTTCACTTTGCAAAGACTGAGTTCCCCCACCTGTAAGATGCAGTAATACAAGCTACCCTCCTGAAGTTGTGAGGATTGAACACATGGAAACAGTGCCTGACCTGTAGTATGTGTTCACTGGTATCTGTTACAGAACCATCCGGGGCTGAAAAGGTCACCTGTATTTGGGGGGCCACCTAAATTTACAGCATTTTAGAGAAGAAATTCTATTCTATAGTAGCATTCACTAATGTCTTAGACACTTGTGTATCCCACAGACTAGGTAAAGTGAGAACAATTTTATAAATACTGTCTATTGCTAGTTTTCCCTCTAGGAAGATACAGTCACTACTGAGTACAGAAGTGAGTAGTCTAGCGAACGTAAGGTTTTATAATTTTAATCCAGCTTAATAAACACACAGCAATGCTTTCATGTTAATTTTATTCCTAACCAATAACAAAGCTGCAGGTTTTTCTGTGTAATGATTTACATCAACATTTCCTTGTCTGCCTGTTGATCTCTTTTTTTCTACTGAATAAATGGAACGTGGTTATGGAACTTATATATATGTTTAACATGTATAAGCATTATATTTTTGGATAAAAACTTTTTCAGTTAAACATACTACATATCTTTCCCATTCCTTTACTTTCACTGAAAAATTGTGGAAAATTTCAAACATACAAGTAAGCAAAATTAGTATAACAAATGATCATCACTCAACATGGATAAATTTACAAACTATCTGTATTCCTTCTTTGTTGCTTTCCTTTTGATATTGACACAGAATAGCTATTATGGTGACAAACTTAACCGATCTCTGAAAATACTGTTTTCGTAGATAGTCCTAAATTGATCTCTCATCCATAACTGGGACAAAAACATAAGTCTATTTTCCTCAATGCCCTAGCAGAATTCAAGAAAGGTGATTCCTTTCACCTTTAAGTTATTCTTGGTTTGTAAGCTACATCTCCAAGTCCTGTAACAGATTATATTTTTGAAGTCTCTATTTTTCCATGGGGCTTGTTTTTCATTTTTATTCCCAATGTTGTAATGTTTATACTTTGCAATATTTTCAATTAAGTTAGAATGACTAGACTTCAGTTCTAAAGACATGTTTTCAATGGAGGCTACATTCAATCTATTATTAACTTAGGGAATGCTGCCATTTTTAAAAAATATTTTTTAAAGATTTTTTATTTATTCATTTGAGACAGAGACAGAGAGCACGAGCTGGGGGAGGGGCAAAGGGGAGGGACAAGTAGACTTCCCGCTGAGCAGGGAGCCCCACGCAGGGCTCAATCCCAGGACCCTGGGATCATGACCTGAGCTGAAGGCAGACCCCTAACTGACTGAGCCACCCAGACACCCTTGCCATTTTTATTATACAGTAACATTTCTCTGAGCCAGGAGCAATGCAGTATTTTCTCTTCTATTAATTTTTTTTCCTCCTTTACAATTTAAAATATTTTCTTTCTTTAGTTCATAAGCAACTATTCAGTTATCAATAAGTATATTTTTGCTCTTCAATTTCTATTTAATTTTTGCTGTTTTATTGTTCTGTTTTATTAAATTGCTACATTTTAAAAATTTCTGCAGTTGGATGTGTAGCTGATTAAAACATGCATCCAGGCTACAAATAGCCCTCTAAGTTGCTCTGGATGCGTTTTACAAGTTTATATTGTGTTTTCAATGTATGCATTTCTAAATACTATGTAATTTCCATTGTGATTTCTTTTTTGAGCCACAAACTGCTCAAAAGTGTGTTTGGTTTAATTTCCAAATATACAGGTGGTAATGATTATCTTTTGGTTACTGACTTCTAGTTTTATTATGGTCAGAGAAAAGAATCTGTACATTATTTTTGGATCTTTATTGAAACTTGCTTGATGACTCTGTGCATTGTAAATAGTTGATTTTTTTTACGAATGATCCAATTTTCAGTGAAAACTGAAAAGACAATCTAATTGTGTATACAGAATACGTCAACTTCATTATCTTATTTAAATCTCCCATACTCTTACTTGAGTTTTAGGAGAGAAAAACTGTCAATTTCTAATTTTGTCAAATGTTGCTTTATATATTTTGAAGCTTCACTACTAAGCATATAAGAGTCAGTATTACTAGTGAGGGTTTCTTTTATTACTACGTAATGCTCCTCTTTGCTTAAAATCTATTTCTATGTTTATTTCTAAACAATATAGCTGTACCAATTTTTCCTTTAGTGAATCATTGTCTCATATGGTATTTTTTTTTTTTTTAAGATTTTATTTATTTATTTGACAGAGAGAGACAGCGAGAGAGGGAATACAAGCAGGGGGAGTGGGAGAGGAAGCAGCAGGCTCCCTGCTGAGCAGGG
Source organism: Ursus arctos (assembly GCF_023065955.2). Classification (NCBI taxonomy): domain Eukaryota; kingdom Metazoa; phylum Chordata; class Mammalia; order Carnivora; family Ursidae; genus Ursus; species Ursus arctos. The sequence goes on along the minus strand of NW_026622775.1, from coordinate 63,917,802 downwards.
AGCCCTATGCAGGGCTCTAGCCCAGGACGCTGGGATCATGACCTGAGCAGAAGGCAGACCCTTAACGACTGAGCCACCCAGGTGCCCCCTTATGTGGTATTTTAAGTGAAGTTTCACACATACACAGTTAACAATGAATCAGTTTTATAAGCTATAAAAAATCTCATAGTCCCATTCTGAAAGGTAACTACTTTTGATTCTTCTAGCTATTTCTTCTAGTTACCTCTGTATTTCTCAGAAATATGGTCATACTGTTATTTCTTGATTTATTGAATTATAGTTACTGATTTTTTTCTACTATGGAAGCTATCCACAAGTTAATGAAGCTTTGCTAGGTCCTGTAACTAAGATATGTACAAAAGGATTCCCTATCACATTCAAAGCAATTCACTTGATGGCAACTGCCAAATTCCTTTGACTAGATAAAAGAAATTTCAAAGGAAAGGGAATTTGATGTAACAGATTAACATAATGATCAGTGCCATCATTAAAGCACCCTGTCATGGTTTAATTCCTACTGTTGTTTTGTTCTTCTTGATGCTATGTAAATAAAAGAAAGATATGTCCTAACAACAGTACTGTTGAGTCAATGATTTTGGACTGTTTTTCACAGTTACTGATTATTTACGGACATTTTAACTGATCTTTGCTCACCAATCCTTTTTAATCCCATTTCTTCCTTTTGGGTTCAACTCCCTTCTTCCTGAAATACATCCTGCAGTATATCACCTTTGTGATGGTGTTCAAAAGGTAAACTTTTAGTCATTACTGGTCTGGAAATGTCTTAATTTTGATTTTACTCCTTAACAGTGATGGAAATAGAATTATAGGGGAGCAAATTATCTCAGAACACTAAGGACATAAATATTCAACTTGTCTTCCGGCATCTATTATTGTTGATGAGAAATCTGCTGCTAGTCTAACTGGTGTTCCATTACAGGTTGCAATTAAATTCTTTTCTTTGCCATTAGTGTTCTGATCTTTCATTAAAATTTACATAGGTATAACTTTCTTTTTGATTTATGCTTCTAACATACGAGGACTGGTCTTTCACAACTGTAAAAAAAACTGCCAGCTATTATAATTTTGAATATTGTCTCTTTCTCATTCTTTCTAGTTTCTACTAGTGAAATGCCTATTAAATGTATGTTGTAATGTTTCATTTTACTCTCCATCTCTGTGACTAAGTTATCCTTTCATATTTTGCTTTTTGAGCTCTGTGAATTCTGGATACTTTCCTTAACTCCATCTTATGGTTTGTTAGTTCTTTCTTCAGTGGTGTTAAATCCGCTATTTAACTCCTCTACTGAAATTTTCCTTTCAGTGGCTGTTTTTCATTTTTACAAGTTCTCTTTTTAACACTTTTTTTTTTTTTTTTGAGAGAGAGAGAGAGAGAGAGCATGCGCAAGTGAGTGGGGATGGGGAAGGGCAAAGGGAGAGGGAGAGAATCTTAAGCAGACTCTGTGCTGACCGTGGAGCCTGACATGGGGCTCAGTCTCACAACCCTGAGATCATGACCTGAGCTGAAACCAAGAGTCAGACGCTTAACCCCCAGAGGTTCTCTTAAAAAAAAAAAATAGCATCTTGGGGTATCTGGCTGGTTCACTCAGTAGAGCATGCAACTCTTATCTCGGGGTTGTGAGTTTGAGCCTCACACTGGGCACAGAAATTACTTAAAAATAAATTTAATAAACAAATCTTTAAAAGAATAGCATTTTCTTCTTTTCATAGGTTTGCTATCTCCATATACGTCTTTAATCACTTTAACACACTAATTTTAGACTCTCCATCAGATTATACAGTTTTCTGAAGTACTTGAGAGTCTTACTATAACTGCTGAGTCTCACAGTGGATTTCATTTGTTATTGTTTTAAAATTTTGCAAGACCATCTTTGGTGGAGCTATATCTATGGGAACTCTATGCAAAATGGGTTGAGGCAGGTCCCAAGTATCACCATCTTTAGATCAATTTTTATGTTGATTTCTCAGCTCAAATATCTGTAACTATATAAAAGAGCTTATAAATCACACCTTTAACACTCTTAAAGCATTGGCTCAGCCTCCTTGCAGAGACAATCTTCCTTATTGACCTCTTGAGCAAGTGAATGATACTTTTCTAGCACTCCTTTCACTGAGGTACACAGCCCTTGGGGGTTTTGGATTACTGATTTTAAAATACGTGCTTCTGAATATTAAATCTATTACTAAGAAGACTCACATCATGACCTCAGGTTTCAGCAATTCTAATACTTTAAAAACCTGCCATGAAGACAAAATGATGACCAAGCAACTTAACCTCACAGAAATCTTCAAAAGCAATATGAATTACTATAAACTTCATAAAACAAAAGATCTAGCAAATTAGTACATTTGTTAAACTTAGCAGTTTGGTCATGACAAACTGAATTATAGTGAATTGGCTTTGGGGAATAAGTCTGTCTTTTGCAGAAAGAACCATGGGTCAAAATATCATATATGTTCTCCTATTCACTAGTCTTATTTAAAAATAATTAAAATATACACAGTTATTATGATATGGTGTTTATGTAGTGTCAGGCACTCTGTAAAAACTTCACATTTAATTCCTTTAACCTTCCCAAGAACGTTATGAGGTAGGAAGTGTATTCCTATCTTACAAATGAAGAAAACGAGACACAGATTATGAAATTTGCACATATGAAATTATGAAATTTGCACATTGGTCCCAAAGCTGTAAGAACTGTACCAGGATTGAATCCAGGACAGTGAGATCCAGAAAGAATACTCTTAACGACCATGGCATCCCATGCTACACAAGAAAAAAGGGATCATTAGAGAGGATTAAAAAAAAATTTTTTTTTGACATGATCTAAAATGATGTGCTGCTCTAAAAGGCCATACTTTGAATTGATAAGAATGTAGATTGAATTTATAATCTGGTTGTGAACAAAGAAAATTAGTTAGCTAGCTAATGTAAGATAAAGCAAAGGTCCCAAGTAAATTAAATTATTTAATTGGTCTATAATCCATCATAGCAGTAATTTTCTTTTGTTGGGTTTTCATTGCATTAAAAAAAAAGTGATAGGATTCTCTCACTGTAAAGTAGTTTTGCTGCTGAACTCCTTTTAATTATCTTTAATGTAACCTATAACCTCTAGGTTGAGTTAATGCCAAAAGCTCTTTAATATTGTTTGGGAGAATTGCACAGCACCATAAAGGAACTGCTTTTTATACGCAATAGTGTTAATGAAATAAGTTATAAATGATATCACAATTTTTTCCTTTTTCTCCTTTGTCTATTTAACTAACTCATGGAGATCTATGAGCAAAGAGAAAACAGGTTCAGTTCGCTTTTCTCCCTGGCAGTGGAATAAAGAAGTGACTTAGGTTGTTTCTGATTCAAATACAACATTAAAAAAAAAAAATACTTTTAGCCAATTGATTCTTGTGTAATGGTTCGGCTTCCTGGTACAACATCAGAAAACCTATTAGTATAATTCACACATAAATGAATATAGGAAAAAACAAATCCCAATAGATTCAGAAAATGTATTTGAAAAACACAACACTGATTCTAGGCAAATACTCCTACCAAACTATAAATTGAAGGTATTTCTTTAATATGATAAAAGGTTCCTAACCAAATCCTACATCACAGCTAATGATGAATATGTGAAACTATTTCCTTAAAGTCAAGAACAAAACAAGGATACTCACTATGACTGCTTAAATTTAACACGATACCTGGAAATGCTATATAATGCAATAAGGCAAGAAAACTAAAAAAGGTAATTAGAAATGGAGAAATAAAAGCAGTCATTGCTCACAATTGATATAATTAGAAAACATTCTAAAAACAAACTATTAGGCTAAAAAGAGAGTTCCTCAAGGTTGCTGGATACAAAAATCAATGTACCAAAATTAATTGAGTCCTTATATGCCAGCAACAATTAGTAAAAGTAATGAGTTAAAAATCAGAATACCATTTATATGGCAGAAAATTAAATGTACCATAAAACGAAAAAAGAAGTGTAAAATGTTTACCAAAAAAATTATAAAACTCTACTTATAGATAATATTAACTGGAAAGGAAAATAAACTGTTGCAAAAAATCGCAATTCTCACTAACCTACTTTCTATAAAATTTAAGAATCATATGGGGAGAGTCAAGGGCTAGGATTACCTAGGAAAATATTAAAGACCAATGATTAAAGAAGAATTAAATTTTCTGACATTATAACTTACCATAATGTAATTAAAAGTTGGATGTTACACTATGATAACTAATGGACCAGTGAAGTAGGAATAAACAGTCCAGAAAAGAGACACACACACACATATCTCTGGGCATGACATATGATAAAGTGGCATTTCCAATTTATGGTGCTGGGAAAGTCTGCAATCCATTTGAAAAAAAAAATACTTTGCATCATACCAAAAATTAATTCCAGATGACTTAAATACTGAAGATATGAAGGTAAAAACTTTAAAACTTTTACTGAATGATAAAAAAATTATTACCCTGGAGTAGTGGAGAATTTCTTAAGAGACAAAAAAGTACAAACCATAACAGAAAGATTAAGAAACTTGACTACAGTAGTTTAAAATGAAAATCTTCAAAGGATACCATTAAAGAGTGAAAACACAAGCCAGAGATTGGGAGAAGATATTTCCAATACGTGTTACTAAAAAAGCACTACTAATGTATTAAGAACTCATATAAATCAACAACAAAAAAGATTTTAAAACTCAAAAGAAATGAGGAAACAAGAGTGGGAAGTTAATGTATAAAAAGCTCAAATCGTTAGAATCAGGGAAATGTAAAATAAGACAATAATGAGCAAAAAGACTGATGATAACTAAGTATCGATGAGAATATAGTAAAAATAGAGTATAAATTGGTGTGACTGGAGAATAACTTGTCAATACCTAATAATATTGAATACATACTATAACATAGACTAAACTAATAGAAGCATGTACAGTATGATACACATCAACCTGAGGAAAGCAGTAACCTGGGAAGAGGGAGGAAAAGTGAAGGTTGGTGATCTTAGCTTTAGCTATAACTTACGTCCTTAAAAAGGGCGATGGGAGGGGAGGAGAACTGATTACAACAAAAGGGCAAACTATTAACATCTATTCAACGTTGGTAACGAATACTAAGGTGTTTTTGGGTTTTTTTGTATTGTTATCAGACACTTCCTCAGACACTGGAATTATGTAACTATACCTTTCCTACTATTGTCAAAATCTGTAGTGCTATTTTCCTTACAACAAAGGTCTCATGGTACAAAAATAAAATTCAAGAGATAATGGATATTTTAGTATAAGTATACCATTTGCTAGATATATTTGTTAATTTTTAAGGAACTGTGCTGAGTAGTGATAATGATCCATAATTTTCATTTTGGTATTATACATGTCCTGATGTAAAAGTAAAGAAGACTTAAAACTGCTGACAAGGCAACAGAAATGGAATAAATGAGAATGCTGCTACCTCATGAGAAGGATGATTCAAATATGGCCTTGGGCAGGGGTAGGAAAGAAACAAATTTAGTCTAAAATTTCTAGTCTAAAATTTTGAGATTACATTAGTACCTTCAGTGAACTCCTTGATGCTTTCCTAGTCTTAGGAAATTTGGCAAAACACTTCTCTAACAAGATTCGGCAAGGCTTTATAATTTTACAAGAAGTTTTTCAAATGGTGTTGATCATTATCTAATTACCAGAAATGTTATAGTAACACGATGGCTATATTTATAAAATATACATATTCATAAAAATACACATTAATGCTGACACTTGAAAAGGAATTCTAAAAATAAAATTAGACCCTAGCTTAGGAAGGAACAATTGGAAATTTCATTGTATGAATTACCTTCACTAACAATAAGAATTGCTGACAAATATTTTTTATCCAGTATTCGTTCTTTCTCAACAACTGAATAAAGTAAATAGTATTGATACCAACTCGATTGTCAAAGCCCAAGATCACACAGTTAGTAACAAACTGAGTTTGCACTCAAACCAGCACAAATTCTAAATGTCTTTTCTTAAATCATTCCACTAATATACTAGAAGAAAACCTATGGTAGTATACTATGATAAGAGCAACAGGTTTAATATAGATAGGATAGTTGGATAGAAAAAAAAATTAAGGATCTCAGAAGTAGGAGTGACTACAGTTTTTAGTAGTCATCTTTTCTAACTTCTCTCTCAATACTGTTTTCCTGTTGTACCACTAACCCCTGCTCGATTACTTCTAAGGCAGGCAGCTTGGGATAGACCAAGGAAGGAACACATTTAACCAGTTAATTAAGCTACTGACACTGTCATTTCTATATCCCTGAGTTGTACCCTAGTATATTTTAATATTTTTTAAATGTGTATTTCCTAATGATAAAATCTACAAATTTTTAAAAAATTTAATTCTTTTTCCCAGTCTTATGTTCATCACACTCTTAGCCTTCATAAAAATCATAAAACATTAGGCTTAAAGGGAACTTTGAACTTGAAATGGGTTATAGAACTAAATGGAAGAGCTAAAACAAGAAAACCTCTGGAAAAGTACATGCAATAGAAATACAATGCATGCCACATACTAATTTTTAATTTTCTAGGAGCTAAATTAAAACAGTAAAAGGAACAGGTGAAATTAATTTTAGTAATATAGTTCATTTAACCCAAATATTTCTAAATTTTCATTTCAACATATAATTGATATAAAAATATTAATGAGACATTTTTATATTACTTCATGGTACTAAGTCTTCAAAACCTACTGTGAATGCTATATTTGCAGCATATTTCAATTCAGATGCTAAATTTTCATCTGAAATACTGCATATGCATTTAGATTGCATAAAACTTAGCTGAAAAAGTAGATCCACATACCCAAGTTCTTCCAAACACAGTAAAAATTTTCTCAATAACTGAACTATCAACTTTTAAAGTTTAATTAAAATAAAATACCATTTGGGGGGCCGGGGGGGCTCAGTTTCTTGATTTCAGCTCAGGTCATGGTCTCAGGGTCCTGAGATGGAGCCCTGCTATGGGCTCTGAGCTCAGCAAGGAGTCTGCTTGAGAGTCCCTCTCATTTACTCTCTGCCCCTTCCCCAGCTTGTGTGTCTGTGTGCTCTCTCAATAAAAAAATAAAATCTTAAATAAAATAAAATACGATCTAAAATTCAGTTCCTGGGGCTCCTGGGTGGCTCAGCTGGTTAAGTGTCTGCCTTCGGCTCAGGTCATGATCTCAGGGTCCTGCGACCGAGCCCTGCATCAGGTTCCCTGCTCAGAGGGGAGTCTGCTTCTTCCTCTGCCCCTCCCTGACTCCTCTCTCTCTCTTGCCCTCTCTCAAATAAAATCTTAAAAAAAAATTAAATTCAGTTCCTTAGTCATACTAATAACAGTGTGTTTAAAAGCCATATGCAAAACAAACAAATACGTAAATAAATAAACAAATAAAAATTAAAAAAAATAAAAGCCATATGCAGCTGGTGGATTCTGTACTGGACAGGGCAAATCCAGAAAAACAGATGAAAATCTTTGTGCTTTAAGTTAGGCAAAAATTTCTTAGATTAGAGAAATTGTTCTTCAAAAGACATTCTTCAGAAAATGTAAGATAACTGACTGGTAGAAAATACTTGCAACACACATACCTCATATAGAACTTGAATGCAGAATTCTTACAACTTCAAATATATTCAAATGAAAAGATGCTAAACACTAGTCCTTAGAGAAATACATATTAAAACCACAATAGGATACCACTGTAATCTTAGTTGGAAGGGTCAAAATTAAAGACTGACACCCGCTGGCAAGGATGCAGAGAAATTAGAAATTTCATATATTATGAGCATAAATTTTTAAAAAGATTTTATTTGAGAGAGAGAGAGAGAGATCACAAGCAGGGGGGAAAGGTAGGAGGAGAAGCAGACTCCCCACTGAGCAGGGAGCTGGATGAGGGATATCATCCCAGAACCTTGGGATCATGACCTGAGCTAAAGGCAGACATTAAACTGACTGAGCCACCCAGGTGGCAACGCATACTGCTTTTGAGATTCATCCTTTTCGTTGCTATCAATAGTTCATTCCTTTCATTGCTAAGAAGTATTCCAATGTACAGATGTACCAGAATTTGCTTATCCATTCCCAAACTGATAGACGTTTGGGTTGTTGTTTCCAGTTTTTGCTGAATATGAAGAAGCAGTTATAGACATTCACATATAGGTTTTTGTAGGGGCGTATGATTTCAATTCTCTTCGGTAAATACTTAAGAGTGACACTGCTGGGCTATATATGTTTAAATTTATAAGAAACGACCAAACTGTTTTCCAAAGTAGAAATTTATCTTTAGCTTAAAAAAATTGGAGTTAGATTTTATTGCTGGGCTGTGTACCACAGTATTCAATATAAAGCATTAGCTCTAGGCATAAAATATTAGTTCCTGGGGAGCCTGGGTGGCTCAGTCGTTAAGCGTCTGCCTTCAGCTCAGGGCGTGATCCTGGCGTTCTGGGATCGAGCCCCACGTCAGGCTCCTCTGCTGGGAACCTGCTTCTTCCTCTCCCGCTCCACCTGCTTGTGTTCCCTCTCTCATTGGCTCTCTCTCTGTCAAATAAATAAAATAAATAAATCTTTAAAAAAATATATTAGTTCCTAACTTTGCCTCTGATTTGTTATTAGTCCAAACAAATCCCTAAATACTTTGGGCCTCAAATTTCTTCACCTGACAAATGAGGAGACTTAACCAGATTACTTCTAACCCTTCTCTTAACACAAAAATATTGCTTCTCACTATTCCATCATTTCACTGGGTTGACCAAACCTCCTTGCTCTTTTATATAACCTTTCATCAAGATGTGTTTATGCCACTATGTTCTTTACAACTGACTATTTGAAAATATGACATTATACAATTTATAACCTGGAAGGAATTCTAAGATCATCTAGTCCAAATACCTCTTTTAAAAATGAGAAACCTACCCTTACAGGGCTTGTGAACTTTTCTCTGTACCAACACCCTGAGTAAACATACATACATTTGTTGCCATCAGTAGTTAGAGTGCACAAGGAGATACTCCATGCCCCAAGAGGATGTATAAGATTCTTAGTGTGGCACGGAAAGAGGAGAGCACATTCTATTGAGAATCTCTGCCTTAACCCACACCATCCTGAGTTAAACTGGCTTCCGCTGAGCCAAATTTGCCTAATTTGGAACTATTATCCCTGCTAAGAATTTGGGCCAGGCCCTCCAACACTCAGAGACTTCTATAAATACATCTCAATTTTATTTGGTAATCTTTCACTTTCTTTCACTTTACATCTTGATTTTATCTTGCAGGAGAGCTGTTAAATGTGCCAATCATACTCACTGTCAAGCTGACTACACAGCTGGATAGAGGGATGATTTTCCATTTGAGCAGAAAATCTGCAGCATGCATGGTGAACACAGTGAAGCCACTTTCTGGTTGGAGAGTGGCTAGATAACACACTCAGCTGGGTAACTGACACATGGCTGCTCCTTCCTGCTTATTCTCTTCCTTGACTTGGCTCTCCATGCAAATGAGTAAAGAAGCAGAGAGTGGTCTAAAAACCCAACAGCCCAACTTAAGTTCAGGAAGGGTGGGAATGCTGACAGTAAATATTAAGGATAGGAGAGGAAAATAGGTAGGGGTTGGCTTGGGAACAAACACCACTGGCTGTCTGGTACCAGAACTTTAAAAATGTTAAAAAGTAATTAGAGTTGATGCACTGATAAGTTCACAGAGCTATGCATATGACCCCATTTATGTAGATACATAATTTAAAAAAAGACTGAAAGCACATACCATGCTGGTAAAAAGTGGTTACTTCAGGGGAGAGGGTGATTGACAATACTGCAACTTTCACTTTCTACTTTAGATACGCCTCAGTTTTTTGTTTTTTTTTTTTTAAGATTGTATTTATTTATTTGACAGAGAGCAGGAGACAGAGTGAGAGAAAGCACAAACAGGGGGAGCAGCACAGGGAGAGGGAGAAGCAGGCTCCCACAGTGAGCAGGAAGCCCGATGCAGGGTTTGATTCCAGGACCCCAGAATCATGACCTGAGCAGACTGCAGACGCTTAACCGACTAAGCCACCCAGGCGTGCCCCTCGAGTTCTTTTTAAAACCAAATTTCGACCAGTGTTTTTTTTGGATCAGAATTTTTTTTTTCTCTTTTGGAATACAGAGTAATTACCATAGAAGTTTCTATTGGCAACAAAGTTTTTTTTAAATTAACATATAGTATATTATTAGTTTCAGAGGTAGATTTCAGAGATTCAACAGTTGAATATAACACCCAGTGCTCACTACATCACTTGCCCTCCTTAAGGGCAACAAAGGTTTAAAAGAGGTTGAGAGTAAAGAGATAACAGCATTTTCAGGAAAGAAGGAATACGGGAGACAGAGTTAAGGGTAGAAATAGCTAAGGGCAATAATAAATTAAAATAATAAGTACTACTCTAACCTAATCTTTCAAAGATTTATTTATTTATGGGGGGGGGAAGGGCAGAAGGGAGAGGAAGAGAGACTCTCAGGCGGACTCTCTGCTGAGCCCGATTTGGGGCTCAATCCCAGGACCCTGAGATCATGACCTGAGCCCAAACCAAGTCAGACGCTCGGCCAACTGTGCCACCCAGGCACCCCTCTAACCTAATCTTTCATACCAACTATGTAAATACCTACACTTCAGAGTAAAAGCTGTGCTCCACCACCATCAAAAAGAAATTGCATTAAAGATCATATATGACAGGCCTATGAGTTGTTTTTGTTCTATGATGTTTGCTTTATTTGTGATTGGTTTTCAGGTGTTTAATGAAAATTATTAACCCAGTATGTCCTCTAAGAATAAAAGCAGCAAGACTGATAAAAGTGCTAGTAAAAAGCAACATATAATTATGATGGATAAAGGTAAAGAAACTTTTAAGAGGAGAAAGAGATATGGGAATGATAAGTATTATTTATGGGATGAATTATGTAAAAGAAGAGGCAATTTAAAGGCAATGGAATTTATACAAATTGTTGAAAATTTGCAGCAATGAGCAAGAAAAAAGGAAAAAGGTTAACAAAATGGTAAACTAGTAAGTGGCTAAGATCAGCATCAAAAAGGGAACTTATTAGTTTAATATTAATTCAAGACTAGGAGTTTATTCTAGTCATATTAAAAAAAGTTGTGCACTTTTTCTCCCCGTCAAATCACAGATAATGCATTGGTTCAAGGTTCAATGTCCAGACAAATGCAGACATCAGAGTTAAGCATTAAGGAAAGAACACAGATACTATGGTCACAAGAGAGTTTCCTGGGCATTTGTGTAGATAACTGGGAAGAGGTGTTACCTAACCAAACAGACTTTCTTTCTTTTCCTTCCTTTCTTTCTTTTTTTAAAGATTTATTTATCAGAGAGAGAGAATGGGGGGAGAGGGAGAGAAGATCTTCACACAGACTCCCTGTTGAGCGTGGAGCCCAATTCGGGGCTTGATCTCACCACCCTGAGATCATGACCTGAGCTGAAACCAAGAGTCGAACACCCGACCGACTGAGCCATCCAGGCACCCCTCTAACAGACTTTCAATGTTGACAAAACTGTTCTACTTAGGGGGAAATAATGGGTATTAGAAATAATACATATCGGCACAGAGAAGAATATTCCTAACTCAGTCTTTAAATGAATATGTTTCTGGGTGGACTGGGGAAAAGCCCCTTTCAGTCACTTCAGATTTGCAAAGAAATGGATTTACAAACTGCTTTTCATTAAGTAAAGAAGTTTATAAAAACAGCTACCATTGATTGAGCACTTCATGCTGGGTTCTTCACATACATTTATATCTGGACAAAAACCAGGCTATCAGCAATTAGTTTTGGGGTCTAGAAAAAGTTTTTCAACTAAAAAATTTCCTACTAGTCACACAGTTAACATGTCAGGGGTCAGGGTAAAGGAAAGAGTTTTCCTTTGCCTGTACCATCTGGGTCCTCGGGAGAAAAGAGAAGAGGCAGCTTCTTTTACGAATTAATAATGACCCTACAAAAATGGCAGCAGAGAGACCCATACTTACTAGAGAAAGTAGTTTGATTTTGATTTTCGTTTGTTGTGGTTGATAAAACACTTATTTAAAAATCTTTGTATGGAATCCTAGCAGAGAAATTCTAAAACTTTAGGGAAATATTTGATATAATCCTGGCATAGAAAAGGACTTTTAAGTGCCACCCTAAAGCCATGATCCGAGAAGAAAATAACGATAGATTTGTTTATTTATACTAAAAACTTTAGTATGCTCAAAACTACTCTAAAACAAGGCAAAAAAAGATATACTGGCAAAAACCATTTGTAAAACCAAGACGAAGAACTGATATCCTTAATATATAAAGAACTCTATTAACTGAGTAAGAAAAAGACAAAGACTGCAACAGAAAAACAGGGAAAAACCACAAACAGGTAATTTGTAAAAGAATATAAAGGGCCCCCTAATAATACCCAAATCACCAAAAACAAATGCAAAGACGGTCAAACTTCTACAAGTAATAGAAGTGCAGATTAAAACTATACTGTGAGGAAATGGTCTGTCCAAACACTCACCTGAAGAAACTAATCATGAGGATATGGGGAAATGGAAACTCTCAGTTACTCCTGGTAGATGAAAATGAAAGAACTTCTGAAAAGCAATCTTGAATCAAAATTTAAAATGCACATGTATAGTCCTTGACCTCACCATTCTACTTAAGGAATTTACTTACACTAAGCAAAAAAACCAGATGGGTGCAAAAAAAGTTGTGCAAAAAAAGTAAGTAACTATGTTCTCTTGAGCACTGTGCAGGACAGTTAGGGGATGGAAACCACAATGTTCAAGAGCAGAATAAAACCACATAATGTAATAGTATAAAAATAACCCAAATGAGCAATACAAATATTTAAAATGGAAAGGCTTGTGACAGAGATAGTTGTCTCATTATCTGTATCCCCCTCTGTCCTTTTATAGGAGAACCCCAAATCTCAGCTGGAATTATAGCCACCTGGAATAAAGACCATTTCCCAGTCTCTCTTGCAACTAGACGCAGCAATGTAAATTCTGGCCAAAAGATAGATCAAAGGGGTATGTGCAACTCAGAGAAACTAACAAAGGGAAGGGGCACCCTTTCTCTGCCCCTTCCTCCTTCCTCCTGGCTGGAAATAAGGACCTCAGCTTTAGCTGGTACAGTCATATTGGATCACAGAGAGTAAGCCACATACTGAAGATGGTGGGACAATAAGCCAGCAGGGAGAGTCTGGGTCTCTAAGGATCATGGACCTGCCCTATCAGCCCTGGACTATTTTCCCTCAGACTTCATTTACATAAGAGAGAAACATCAACCCTATTTAAGTCATGGTTATTTCAGCCTTCCTATCACTCAGTGGAATCTAATCCTAACAGATTTATAACTTAAGAGTTACTGATATAGAAGGATGTCATTGCACACATCCAGCAGAGCAGATTACACACCAAAATGTTAAACAGTGATTATTCTAGGTAGTGAGATGACAGGTGATCTTTGTTTCCTTCTCTATAGCTTTCAATTATATTCTGAAAAAAAATTTTATGAGTATTTATTGATTCTATAATTTTTTGAGGAAAGCATTCCAAAAATTCGAGTGAATTGAAGAAACAAGCTTTATTTAGTCCCTCTGCAGAACTCTGATAGTTCAGTCAGATCGATTTCTTTTTAAAAGAAACCATGCTGTGTTTGCCTGACAGTCTCCCACTGAACTGCAGCAGCTTGCCAAGCCCATAAATAGGTTTTACCAGGCTGAGTTTCTCAGGGTCCCTTCCAGAACCCTACAAAGAGATGGTAATCCCACAGGTAGTTGGCCAGTCCTCTGGGGAGTTGCTCTTTATACATGGGTGACATAGGTTAGGCAACAAGTCAACAGTTTCCATCCCTTAAAATTTCCAGGTCAACAACGTGTTGAATTAAAGCCAGACACAAACGAGAATATACATGGAAGTCTAACTAGATAAAAATTCATCAAACTACATGCACACTTGAAATTTATGCTACTTTAACTATATGAAAATTATATGAAAAAAAAATCTGAAGATGGCATCACACTTTCTAGTGATTTATCTATATCCAAGCTGTTGATGTAACCAAGAATATTCTATGCATTTATCAGCTCTGCAGGAAAGGGACCCTTGCCCAGCTTTTTCTCAATATAGGTGAATGTCAAGGAATTCACTGTCTCTGTTCTTTCCTTTTTTCCTATCTGGGTATTGTTCTTATACGGTGCCTGTCAACTGGTCCCACGGATTGTTGAATTCTCTGGATCCCTTTTAGCTTTTGATGTATCTATGAATTCTGTTACTGCTTATGAGATATCCTCATAAAGTACTTAGAAAAATCTTGTCCTAAGTAAGGTAAATTCTGACTTTGCATTTGCTTTGACACATTTGCTAAACTCCCTAATTATTCTTGTTTTGATTATATTTCACTTTTCAAAATATTTTCTGTAACTGCAGTGAATCACACTTTTTGATTTCACATTCCAAAGTTTTTCTTAAGTGTGTAAAATACAGTTCTTCCAACTCCTTTGTCCTAGATTTCCCAACAGATGAATTTATAGGCTCCATGTGTTTACACATTCTTTACTTTAAAGTAAAGTTTTAGGGACGCCTGGGTGGCTCAGTGGGTTAAGGGTCTGCCTTCGGCTCAGGTCGTGATCCCAGGGTCCTGGGATCAAGTCCCACACTGGGCTCCTTGCTCACTGGGGAGCCTGCTTCTCCCTCTGCCTGCCACTCCCCCTGCTTGTGCGCGTGCGCTCTCTCTCTCTCTCTGACAGATGAATAAATAAAATAAATAAAATCTTTAAAAAAAATCTTTTAAAAAAAGTAAAGCTTTAAAGTTCCCAAACTTCCTCGAAATAGATGTTTTTTAAATATCCTTATTCTGCTACTGTCCAAACCACTAAGTCTCGTATGCAAAGTCACCACTGTGGCTTCAATCTACCTTTCTAACTTTCATTCCTGATAACCCCCAGCAATCCCACCCCTGACCCAATGGCAGGGACGCAAAACTTAGCCTCTGAGATACCTGCCAGCCAACATACTTTTCAAGGCCAACTCAAATTTGACTTCTATAGGCAACTTTGACTTTCTGGTTGGAAAACATCTTTCATAATCCTAACCTTACATACCTCACTACTGCCTTTATCACATACCCCACTACTGCCTTTATCACAGTCTATTACTAAAACTGCATACAGTCACATACATACAGAGCATACACAATACACTGTGTCCATGGTTTGTTAAATAGTCAGTTACTGATAGTAGGATCTATGTCTTACTCATCTTTAGTATGTCCCACGGCATCAAGGAGGTTTTGTTTGAGATAGGCATTTAATAACATTTGTTGGATCATGCAGCCAAACAAAGGATTTTTGTTATTGCTTCTCTTATCTGTTAATTTTAACTATCACATAGCTGTTCATCAACAGTTTCTTCCTATTGGATTTACATAGCTTGAATCAAATACAGCTTAAAATAAATAAGTCCTTGCCTAGGGCTCTGAACCCTTTTTTTGTTTCCACAGAGATTTTTTTTTTTTTTTGGTGTGGTAATTATGTTTATTTTAACAGACCGATTTGTTTACATTTCTTGCCTTTATCAGGCCTGTCTCTTAAGTACAGAGAGAGAAACTATTTCTGGCTGTTCTGTTTTCCAAGGAAAGCCTGCAATTTTCTCTTAAGGTCATAGAAGTCTTTTACTTCTGTGAATCTGCTATACACCACCCAAGACTTTAAGTTATAAAAACCATTGTTTTCTCAAAAGTCTGGAAATGGCTTGGAAGATATAATTAACTGCCTAGAGCAAACAGTACAACACAAATAGATCTCCCCCTTAAGAAATGACTTATTGTTGGTCTATATGAAAGAATCTCACTTTATTAGTGACTAGAAAATTCTGGAGCAAGAAAGTAGTTAGCTATGGCATGTAAATTAAAATATACAAAAATTTCAAGCCGAAAGTTGATCTAACAGTGACATGTTGAGTTTAAAGCAGCATGTCCATTTATGTCAGAAATAGAACAGAGATGTCTACCAGCACCACTCCTATTCCAAACTAACTTGCAAGTATAAGCCAATGCAATTACACCACAGAAAAAAATGAGGTTTAAAAGATTATCTGCAAAGTTATACGCCAGGAAAACCCATGAGAATTCACCGGAATAACTACTAAAAATTAAAAGAAAGAATTCAACAAGGGGCCGTAGAGAGAATACAAAAAAGATATACCCTTCTTGTATGTAAACTATCTAGGAAAAGATACCAATTATAGTAACAATAAAAAAGATAATTTTTAAGAAAAGGTTTAAATAAAGGAAAAGCCATTTGTTCCGTAGACTCAATGACATGTTGAAAGAAATAAGTCAATTCTCTCCTTACATTTTATAAATTTAGCCTGATTCCAATAAAAATATGAGAGAGATTTTACTGGGAATTAATAATTCTCAATTTTATAGGACATCTAAAGTTCTAAATTTTATGTGGAAAAAAAATGAGAGCAGTCTGGAAAATTCTAAGGTAGAGAGCAATGAGTGGGAACAAATACTACAAGATATTAAAATACACTCTAAAACTACAAAAAATAAAAATGTAGTACTGTAAAATAGATCAAGTGGGATAAAAGAGTTGAGTAGAAAACAGAAATACAGATGTTTTTGTAGACACATGAAAAGATGTCCTACATCTTACACACAGGAGAAAAAATTTTTAAAAAGTATAATGACAGACCATTTTTTCACTTTTCAGTGAGGAAAAAATAAAGACAGTTTGATGGTTATATTGTAGTGGTACACTGAGATATGCTGCTGGAGACAGTGTAATCTGATAAGTCTCTATGGGGGCATTTTGGCAATAAAATGAAATAAAAAATGCGCATACCCTTTGAACCATCCATTTCACCCAGAAATGTATCCTACATATATACTTCCAGAGATGCTCACAAAGGAGATTATCATGCAACATGATTTCTAACTGCAAAAGATTGGAAACAACATAATGCTCATTGATGAAGGTTTGGCCAGATAAATTATGCATACCTAAACAACAAAACACTGTACAACTGATTTATTTTCTAGCAACGGTATGAACATAGTTTTGAGATACGCTGACACTAATTTCGTATGTTACATTTTATATTAGTAACAACCATGCCCTAAACTTTTAACAATGAATGATTTTCAAAATCGTCATGAGGGGTGTAGGTGGGGGTAGAACTATATCTTCCAGCCTAACATCCATAATTCTAAACTCATCCGTTAGACAATAAAAATACAAAGTGTCTGTTAGAAGTATTTTTAAAAAATATCTGAAAGGAACACTGGAAATATTTCATTGTCTACAATGAAAGAACTATGAAAACAAATGACCCAAGATCTTACTAAATGCAGACTCTGATTCATTAGGTCTGAGTATGTAGTGTTTTATAAAATGAACAAGTCCTAGATATTGATATGAAATGATAGGTAAGATACATTTCTAACTTAAAAAAGAAAAAGGAATTCGCAAAACCAGTGTGGGTAGGATATCACCATTTATGTAGAAAATAAAAAAGGGATGGAAGTTACATAAATGTAAATCCACAGAGTATCTCTAAAGGGTACAAAGGAAACTGATAACTGAGATTGCTCTTGGGGAGGAAGATAAAGAGAGGAGATCTCTTCACTTTTTTTTTTTCTCTTAAACTTGCACATTTTTTTTTAATTAAACAATGTACAATACATTACCTATCTAAAAAAATAGAAAGAGATGCTCAACATCAGTAAGCATTAGGGAAATGTAATGAAAATCACGCCCGTTAGGATGGCTATTATCAAAACAAACAGAAAATGACAAGTATTGGTGAGTGGTGAAGATGTGGAGAAATTAGAACCCTTGTGTATTGCTATTGGGAACATAAAATGGTGCAGGTGCACATGCTGTGAAAAACAGTACGTTCGTTCCTCAAAAAGTTAAACAGAGAATTATCATGTGATTCAGCAATTCTATTCCTGGAAAAATATCCCAAAGAATTCAAAGCAGAGATCTGAACAGATACCTGTACATCCATGTTCAAAGCAGCTTTATGTGGTGTACACATTTGATGGAATATCATTCAGCCTTAAAAAAGAAGAAAATTCTGACACACGCTACAACATGGATAAACTTTAGACGGATGGTGATGGTCACTCAACCATGTGGATGTACTTAATGCCACTGAACTTTACTTAAAAATGGTTAAAAGTTGGGGCGCCTGGGTGGCGCAGTCATTAAGCATCTGCCTTCGGCTCAGGGCATGATCCCAGGGTGCTGGGATCGAGCCCCACGTCAGGCTCCTCCGCTGGGAGCCTGCTTCTTCCTCTCCCACTCCCCCTGCTTGTGTTCCCTCTCTCACTGGCTGTCTCTCTCTGTCAAATAAATAAATAAAATCTTTAAAAAAATGGTTAAAAGTTAATCTTATGTTGTGTATATTTTACTTCAATTTCTAAAAAATGTAATGCACAAACAGAAAATCTGAAGAGACCTGTAGCAAGTAAAGAAAGTGAATTAGTCAATTAATAATCTGCCCCAAAAGAAAAGTCCAGGCCCAAATGGCTTCACTGATGAATTCTATCACACATTTAAAGAAGAAATGATATCAATTCTTTGAGCACTCTTCCAGAATACAGAGGAGGAGGGAACTCTTCCCAACTCATTCTATGAGAAAAATATTACTCTGATACCAAAACCAAAGACATTACAAGAAAACTACAGAACAATATCTCTAGTGAATATATATGTAAAAATCTTCAACAAAATATTAGCAAACCAATTCTGGTGATATGTATAGAGGACTATATATCATGACCAAGTGGGACTTATACTTGGAATGTAAGACTGACTTAACATTCAACATTCACCCAAGGTAATATACCATCTTAATATAATAAAGGACAAAAACTATATGATCATCTTGATACCCCCACCCAAAAGCATTTGATAAAATCCAAGACCCATTCACGATAAAAATGCTCAATAAACTAAGGATAGAAGAGCACATCCTCAATTTGATTAAGGGTATCCACAAAAAACCTACAGCTCACATCATATGCAGTAGCGGAAGAGTAAATGCTTTCCCCCTCAGATTGGGAACTGGGAAAAGATTGAGAGGATGTCTGCTCACACCACTTCAACATTGTACTAGAGGTTCTAGCCAGTGCAATCATGTAAGAAAAAGAAATGCAAACATGGAGATATTAGAAATGGAAACCTTCCACATAACGATAGCCCCAAAGTGAAAACAATCCTTATGTTCATCAAATGGTACATGGATAAGCAAAATGTGGTATACTCATAGAGTGGAATATTATTAAACGGTATATGCCACAACATGGGTGTACCTCGAAAACATTATACTAAGGGCAAGAAGTCAGACACAAGAGACTGCATATTGTAGTAGTTAATTTATATGAAATGACAAGAAAGCGCAAATCTACAAGACAGAAAGTAGATAAGCAGTTGCTTGAGCCTGGAGGTAGTAACGGGGATTGACTGCTAATGGACATAAGGGATCTTTTCGGAGTGATGGAAGTATGCTAAAACTGGATTGTGGTAATTGTTGCATAACTCTAAATTTACTAAAAGTCACTGCACTTTAAATGTATGAATTCTGTGGCATGTAAATTATACCTCAATAAAGCTGCTTTAAAAATGTAAAAAAAAAAAGGTAATGGTTATAATAATAATATCCTCTACATTATTAATACTACTGCTTGTTTACTCATATTTCCACGTGCTAGAAAAACATATGGGAAGGAAGATTTATTAAATTGGAACATCTAATTATGCCTTCCTCTTTTTCACTGAAATAGAAAAATGCAGAAATATTGTATTTAGGAAAAGAGTATCTTTGCTTAGGCCATAAATCTGAGGAATGGATTATGCAAGACCTTTTAATTATTCACCTCCCCCCTCTTCATAAACATGAATGATGAAAAATAAACTGTACCTTAAGGGCCAAAAGGGTTTTCGTTTTGCAATTCCTATTAAAAAATCACCTTCTTGAACACCATCTATCTGATTATATATCCTTGAAAGAGCTAAAGTTCATTCAGTTGTGCTTTCAATAAATTTAAATGTTTCAGACCTTCAAGGCATTTCCTTTAGATATATGGTCAATCAGGGACAATTGAAATTTCCTGTTTTTCTCACAGTAAAGTTCCCATCACATAGACTTGATCACTGAGTGCCTAGGGGTTTTCAAACTGACTTGTTTCCCTTTACAGTCTTTCTTATTACCGTTCATCCTTTTGGTTTGCAGTCTTGCCTTTTTTCATGATCTCTGCAAATTTTGGCATCTACCTTTTCCTCAGTCCTTCCTGATATATCAAGTTTTAGCTTCATCTCACAGATCATCCCTTTCTGGGGATGATGGGGGATCTCCTCTGTCATTTATGCACACTTGGCCTGGCTGCCTCTCCAATCCATTTGATCTCATAATACTGCCATCTTAATTACTACACCCATGCATCAGCATTTTCAAAGCAACACCACAGAGTGTTTAAAAAATTCCTCTTAAAGATTCTTATGACACCATTTTTTTTTTTTATATAAAGAAATGTGTTTCCCATTTCTGGTACATTTTCCCACATCCATATATCACTACTATAAGGATGTTTTACTAAATATGGCTGAAGTTTAAGAGACAAGAGGGTGTGAGGATTGATGAAAAAGAAAGTTGCATTAGTAAGACACATAGTAAGAGTAAAGAAACAGATGGCATTGTTGGCAAGGGGGAGGAAATGCATTCTCATACACTATTGGTACAATGGTAAACTAGTGGGCAAGTCGGCCATAACTACTAAAATTTTAAGAAGGCATATTCTTGGATACAATTAAATGCATTATTTGACCATTACATTAAAAAAATACTTGAGCCACTGCCTGATGATGTCTCTACATCAGAAATTCACTGTAATATTATTTGAATTGCACAGTAAGCCCACTAGACATTACTTTCCATAAAGGCAGGAAGTAAATCTGTTCTGTTCCCAGTACCTCGAGCAAGGCCTAGCACAGAGGAGACAGTTGGTCAGGAAGATTTGTTGAACGAATAAATGAATAATAATGGAGATTTGAGGGGCCACGTATGCCTGGACCTCTGTTGGTATTTAGCGAGCCAGGAGCAAGTTTTCCATTTAGAATGTTGGGTTTTACTGATTTCCATGCCATGCTACACTCTTGGCCCTTGTCTGTCAAGTACACTTTGCTGATCATCAGAGCCAACAGCAGTGGCATTTGAGTGCTCAAAGCAAACCAGGCACAAAACAGATATGCTACTGTAGTTATATGCAACACTAATGCTGTCATGCTTATATTGTGAGTCATATATATATTTTTCAATTCAACTGTTATTGCTGGAAAAAATCTATTACTGGTGTACTTTTTTATTTCCACCTTAAGCATAAAAGATCTAATCTTCAGAGTAAAAACAATTATGACTTTGAAATGCCCCAAAGTAAAATATCCATTTTTATTTCAGAGCACTGCTGAATAAAGTATGTGACTTGGCCTTATGTTACACATTGCTTTTCAGTTTGAGGAAAGAAAGGAAAAAACCTATCATACTGAGGTGGTGATAAAATATGACCTTTCGGAAGCTCGAAATGATATTACATCATAAAGACACACGAGGGCACTCTAATCAACCAGCAAAGAGAAACAGAAAAAGTGAAATCAGGTTGACATTTTAACAACTGCACCATAATAGGTGAATTAATAAGCACTGGTAAAATTGTGAATGCTTGTAATTTATAGCAAGAGATTGTCTATTCTTGATCCAAGTTCTAAGAAGCCAAAAGCATTCTGCGATTCTGGAAATGAGAGAAATAATCTATCACTCTCAGATCCAAGGTGAGGAATAACCACACCCCTTTCTAATGATTGGGGCAGAATTTGCCCATCTCAAGCAAAGATCTTGGAGATCATCTACAGTTCCACTTGGTGTTTTATTTGTCTCCCACTGGGAACAGTCCATGAATCCATTTCTTTGCTCTGTTTTCCCAGGAGAAATGGTGAGTTAAAAGTTTGAGCCTTCCCCAAAAAGCCAGTAGTACCAAAACAGCACTTTGTATAAAGGAGCACAGATCACTGAAGAACATTTCCTGGGTTTTCAAATTTGTAAATACAACTACAGCATATAATTTCCTCCATCAAATTCAAAAAGTATAGCATAACAAGCATTTAAACGACCTTTCTTTCAGAACTAACAAAAGAGCAACAATAACTACAGAGAGCCATGGGTTCTGAGGCAATCAGGTTCATTCACTATATTATCACTAATTTTTTTTTTTAAGATTTTATTTATTTATTTGAGAGAGAGAGAGAGAACACAATCAGGGGGAGAGGGACAGGGAGAAGCAGACTCCCTGCTGAGCAGGGAGCCCAACTCAGGGCTCAATCCTGGGACCCCAGGATCATGACCTGAGCCAAAGGCAGACACTAACTGACTGAGCCACCCAGGGCCCAGATTATCACTAATCTTAAAGTCATATTCAAATTTATGCCTCAGTAAAATCATAAACAATTTCCTGTCATCAATCTTTGGGGTCAAATGTAAGAGTTTAAATGGAAAGTATTAAAACTTTGAATGCCAAGGGTATACTGCGGTTGCATAATAAATCTTTGTTGACTTAATAAACTAGAAGATTCTCTCCATCTCTGGATCCATAGAAAGTATGACACATGCTGCATTCTTGAACTACTTCTTACTATCTTATTCACTTTAACCTTCCTCTATTTGAATGACTAAACTCCTGGATATGATATTTTAAACTCAATTTGTCAATGTATTCAGTATTTTTTTGTTCCTCAATGTTTTTGCTAAGGACCCTGATAAATTCTAGTTTCTATCCTTTCCCGAATTGGCCATTGGGGTATACCCAGGTAGGCTCAATTTACACTAAAAACAGAACAGCCTCTAAAATATGCTAATTTAGAGGATACACTTCTAATTTTCCTGTTCTTTAAAAATGATTCTGGTTAACTGAAGGTGCCAATAAGTTTTCTTCAGTTAAACAAAGCTGCCTGAATATTGCACAATATTATAGACAGTAATTAAAATCCTTTGAATTGGTAGCTTTCTAAGAAGGAGATATCCAAGGAATATTTTATAATGACATTCGTGGTCTTCCCTTGGGTGTGTGAAAAGCCACCAAAAGAGTGATGTATAAAGTTAGAGAACTATAAATGCTATTACAGAGGTTAAATTGGGTAGTATAAAAACTAACTTGGGCACTTGCTGAATTGGTATGGTCTGATATGGAGCCCTTTATATTATCAAGGAAGTTTCCAAACTTTAATTTTTTACCAAAAATCTTTTTTAAAGATCTTAATTTAATCAAACTCACTTTTAAAGCTAATTTTAAAAACAGCCTGGAAAAAATTCTCCCAGTATGCATTCTGGCTTCCTTTTATTAAGAGATAACATATGCCAGGTACTTTGCAAGGTGCTGGAATCCTGGCCCTCACTAAGGAAAAGAATCTTAAGGAAGGAACCCAGGATTCAGATCTTGGTTCTACTACTTTTTCCCTCTGTGTAAATTTGAGCCATTTCACTTTTCTGAGGCTCAGACTTTATCTGTAAAATGGGAATACTATCACCTAAATCAAAGGAGTAAGTGGGACACTACATGGTACCTAGCACAGTGCCTGGCACACAGTAACTGCTCCACAAAAGGTAGCAATTATTATTATTATTATTATTATTATTATTATTATTATTATATTATTTTACTCCAATGGATATTGCTTATTTTAATGTTTTAAATACACTCCTTAATTTTTCTTATCAATAGTCACAAACCTTGATAATCCTTCAGAGATTATTCATTCAACAACTACTCAGTGACATACTATGTGTCAGGCCCTGGGAATATATGAGGGAGGAAAGACATAAAACCAATAACTAGCAGTGCTACAAAAAGAAAATGTGCCAAGGAAGCATATTAACAGGAGTAACCAATTCAAGGAAACCTTGAAGAAGTACTAAACAGAGACCTGAGATATATGAAGAAATAAGGCAGGCAAAAAAGCACTGAAGGCAAAGCAGCACACTTAAAGTCCCAGAGGCAAAAGTATGGTGAGTTTAAGGAACTGGAAGATGGGCAATATAATTGGAACCAGGAGAGCAAGGGAGATGAGGGGTAAGTATGAGCCTGGAAAGGTAGGCAGGGCCATATTCTGCAGGACCAAGTAAGCCAAGTAAGAATTGTAAGACTTTATCCTAAGGGCAAAGGAAGCTACTGAGGGGTTTTATGGAACTCTGCAATTTAAAACAACTTCTGAGATGCACAGTAAATAGACTGGATGGGATTAAGATTGAAGACAGGGAGATCAGTTAGAAAGTATTGTTGAATTCCAAGTATCAAGTGAAAAGAGCCAGTACAAAGGCAGTATTAGTGGGACTGGAGAGAAAGAGACTTATTCAAGAACAGAGGTAGCATCAATCAACAAGATGTGGTAATAGATTGTGCATGGGGAGGGTATTCTGGGAAGTCATAATCTCAAAAACAGGAACGAGCTCAATAAAATGTACTTCTGTGTTTCATGATATGAATGTAAAGCATGGTTCATTACTACATATTCCTGAAGCAGTATACAAAGTTAAAAATTTTGGGCCACGGGATGATTTATTTCAACTTTATGAGGCATGACACACAAAAAACTTACTAAGTGAGCATCAGTGTTTTTGAAACCACTTTGCTATGTTGATGGTAATTCTGCTTTAAAGATCTAACAACTACCAAATGAGTTTTAATATGTAACACACGGATTGAAAGTAAAGAGGGAGGGACTATAGATAGAACACTTCCTCTTCCTAGGAGGCATATTTTGGTTCTTAAAGGAAAAAATAAGTTTCTACTCTTTTCCCTTCCATGTTTCCACATCTGTAAATATATTACGCAGGAGGATATTATGAGCCAAAACAAGGTATATGTAAAGTAAATCTTGGCTCTCTGAGACTCTCAGCCAAATGCATTTTTATGGAAAAAATTGTTTCACACTGCATGCCTTCTCACCAAATATGATTTAACATTCACTGGGGATGCACGGTCTGTGCCTCCAATCACTTAGGTGCAAGCTCTTTTGCACCTGTAACCTGAACCCTCTTCATGGAAGGCCCTGGCCTACTCATCTTTCTTATCAGTTTGGGTCCTTTCCAGGAAGCGGTCTTCCACCTCTCCCCCACTCCATTACCTTCTCAATTCCCCAAACCCTGAACACGTTTTTATTTTACCATGAATTGCAATGAATTGTAATTTTGGCTTTCTTTCCTATCTTCATTAAATCGCCTCCTTCTATAGGGCAAGGCAGTGACTTTCAATTCTGCATTCCTAAATGTTTCACACTCAGACCCAGGAGCAAATTGACAGTCAAGGTTTACTGATCTGTGCCCTTCTCCCTACCTAAGGGCAGTTTTAAACGGCAGGAGTTTTGGAGCTGAATCTACTTTAATACTTTCTCTGACTTCTTTTCACAAAACGGCTGACACTTTGCAGAGTATAAGCCTGTACTGTGTGTGTGTGTGTGTGTGTGTGTGTACACACGCACGTGTGTGCACACTTTGGAAAAGTATGTTCAAATAAGAAAACAAACCTTTTGTTTTTGTATAAAAATCATAGAAAGTAAAGCTTGGCATACTTGGCTGCAGGAACATTAACTTTAAAAGGCTGAGAAACAGCATCTCACACCTCCTAATTAATGCTATTACTAATTCTATACAGGTAGAATAAACTAGTTAGATCTATGCACGGTAAGTAAAACGGCCCAAATTAAAGGTCTGAGAAGCTTTTCTAAACAAAATGTCTGGGTTTTGTGATGCAAAGACTTCTCCAGGTATACTGGCTGGCATGTTTCCTCTAACCTTGGTTCATGCAGTCCGTGGGGGGAATACCTTAACACTTCCTCTCAGCCCACAGTATGTAGTGTTTAAGACTCAAATCCTCCAAAATAACACCCTGACTTCGTCCTTCTCTGAAGTCCTAGGGCAGCTAGGAGTCTATAATACAAAATTTAATAAGTGATTACCCTCTGTCCAATATTTCCTACTCTCCGCTCAGATCTAATAAAAGCCGCCTCAACAACGGTAGGGAGAAAGGCTACTCAAGTGCTAATAGCATGGAAAGAATTAAATAACCTATTACAACACTCACGTGGCAGCTGAAAAGTCAAACCTAGCTCATAAAGCCCAACCTTGGTTCGTAGAAGAAATACGACAGAGTCAACGTCTTATCTAACCAAAGGGACCCGTCAATGGATGGATAAGCTCTCCAAGCAGCTGGGGGTGGGGGTGGGGGTATAGGATTCAAACCTCTTCAACAACAGCAGCTTTCCTTGGTCCACCCAATCTCTACTTCCCTTCCCAAGGTGCAAACGAAGAAGTCCAAAAGGATATGGCATCACCTTTGCTCTCTGACCTAGGAGCAGAGACTCACCAGTTTCATACTGGACTTTTGGTTGTTCAGTACCAGACACTCCACTCCTCAAACGCAGAGGGCGTCTTCCGGTTCAATCTCCGCCACCGGCCCGCCGAGAGCATCGCGGGACATGCAGTCCTTCTTCTCTCGCCCCCTCCCCGGGGCATCATGGGAAATGTAGTCATCTCTCCGTGCATCATGGGAACTGTGGTCATCTTTCTTTTCCGTCCCTTTCCTCTCCAACGCCTCCTTCGGCCAGCTCAAATTCATCCCGGCCGCCAATTCATCCTCTCTCTGCACCCCAGCATGATATCATGTCCCCTCTCTGGGCCTGGGTCCCATGGTATTCTGGGATGTGTAGTCCCCATGTCTCTGGCACCCCTTACTCCTCCTCCCTGTGGGAAGGCGGACGGGCGCGGGACTTGCCGGGAGCTGTAGTTCCCTGGGGCTTCTGGCTGCCGAATCCCGAGCTTTTACTCAGGGGAGGCAAGAACTACAACTCCCAGGGCCGCCCGGCGGCAGCAGGTGGGAGCGGGGCTGTTGATATCAATATGGCGGTTGTCAGCCAGACAAAGACAGTCAGTCTGATGTGATTGAGACAAGGGAGGTTTTCAGGGGGAGACTGGGAGATAGGGGCCTCCCCTCCCCCTTCTCCTCTTCCTGCGCCGGCCTCAACCCCTCCCCAGTCCCCTCCCGACTGGCGCCCCACGCGGAAGACACCCCTCCCCCTCCCGCTTTCCCCTCCTCCCTGCCTCAGCCCTTCGTACTGGGACGTTGGGGAGGGGGCTGTGCCGGGCGGAGAGAACTCAGCAAGGATTCTGAGGTGAGTCGAGCGGTTTTGAAGCCGGACTACTTAAAGTCTCTTTCCTCACTTCTTTCTCTTCACTTTTTTTTTTTTTTTTTGAGGGGTTTTGGGGAGTAAGTGAGAGGGCTGGGGATGGGTCTCTTAAGCGGCCCGATTGAGAGGAGGGAGGAAGCAGGGGGCTTCCGAGTGGGTAACCCGGACGCAGGGTGTGGGGTGGGGCAGTTTGTGGGGGGCGGTAATTGAAAGGCGTCGGCTGCTCCCCAACTCTTTTCTCCTGGTTTCCTCTACTGTGGGCGGAAGGTTTGAATCCTGGAGGTGGGGTCTCCTGTTTGGAGTTTGGGAAACTGCGAGGTGAATTTGAGGTGTGTGGGTTTGTTTGGGGTTTATAACTGTGTTTTAAACTGTGTGACGTGTACTTGTGTGATATGTTAGTCTTGAATAAATGTCTATAGATAGGAAGTTAGATAGCTGGAGTCATAGCTTTTATCTGGGCCTGGGCAGAGAAGCGTGCGTGAGGTCCGGGTCCTGGACCTTTGGGCTGGCGACGTGGTGCGGGGTAGCTGGGGTTAGCAACTCGTTTGTGTCCCATTGCCCGCTCACACTTCTCCCCGCCTCTGTCCCTTCCCCTGGACGAATCTCCACCCCAAACTCTGGGCTGAAGAATTTTATAGATGAGGTGGTGTGGAGATGGATTTTTGCATCCTTAAGTCCATATATAGGTGGGAAAGGAAAAGTGTTCTTAATATTTTATTCCGGAACCGTGTTTTGGTTACACTATTGGGGCTACTTTGAAAGGAGTCCTCCACCCACCCTCACCCCGAAACAGTAGGTAGATGTATCTCGTCGTCTTCGTGTTAAATGCGTTAAACATTACTTAAGATTCGGGGGCGTGCGGTGGGGGTCTGGAGTGCTGACATGGGTATGCGTCTCTGTGTGTCTACTAAAGACATAGGATGACTGTTGTGTATCTTGAGATAGGGAGACTTATTTTCCTAAGTAGGAAAAACTGTTGGAAATTATTTGGTAGCGGGGGGAGTAGCTGATAGGCGCTGCTTGTATTTTTCTTCTACTCCACCCTGTTCTGTCTCGGATTTGTCTGAAAGCTGGTGTGGAAGAGTGAGGAAGCCTTGGGTGAGTGAAGGATGGAAGGCAGTTGACATTAAAGACACTATACTATATAAAGTTGAATGGTGTAAAGTGATTGCTGTTTTTTACCCTGAAGCTTTAAACCCCTTATGTATCTAATAGGGTAGAGTGATGTGACTAGTTCATTTCTCTGGGATCCTGCAGGTATAGAAACCTCTCTTCCCTCCCTTCCTTCCACTTTCCCTTCTTCCCCTTTCAGTCTTTCCTTTCTTTCTTGGCATGCTACATTTGTCTTCCCCGATGGGCATGATGCCTCCTGTGCCTGTTTATTTAGTTTGTGCTAATATAGTTGTGCTTTTTGTGATTTTACTATAAAATGCATCATTAGATGAAAGGACTTGCATTTGTTTTTACTTTGCATTTATGCCACAGGTAATTGTCACATTGGGATTGAAGTGCTTTGCATTAAACTAATTTTAAAATCGCACAACTAAGTTGCTAGATCTAGTTGAATTATAAGTCAAGTTCGGAAAATTTGAATTCTGATTTTTTCTCAAGTTTCAAGTAGAGTTATAAAGGCAAGAGGATTGCAACATCTCTTTTTTCTCACAGTCTTTAATATTTAATAACATTACACCAGGAGAATTTAAGACCATATATTTTGTAGTTTCTTCAGTCTGAAATAGAAGGTTTTCAATAGCACTCCTTCTGTGACAGTTTTTTTGTGGAATGGACCTTTACATAACTAAAGGAATTGGCATAATTGTTTTTTTGACTGTTGAGACTTAATGTATTTACATATTTGGCTCCAAATTTACCAATTCTCGAACCTATCAGTAAAGGACTTTAGATTTTAGATTCCATAAAAACTGAAAGTCACAGAGATACAGTATGCAGTTTATGGTATGTTTTATAACCTTTGATTTGAAATTCCTGCAGTTGATCATTCACACAGATAAGCTGACTGTAAACGTGAGGTAGTATGTATATTTAGATTGACCTGAATAGAAAAAAAAATTGATGTCTTCTAAATCTCAAATTTAGAGTATAAAAAATGATGATACAAAGCCGAACCTTTGGTTTGTTTTGGACTAGGACCCCATAATTTTTTTGTTTTAACCTTCTATCTTAATCTGAAACTTACTTTGCCAAAACTGAAGGAAAATCCTATGTAACTACATAATATATTTTTGCTGAAAGATATTCTGTAAGATATAGAGTTTTTAAATGTTCAATACTTATTTTAGAAATAAAAACTAAAATGTTTAAGAGTTGGAAAAATAAAACAGTATTATCTCTTCCACCTACCCTTACCTCACATTTCCTTTTTGTTTGTTTTCTTCCATGGAAGTGCAAAGTTACTTACTGGGAAAAGCTTTCATTAAACTTTTTCTGACTAGTAGTCTGGTTGAAATCACTAAAAGTAAACCAAACATATTCCTTGCATTTGGCGAGGGTGATTCTGTTGCATTTTAAGCACTGAGCATTAAAATGATGTAAAGCCTTTACTGCAGGTTAAAGCATAAAACATTGTCAGCATGTGAAAGTCATATGGTTTATGAAAAAAGTAGAAAATCAGGGCATTGGTGCCTGTCCAGCTTAAAATTTCATCCCGTAACTGTGAAAGACACATTTATTTTAATATGATTGCTTCTAAAAATGTTGCCTGTATTATGGGAAGTTGAGAATCCAAACTGTTTTTAACCAATCTGTTGCTAGTTTAGTGTACTGCATATCATGAATACTGTGGTTGCAAATGTGCATCAAGGAGCCTTTAGGGGTCAGCTTTATGTTGAATGTCTTTAGTGAGGCTTCATTTTCATTGCTTTATGAACAGATTTCGCTCTTCTTAACCAAATCCTTAGTTGAAGCATCACTAATAGAAATTTAATAGCTCATTATTGGTAAGTTATAAAATATATTGCAACAAATTTCTCATTGTTTCATCGTTTTAAAAAAATAGAAGTAACCAGTTTGTGGCAATTTTTGTGGCAAGTATCTATTGGAATGGAATTGCTTATTTCAGTAGATGTTGAAGACATTGGGGATATTTATGCTAAATTTATTCATTTGGGGTCTTGTGTATGTTATATTCAGTCCATCTCACTTTTAAATGTTGCAGACAGCTTCCATGTTTCCTGTAAAACCACGTTTGCTTTTGGGTTCATTTCTTTGCAGCTCTTGCTTCTATTATTTTTGTATGCAGATCTTTAAACTTGAGTTATTTTTCTTGGAAATTAGAAATTTATCCTAGGATGTCATTTTTCATAAATGAAAGTTCTTGTACCATTCAGCTGTTTAAAAATGTGAATGTTTATAGGTTAAGAAGTGCTCAGTGAAAATATGTTGGGTTTGTTTTGAAAACCTGCTTTATTTAGGTTTTTTTGGCTTCCAGAATTAATTTTGTAGCTCCCTTTGCATTTTGGCCAAATTTTTCTCTTAACTGTTGCCTTTTGCTTCTCAATTCAATAGAACTTTAATTTATAAAAAAAAATTGTTAGTGGGAATCACAGCTTGTCTAGAGTGTCATATAGCTACATTTACATAGGCCACATAAAGCACCTTTACGTTTGCTTGTATATGAAATTGGTATATATTTATGAGACATGCAACCTGTAAAAAAGAAATCTGAACCACAAATAACAGGACACTAAACAGTGGCTAAAACTGGAAACCAGAGTAACTACCACCATATGCTGTCCACATTATAGAAGCTATAGAGATTTTCAGTATCATTATAAACCATTATTTTAACAGATTCTATCAAAATCTATTTCGCTCAAAATGGAAGCTATTGGTATTGAAATTTTTCTGAAAATAGTATTAATTAATATGTGACCAAGATTCCTAGGTGCAGCTGTCTCCCCTCCTGGCCCATCATAAGTACAGAGTGAAGATTTTTCTGACTGATTAAGGTCTACCTTTTAGTTATACTCTATTTAAGCATAATCCAGTGCTTTAGTTAACTTGTTTTTCTTGATCTTAGATGAAACAAGTTGGAAATTTACTATAACATTGTCTTGGACACTTTCCAAGAGCATTTAGTTACTGGAAGGCTTTGGCTTTAGCGTAGTTTTACCCTTACAGTGGTAATAAGTTTGAAGTTACAGTGAGTTTTTCCAATGGTTATCGTAATTCTAATGCAGTACTTTACAGATCCTTGACTTGGGGAATAAGGATGGTGTTTTTTTGTTTTTGTTTTTGTCATTAATAAAACAAAAGGAGAAAAAGTAATAGATTTAGCTTGAAGTTATAAGTTATTATACTTTTTTTGATTCTTAAAACAGGTGTCCGTAGATCCCTCCTTATAAATGATAAAGTGATTCTAATTCATTCAAAGGGCATTTAGTTGTTTTTTTTTTAACTTAGAGTGCTGATTATGATAAGAACGTTTACTAAGTTGGACATATTCTCTGTAGTTTGTCTCTTATGTTCAGTGATGGTCTGCATGTGGTTTATCGAAAACATTTAATGGCTCTCTTTACTGTATGCATATTAAACAATTAGTGTGGAGTTACCAAGAGGCAGTAATTTTAATGTTTATAGTTACAGTTTTCAAAAGGGAAAATCAAATGCTGTGGCTGTTGCTGAAATGAGGATGACCTGAGACTAAATTTATCTGCTTTAAGATTTTGATAAAGTAGTGGTGTGATTAAAATGTGAAGCTGTTGGGTTGGGCCTACTTAGTCAAACCTTGAGTCACTCTGACTCTCCACATCCAATCATAGTATCAAGTTGATTTTACATCCTTTGTACCTGTATCAGTTAACTTCTTTTCATTATATGCTATTCCCTTAATTCAGGCCTTCATCATTTCTGTCTTGCTCCCATCAGTTTCTTAACTAATCTTCCTGCTTTCAGTATTTTTTCTTAAGTCATTTTTCACTCCTACTTGAGAGATCTTGCTAAAACAAAATGTGGATTTGATTGTTAGCCATATTTTGCCTGTTATCCTTCAGTGGCTCCCCAGCTTTTCAAATAAATCCAAACTGTTATTCCACCCATGTCTAAATCCTGGCTTTGCCAATTACTTGCTATGTGACTTTAGGCAAGTGTTTTAATCTGTCTGTTCCTCAGTTTCCTCATCTGTAGAATGGGGGTAAATAGCCCTCACTTCATAGGATTATCATGAGCTTCAGGGATATCATAAATGTTAACTATTATCATTATCATATTATACCACGTATTTTGTGTTCTAGCTCCTTCCGTATATTTTATCATTATCAACTCTAGACCCTGTGCCTTAGCCATTCCAAACTACTGGTAGTCCAAACAAGCATGCTAGCATAGATAAGGAGGGTGGGGTATTATAAGTTCATGAGGGTTGCAGTTGTTAGTAATGTCTTCAGAAGTAAAGAATTAATCGTGAACTTGAAAACATATTGCTGTATAAAGAATGATAGTATATTTTGTTGCTCTGGCTTCTGTTTTTTTCCTCAAAATAAAAGGCAATGTTAGATTATTACCTAATTCAGACAATAATTTAAAATTCACTATTTTTGCCGTTAATACATTTTTATGTTTTGAACTTAGATTCCCATTGCTAATCCAACCTTTTTATCTTCTCACCTAACTTTATGAAAGATCTATTAATTTTGTATAGTTTCTTTCACTTTTTCCTCACAAATCCAAATTCTCACTCCATTTTTGGTTATTTTCTTTTTTTTAACATTGCTATCGAGACAATTGAATAGTTACATTACATGATCTGGAAGCCTCTTTGACAGACATCTGTTTTATTTACATACTAATGTTTATACTTGAGGTTGGGTGGCTAGTTTATTTTCACTGCTTAAGTTGGTTTTCTAAAGTGGTATGATACACATATGATGATTTATATCTGTGTCTCATTCCTCCCTCATGGAGGAGGAAGAATGTCCTGTTTTTTCCAAACTGAGACAAGAACAAATGTTACCCAGAACTGTGGTATAGAGGTCGCAGGATGGTAGCTAAGGTATCAGTCCAGACTTTAGAATGTAATTTTTGTAGGAGGCTTTATTATGACTATAGTTTGCAACCTCTAATTTAGCCAGCATTTACCTTCATGGAACATAATTGCTCATTGTGGAGAACTTGAAAGTAGCTGTTCTGAATATTATCTATTTGGTTGAAAAATCCATTTTTTTGGAGTCAAAGATAGCCTATGTTTATTTAGTTTTACATGGTAACTGTTTAAAACCACTCAGGACAAGAACAATTGCTATACACTCTGTTGTCCTAGGAAGACCTCTCTGAAAAGATGGCATGATCTTATTTATTTGAAATTCTTTATCATCTTTTCAATAAACTGTCATTTTCCTCCAAAGGTGGTAGTCCAGAGTTAAATAAAAATATCTTTGACTTTTTTTGACCCTCAAAAAGGTACTTTTCTTTAGGTATGATAATTAAAATTTTATATATATATTATTTTTATTTCAGTCTAACATAGGCATCAACTGACCTGGTCTTCTTCCCTAAAACAAGGAATTACTTAATGATCACAAGTTATTGGTTACTTGCAATTTCAAGTTCCATTTCCTGAAATAGAATGTCTTAGTTGACAGTATGTCAGTTAAATGACTTTGTTATTGACAGTATAAGTTTGTATGTATAAATGATTAGATTTCTGTTTTCTAGTCAGCTAAACAGGGTATTTAGGTTAATTAAAAAAATACAGATGGTATATTTGTTATTAAAGTAATAAGTTGCTGTTTATTTTTAATTTTGAAATAATTATGTACTCACAGGAAGTTACAGAAATAATGGAGAGGGCCTATACCTTTCACCTAGTTTCCCCTAATGGTTACATCTTATGTAACTTTAGTGCAGTATTAAAATCAGTATTAAATGCAGTATTTAATAATCAGTATTAAAAGAAATATTGGTACAATGTGTGTGTATAGTTCTATGTCATTTTATCACATGTGTAGATTTTTTTTTTTTTTAATTTTTAAAGATTTTATTTATTTGACAGAGAGAGAGGGCACATGTGCACAAGCAGGGGGCGTGGCAGGCAGAGGGAGAGGGAGAAGCAGGTTCCCCAAGGAGCAAGGAGGCAGATGGGGGACTTGATCCCAGTACCCAGGGATCATGACCTGAGCCAAAGGCAGACATTTAACCAACTGAGCCACCCAGGCGCCACCCCCCACCATGTGTAAATTCTACAACCACCACCACAATCAGATACTATTGAAGAACGATTCTGTTGTTACAGAGATTGGATAATTCCCCTCTTAGTCATAAATTTTGTTTTGTCAAATATAACTAAGGAGAATAATACCAATTATTGGATCAGTAATTTCGCTCTTTTGCCTCTTGTAGTAGTTCAGAAATTCTTTTGGCACATCTTCAAATTTTTTATGGAAAATTCCAGTTAAACTTGTTTGTGAGAATTTATAAATTGGCAAGCTTTACTTAATTGAGGGTTTATAATACTAATAATCATTAAACTTTTTAGTAAAAGTAACATTGAAAATTTCTGTAAATAAGCGTGTAAGATTTAAACGAATTAAAGGCTTAAGTGATATATTTCTTGCCAGACAGGAAGTATGCTAGAATCTGTATTAGAGGGGCGCCTGGGTGGCACAGCGGTTAAGCGTCTGCCTTCGGCTCAGGGTGTGATCCCGGCGATCCGGGATCGAGCCCCACATCAGGCTCTTCCGCTATGAGCCTGCTTCTTCCTCTCCCACTCCCACTGTTTGTGTTCCCTCTCTCACTGGCTGTCTCTATCTCTGTCGAATAAATAAATAAAATCTTAAAAAAAAAAAAGAATCTGTATTAGATAAGCAAAATTACAATTATTCTAACGTTAGTTTGGCCTTTAACAGTGTTAAAGCAAACTTGTCAGATGATAATGAGCTCATGTTGTAGTTTTATTTTGGATTTGTTATAGGGGAACTCTGTTCAGAGAAAGTCAGTTCAAAGGCAGTTTCCAGAGAAAGGACCTTTAGAGGAAAAAAAGGGGTTCTAGATACTATTGCTAGTCTATGTAAGAAAGGAGCATCAGGTTAGAGGCCAGTTAGGGACTGGCCTTTGCCTTCCCTCTATCAACTGTATAAGTTATGAAGCCTGTCTTTAAAGATGAGGCTTTTAATTTAATATACTACTGATTATTACAGACATCAAACAACAAAGATCTGCTTTAAACAGGCTAACGAAATATTTTGAAATATGTTACCAGAAAAGATATATCACGTGGGCTTTTTCTCCTCTGAGTTAGAGACAATTTTTTTATGCACACTGATAATTTGCTTTGAAAATATCAATTAAATTCTAATTTGTTTCATTGACAAGAATATGGTAAGTATTGATGGTACTTTCTGATAAGTCAGATTCATATTTAGAGAACTTTTTGGCTAACCTGAGATTTTACTTTCTTCCTGGTGCAAATTTTTTTTTCCTGTTTGGATTTATCTGTTGCCAGCTTTTTATTTATCTTGGTGTACATTCGGAAAAAAAAAATGGTGCTTTAATCAGGAATTCTTTGGCTTCAAAGAAGTTTGTTGTAGGGATCCAGCTGTTTGGTGTTGTGCAAAAGGGAGATCTGTCAGGAATCTGAGAAGCTAGTCTCTGCCTCTCATTCTGGGGATATGTGGTTTCTTGTTTTGCCTTCTCTTTTTATGTCTGCTTCATCAAGCTTTGTTACTTCTCCCTTCCACTTCTCTCTGCCTTACTATAGTTTTACATAGTTTCTGCTTCTACATAACTTTGACTTGCAGGTGGGTTTGGTTTGCCAGGGTGCTGACTTCAACTGTTTTGTCCTTTCAGCTAAAGCTGACTTACCCTCTTAGTGGTGACAGTGTGCTTCTTTTAGTTCAGGTGGCAAGAGAGAAATCTGAATGCATGACCACGAGTTAGATGTCAATTCTGTTCCATGACCTCGAGGGTAGGACACCGGGGGGAGTCACCTATTATATAAGGCTAATGCTTTTGGGTGCTCTGCATGAGGAGGATTCTCTTGTAGGGATTGAACAGGGCACTCAGTTAAACATGTCAAGTATAGCAGTGCATGTTTAGGTACTCTGTGGGATACAAAGATTAGTTGGATTTAATCCTTTTCTTCAAGGATCAAATAATTTGCAGGAAATGGCAAAAGTCTCCCAGTGTAATTTAGTGTTAGCTTTTAATGTTAGTTACCTCAGGCAAACCAGAAAGATGACAAAGTAGGACTATAGAACTAGACAGGATTAAGGAAAGAAAGATAACACTAGAGACATGGCTGTTCTGTTTCTGAATCACAGATCTGTTAAAGCGTGAAAGTAACTTGAAGCTATTCTTTCAGGATTCTAGTTGCTGCTATCAAGGAGCATCCCTTGTTGACTAAAGAGGCTCTTTATCAAGTACACAAGCCTTTTGGCTACCATTTGCCCCATCACTGAGGTCAAGAGACATCTTAAAAGAACTCACTATTTCAGAAACAGGAACATTCTCATAGATAGAGTCTATATGGTGACAACTGCCCTCTTAAAAAATGTCTTTCATCCACGACATGCTTTTGTGGTAAATTACGACACAGACAGGATATTTGTGCCCCCTTACTCTAGGGGCAATAAACAAGAATTCATATGGTGAGTCTGTAGTAGTGAGCATTTTCTTCAGTACGGATCTCGCAACATAAGAATTAACATACTGGGTCAACCCAGTGTCTAGTCAACACCATATGTTATATTTAACAGAAGATCCATGATGTCAGGGAAAGGAACTAGAACTTTTTCTCCCTATGTCAATATTGGAGTTGATATACATTTCAGGGCTAAAAACTCCAAAGCCAAGTCTTGATTATGTAAACCAAACCAAGACTGAGATTTTAGAAATAAGCACAAGTCAAGCATAGGCAATGAAAGAAATTAGAAGATCAGTTTCAGATTATAAAGTGATAGAAGATAAACAGTTGGGGAGTCATAGAGTTCAAATACTTAGGCGACACAGGAAGGCAGTGCATTTCAACTTTTGTGCAAAAGAATTACCTGGGAAATGTATTAGAATTTTTGTTTTCTGAACTTCACTTCCAAATTTTTAAAATCTTAGGTGGGCCCAACAATGTGTCCTTCATAAGCATGCCAGTTAATTGTAATAAGATGGTCTTCAGAACATTTGGAAAATGCGCAGACATACCTACAGAGAACTTACTATGTGCTTGGTTTTATGGCAGAATACTTAGTAATCTTAAATGGCTATATAATTTGGAATGTTTCCTCTCTGACATGTGCCTGCCTTATTTTAAATATTCCATATCCATCATCTATAACTGCTTGTGACTCTAGATTGTGCCGTGGGATGTGTTTTGGTTAAGCATGGCTGTTTTTCTAGGTGTAATATTTAATGGTTAGTGTTATACCCTAAACCATCTAGTCTTTTGTGGTTATATCATATGTTCATTTTCTTAAACTTTTATATTTTTACATACCAACTCTTGGGGCGGTCCTTCCCCTTGCCCCTACTCCCACCCCTGTTTAGTCAATAAGTTCTCCCTTAGTCTAGTTTTCTAGATCTATTAAGCAAGATTTTTTTTCCAACATATGTGCTTTGGTATATCAACCATCTCATGAAACTTTGCCCTCACAAATTAATTTCTCACTTTTTTTTTAATGTGTGTCATAATTCTTCTCAGAGTCTTAATTTATCCTAGAATATTGAGCTGGTTGAGAACATGGATTTGGGAGCCAGACTACCTGGGTGTAAATCTGACCTCCTCAACTTACTCTGTAACTGCCTAAACCTCAGTAACTCCATTTGTAAATTGGAGATAAATAGTAGTGCCCGTATCACAGGATTGTTGTGAGCATATGAGGCAATATTTGTAAAGTGCTTAGAAGAGTGGTTGCACGGAGTAAGACACACCTTATTTTATTATTAGTTGGCCTGTGCTTCTGTTTCTAAGGTATTCACTCTCCTCCTGAATAATTATAATTCTCATATGTTGCGTGTAATGTCTTCCTAACCAACTTACTTTTGTTCCCTGATTTGTTTTTCTTCTCAGTTATCCTTTCATAGGCCTTATTTGCATTTGATGCAAATGCCTATTTCCTTTTAGCTAAAATTCTTTCTATCCAGGTCTTCTTCCTTCCATCATCATCCTTTTTAAAATTTACCTCTGGTCTTGGAATTCCTAGATTTAAAACCTTTAAAACACCCTTTTAGTACTTTCCTTTTCATACTTCTCTCCCTCATCCCCCATCTAATTCATCAGCAATGTTCTGCTGATTCTTTCACCATCACATCTCTTAGATCATTCTCTTCCTTTTTACATCTATAGTTGCCATCCTCATCACTTCTTGCTGAGATGATTACAGCAGTAAAACTGGCCTTTCTGCCTCTTTCCTACTCTATTCCGTGGTGCACAGTACTGTTAGAATAATTTTCATCAAACACTTTTCATCAAGTCATTCAAGAAGTTGCTGTACCTTAGTTTGAATTGTGTTATATTCCAATTTTAATCCCTGTGCTTTTTTTTAAAGGTTCTTTCCTCCCTTACTGGCATCCTATTTTCTTATTCTTAAAGACTTTTTCTCAGCTACATTCAAGTAAATTACCTTTCTTCCTGCTGTATGTTTTCAGCCTTCATTTCTTGGTATTTGCTACTTTCCCCACTTAATGTCTTTGTATATCCTTATCTTGCCAGTTAAAACCTTCTTAATAAGACCCATTTAAAGCCTTCTCTCTCTGAGGAAATACTTTCCAGTGAACCCTGTCACACTTGGACCATTTACTCAAGAACACAGAATTATGAGTACTTAT
Organism: Ursus arctos; assembly: GCF_023065955.2. Lineage (NCBI taxonomy): Eukaryota > Metazoa > Chordata > Mammalia > Carnivora > Ursidae > Ursus > Ursus arctos. The sequence goes on along the minus strand of NW_026622775.1, from coordinate 63,878,727 downwards.
GCACTCAGTTAATAGTGTATGAAATTTGTTTGTATTTATTTGTATCGTATATCACATTGTAAATATTCTAGTTTTCATTTCATGTGTATGAATTGGATTCTAGTTGAAGTGTAAGATCCTTGAGTATGCCATTGACTTATCCCTCCCTGCATTCTTTTCCCTTCCCCTTTAATTTTCATAGTCCATATTACTTCTCATTCATTTAATATATTTTTTAATTTTTATTTATTTATTTTTTTTATTTTTTATTTTTTTTTAAAGATTTTATTTATTTATTTGACAGAGATAGAGACAGCCAGAGAGAGAGGGAACATAAGCAGGGGGAGTGGGAGAGGAAGAAGCAGGCTCATAGTGGAGGAGCCTGATGTGGGGTTCGATCCGAGAACGCCAGGATCATGCCCTGAGCCAAAGGCAGCCGCTTAACGACTGCGCCACCCAGGTGCCCCAATATATTTTTTAATTTTTAATTTAATTTTTTTTTCTATTTTTTTTTTTAGAGAGAGAGAGTATGAGCGGGGATAGGGACAGTGGGAGAAGGAGAGGGAGAAAGAGAATCCCAAGCAGGCCCTCACTCAGTGCGGGTGGACACAGGGGCTCAATCTCACGACTCTGAGATCATGATCTGAGCCTGAAATCAAGAGTTGGATGCTTAACCCACTGAGCCACCCAGGAGCCCTATCTAACTAATATTGATTACATATTATATAGGACATAGGCCTAGACCTCAGGTACTTCACAGTTTGGATTTGATAAGATCTGAACCTAGATTTCTTTACTGTACCTCATTATTCTTGGTTCAGTAATTTCTCTGATCTACTCTCAAAAATAGAAATTACCGCTATATGGATTGCTGAGTTTAGTTTCCTGACAAATACTTTCGGCTGTAGAATGTTGGTACCAATGATAGTGGTTAAGAACAGACAGGGTAGATGATACATAAGAATTTGAAATTCACTCTTTTCTGAGGATAAGCTCAGTTTTTTCCTCTTTTTACCAGAACAGTAGAAGATCTATGGACTTAGAATTGCAATTATAAAGTTATTACATAGAAAAGAATCCAAACAATAAAGAAGCACGTATAAAATAACAATTGTAACTACCCCCTCCTTTTCCTAACATATTCTACCCCAGTGTTCTATTATTCATAAGAAACTACCCCAAAACTTAATGGCTTAAAACAACAAAATCATTTTGTTATTCTCTTGCAGGGTTCTGGGGTTGGTTCAGTTAAGTGTTTCTCACTTGGGATCTCTTACCTGGAGTCATCTGAAGGCTAGCTCACTCATGTGTCTGATGCCCAGGTTGGGAGAACTCAAAACAACTGAAGGCTGGTGGTCCCTCCAGTATGGTGGCTTCAGGATAGTTGGACTTTCTATGTGGTACCTCAGGGTTCCAAAGGCAAGTGTCCCAGAGAGAAGGAAAGCTAGGCATATCACTTTCTATGACTTAGCCTTGGAAACCACACAGTAGTCCTCTGTATTCTGTTTCTGCTGCCTGCGTAGGTTCCCCTACGTAAGAAGAGGAGCAAGGAACACAGAATCCTTGAAGGGGGAGTGGCAAGGTTCTAGAAGAGCATGTATGAAGGAAATACTGTTATGCCAGTTATGAAAAATGCAACACACCAGGGATAAATGCTGTTTGTAATTTGGTTTACTGTTGGATCTTTTTCTTTGCATGTACAAATCATATTTCCAAATGCCTACTTAAATAATTGTATCATACTCCAACTTATATTTATTTAATGATATGTGATGGTGTCAGTACATAAAGACTCACCGTAATTTTTTTTGGACATCAAAAATGAGTGAATCGTAATTTGCTATAATAGCAGATATTTAAGTTTTCTGAAACTTATGCATATGAACCTCTCTTGACCAGTGTTGGATGGGCCTGCAGTAAATGTTGCAGTGAATAGGACTGTGTGGCCAAGAAATCTTCCAACCATCTGGAAATTGTTTTTTAAATTTCTTTTGTTTCTTTTGCTACTCCTGCCTTCTCTCCCTTCTCTGACCTATTCAGTAATTTTGTGCTTCTGTTTTGATCTCAGGAAAGATGTGCTAAAATGGGAATATTATCATATATAAAGTAAAGCTATCTTATTTGGCACTTTATGAATTCAAGGATTGTTTTTTTTTTCTTCCTGTTATGTATAGAAAAGCCATCTTAAATGACTTAATTTGAATTAGTAGTTGATCAGTTAATCAAAAAGTTGGTTATAGTAAATCATTTAAAACTGATTAAACATTTTACTTTATCAAAATATATAATTATACATGTATTTATCAATTGTTTGATACAGGGTGGGGGTTCTCATTTGGGATAATTTAACCCCCTGGGGATATTTGGCAATGTTTGGGGACATTTTTGATTGTCACAGCTGGGTGAGGGTGCTGCTATTGCCATCTAATGGGTAAAGAAGCCAGGGATATGCTGCTAAACATCTTTCAATTCACAGGACAGTATTGCTCCCCTTCCCGCCCTCACAATCCCCAAACAAAGAATTCTCCAGTCCAAAATGTCCATAGTGCCAGGGTCAGGAAACCCTGATCTAAAGTGAAGGCCTTTTGTTGGTATGAATCCATGGATTGGCACTCTGCATTAGATTTTCATGCATAAACCACACCCACATGTATTATTTATGATTTTAAGTTTTGATTCCTTGAAAATGGAGGGAGACCTTAAAGACACTTATTATATAATTTGTGAATCGAATCTTAATCTTTTATTATTTTCCCCAAGTTTTTTACAGTATACTCACCCACACCCAATTTAGTAGTGTTTTCTTTTTTAAAATAAATCATCTATTATACCAAAATATTCTATTCTATATCCATTTTTTCTTTTTAATTTTCATAGAAACTATTCTTTGTACTCATATTTTGTTGGTTTAGATAATATATAATTAAATTCCACAGTTGCATGAACAACAGATATAAACAGGGAACAAACTAACCCATTCTTGGTTGGCAGAGAGGAGTATAGGAGACAGTAGACTTCAGCATCCCCTGTCTGTTTTAGAAGGGGAATTTAGAAGGCACTGGTTGACTGTGATGGTTGGTAAAGTAGAGGTTGGCTAAGAGCTTCTAGGTGAACAGTAAGGAACTGAAGAATTTTTTGTTGTTAAGAATTGTTCTCAAAGGGGCACCTGGGTGGCTTAGTTGGTTAAGCGTCTACCTTTGGCTCAGGTCATGATCACAGGGTCCTGGGATCAAGTCCCACATTGGGCTCCCTGCTCAGTGGGGAGCTGCTTCTCCCTCTCCCCCTCCCCCTGCTTGTACTCTCTCTTTCCCTCTCTCTGTCGAATAAATAATAAATAAAAATCTTAAAGGAAAAAAGAATTGTTCTCAAAGTAAGTTCACTGAAAACCATTTCTTACTTACATGAACAAGCCAAAAACCATACACATACGCAAAACAAACGCGCACACACACAAAATCCTACAAGCATAAGATAATGTTATATTATGATTGAGTTTTGTCTTGCCCCAAACTGATAGGATTTGTGAGGATATCATGGAGGGTAAAGGCCAGAGGCAATGCCAGTGGTGGCCTTTGAAGGACAATAATGATCTTTACCCTTGATTTACAGGCTTTGGTGATAGGATTTTAGCAATCTTGAGTATTTGGGATTATCAGGAAGCCTCTTTCTTTCTTTCTTTCTTTCTTTCTTTCTTTCTTTCTTTTTTTTTTTAAAGATTTTATTTATTCATTTGTTAAAGAGAGAGCATGAGCCGGGGGAGTGGGGGGGAGCAGCAGGCAGAGGGAGAAGCAGGCTCTCCACCGAGCAGGGAGCCCGATGCAGGACTTGATCCCAAGACCCTGGGATCATGACCTGAACTGAAGGCAGACGCTTAACTAAATGAACGACCCAGGCATCCCAAGAAGCCTTTTCTATCTAAAAATTAGTATTGTTTTGTAGGGTTCCAGTCCCTTTCATGAAATATATTTAATAATATTTTTTTGTGTGCTCCAAAGACTATTCCCAGCTGGCTGTATCCTATTTAACAACTCTATTTTAAGCATGTTAACTTCCATGATCGTCTGTATTTCTGGATTACCTTAATCTGGATCTTTGCATGTTAAACCCCATCAGCCAGTCTTCTGCTTTTTACCAAAACATTTCTTATACTTCTTTAAAATACTTAAAGTCAGCATCTTGGTTTTCACTAGTTAATTAAACACTTAATTCAAACACTTTCAATCTTTGTATTACTATCACATTTTTTTACCTTTTGATTATATGAATTTTCAGAATATATGCATAATTTTGGCTACATGAATTTGTGCAAGCTGACTAATTGCCTGATAAAATGGTGTTACTTAGAATTTCATCAGAGATTAATCAGAGAAATCCAGAAACTGGCATTTTAGATACCCTAATGAATTACCTAGTAAGCAATATCCATTGGGAAATAGAACCTGAATAAATGGTTAATCTTTTCAGATCTAGAAGATTAAGCTGAATTTGAATAGGATTGTTAAAGTTCTTAATTACTATTTCTATAGTTGGGGGAAAATATTAGCTCTTTTTCCCTGCACTTTCTCTTAATGATGGTGTTTTTTTAATCTAGAGAAACAGAGAAGGATAAGAGATTACTTAGAGCAGCATGACTGGGTTAACTCTTCATTAATGAGATTTTTAAAAATAATCATTTCTTGCCTTCAAGCTTACATAAAAACAAAATTTATTGTGTAGAAAATTATTTTATTTGTGTATATATACAGTTGTCTTACATGACATTTATAAAATATATTACATTTATAAAAGTACTCGTTATGTGAACATTTTTTTTATTTGGCATATCCATTTCCTCTCCTTTTTCAAGTCTAATGGTTTAAGTAGAGATTCTTAGGAAGAACTTTTTGGAAATGACAGTTTTGAACAAATTATCAAACTAATAATTCCTGACTTACCAAGATAATAAATTTTAAGTCAAACATATTTTAAATGTTATCAGAATTATTTGAAAAATGATGGGAATTTGGGGAGGAAAAATTAATTTCTGTTAAATGAAAGATTATTTTCCAAATGAACTATATATGTAGGGTTCAGTTTAGAAGATGCACAGTAAATATTTTAAGGACATTGAGTGTGTATGGTGACAGTATTTTTCATTGTTGGTTCTTGTATCAACAAGCTGTAATGTAGAATCCTTGAAAGGGAGGACCAAAAATAGTATCGTTTATTACTTGTGTCCAATAAGGAAATGAAGGGAGAAAGATGTTCTTGTCTAAAGTCTTATTGCCAGGGTAGAGCTCAGGTCACTTATCTCCTCATTTCACATTCTCTCTTATCGTATGACCTGTTACCAAAGGCAATTGAAACTTTCTAATTCATTGTGCTCAAATTCTGCAAATTCGTGATGGACATTTAAGGGGTTCAAATAACCCTTTTTATAGATAGGTTTCGATTTTTAACAGTGATTTAGTTTATATCTCTTTTGATTCCATTATTACTTTATTGTATAGTGCATATTATCTAAATCATCTTATACAGGTGGTATAAAAGTGATTTGTGCAGTCATTGATTTCTTATATGCCTCTGCACCTGACTGTCATAGGAGGCCTACAGGCTGCTCAGCATCTCTCTGGATCTTAGGCAGCTTCTCTTCTATTTTACTTTTTGAGTCGTCTAGCCATATGTTGACCTTAACATTATGATGCCCCTCTCCTAGAGATCTCTTAAGTAACATGTACACTTGGTCATTGTATTGCCTGATTTAATTATTGATACAGTTTGGAACATCATGTTTTATAATGTCTAGATAATGGTTTATGCTGATTTAAATACCATTTTTTTGTATTAATATCCAAATGAACGTAGGAACATGTTGTTTGGTTTGGCTTGTACTTTTATTTTTAAATGAAAATACAATCAACTTGCCTTGTTTTGACGTGGAGGACCTCCCTAGGACCATAATTTATCTGAATTTAAAGACTAGGTTTTTCCTTCAAATGCAAACCTACTTTTTTTGCTGAGGGTAAGGGAAGAAAATTGACATTAATTAAGTATATATAATTTGAATTTTTATCTTTTAATTATAAACTTGAAAATCTATTTATAAAAACAAAAATAGATGAACATCTATTAAAATCTGAATTATACAGAAGGCCTTAAAATTTGGCACTGATGAATATACTACCAAAGTAGTTCGAGCATTTGAAAACATGTTTTTAAAGAAAAACTAGTTTGACCTATGGTGATAGGTATAGTAGCCAATTGTAGGATAACAGGAAAGCCCTGTAAATAGTTCCTCAAACTGTCTGTGGCAACACATTGTATTTTAAGTTTCCAGTCATTGGCTGACTGATTCTTTTGTAAAATATAATAAAAATGAATGACTAGAAGAATAAAATGGAAAAAATAACCAAAGAAATACAAGATATAATTCCAAATATTTTATTATCAGATTCAGCAGATACAGTAATATTACTTTGTCAGATTGTTATAAAAGTTTCTAAACACATATTCTCAGCTTCTCTAATTACCTAGTAATGGGCCAGTTTCATACAGTAACAGTGCTCATAGATAGGCATTTGTCTGCAGACTACACTTTGTTTGAGAAGCACTGTTTAAGAATATATACAAATGTTACAAATAATTAGGCTACAAAGCTCTCTTTTTACAGCAAATACTGTTCCTGCAAACATTATACTGGTGGTGCCTGACCTACTAAGGTGCTGAATGGCCTCCTGAGACCAAAAAATGAGACATGGGAACTTAGAAAAAGGAAAAACACAATTTTATTGAGATGTAATTTAGAAGCACTAATTTCCTTTTTGTGACAATAAATTTGCCTTTCCTGGACATTTCATGTAATGAAATCATATAATATATGGTCTTTTGTGTCTGGTCTTCTTGACAGCATAATAATTTTTAGTCGTACCCATGTTGTAACTTATATTAGTATTTCATTCCTTTTTATTGCTGAATAATATTCCATTGTATGGAAATAACACATTTTGTTCATTTACCAGCGGATGGATATTTGGGTTGTTTCCAAGTTGGGAGATATTATGAATAATGTTATGTGAACATTTGCATGCAACTTTTTATGTGAGCATATTTTCATGTCTCTTGGGTAGATACTTAGGAGTGAAATTGTTGGCTTGAATGGTAAACTTATGTTTAACTTTTTAAGAAACTGCAAATTTGTTTTACATTCCTGCCAGCAGTGTAGTGGGGTTGAAGTTTCTTCACATCCTTGTCAATACTTATTACTTTCTTTTTGATTATAGTCATTCTTGTGGAAGTGAAGTAATATCTCATTGTGGTACTAATTTGCATTTCACTAATCACATTGAATGTCCTTTCATGTGCTTATTGGTCATTCATATATCTTCTTTTGTGAAATATTCATGTGTCTTATTGAATTACAAGATTTCTTTATCTTGTATCAGATACATGATTTTCAGATGTTTTGACTAATATTCAGCTTTTTCTTTTCTTTCTTTTACTGATGTATTTTGAAGTGGTAATTTTCTGACTCTTGGTAAAATTGTTCCTTATTTTGCTTTATTTTTTTATTTTTTTAAGATTTTATTTATTTATTTGACACACAGAGAGAGAGAGAGAGGGAGGCAGGCAGAGGGGGAGGGAGAAGCAGACTCCCCACTGAGCAGAGAGCCCGATATGGGACTCAATCCCAGGACCGGTGGCTAGGTACCTTACTTTGTTTTCAACTCTATTGCAGAAAGGATTTACATAATCCTAGAGTTTGCTTGCTGAGTGATGCTAAATAACTGAGTCAGTATTTTAAACCAGATATCCTGGTATGTATGTTGGGGGAGCTGTTTTGCCACCCTATCATTGACAGAAAGATCAGCTTTCGTTGTAATTCCTAAAGCAGTCAGATTTCCTAGTTGGAGCAACAAAAACTTACTGTGGCTATATATGCTAAAAGTAAATTTATTATATGGATGTTCAGAAGCTCTCAGCGTTTCTAGGAAGACCGGAGAACCAGGCTTATACAATGGGAAGAACTATTGGGGGCTGTCCCCTGGCAGGAACCCCAGCCAGAACCCGTGCTGCTGACACTGGAGCAGTGAAGCTGCTGCTTGACTTTTGTTGCTGCCATCAAACTTAATCTTGCTGCAATGATCCTTTCTATTTAAGAAGGTTCTTTCTGGTTGGTTGTGTCACAAATTCCCAATCCAGAGTCTAAGTACATCTGCTTATGCTTTTTCTAAAGAAAATTGGGAAATGAGTATTTGGCATTTTCAAGCTTGTTAATGAGACAAATCCTGTCTCTCTCTTTTTTTTAATAAAGGGGGATGATTTTTTTAAAGATTTCATTTATTTATTTGACAGACAGAAAGCGAGAGCTAGAGAGGGAACACAAGCAGGGGGAGTGTGAGAGGGAGAAGCAGGCTTCCCCGATGAGCAGGGAGCCTGATGAGGGGCTCAGTCCCAGGACTCTGGGACCATGACCCAAGCCAAAGGCAGACGCTTAACAACTGAGCCACCTAGGAGCCCCAGACAACTCCTTTCTCTTAATGGTGTTTAAAAATGCTCAAGTATTTTGTATCTTAAAAAGAAAAAGAGGGGCGCCTGGGTGGCTCAGTCATTAAGCGTCTGCCTTCGGCTCAGGGCGTGATCCTGGCATTCTGGGATCGAGCCCCACATCAGGCTCCTCCGCTGGGAGCCTGCTTCTTCCTCTCCCACTCCCCCTGCTTGTGTTCCCTCTCTCGCTGGCTGTCTCTCTCTCCGTCAAATAAATAAATAAAATCTTTAAAAAAAAAAAAAAAAAGAAACAAAAGCTTTCTCATCATCATTTTCCTATCCAGATTCTGCCATATATCTCGTCTCTCCTCTACAGACCATATTGACTGCCCTCACCTCCATTTCCTGACCTTTCATAGACTCCTCAATTCACTACTCTCACTAATCCCCAAAACTGTTTTCTACAATATAACTAAAATCCATGGACAAATTTCAGTCTTCTGGTTTAATATCTCAACAGTTTTTGTTAACAGTCATGCCTCTTTTTTGAAACCCTTCCTTGACTTCTTTGATACTCCCATCTTTTGGCTTTTCTTCTTAGTCTCTTGAAGGCTTCTTCTTCCTGCCCTCCAAATTCTTTCAAGGATCTGCTCCAGATCCTGTTATCATTGCACATTCCATAGGCAAGCTCATCTATTCCCACAGCCTGTTACCACTTACTAGCCCAGACCTCTCTGTTGAACTTCAAAGAGAACTCTATATCCAGTAGCCATTTCTTCTTGTGTGTCTCAAAGCCATCCCCAGATCACCATTTCTGGAAACCACACTTGGGTGTTCTCTTCTAGTATTGTTTAAAATGACACCATCAATCAAACATCTGTTTAAGCTAGAATCCTGGAGATTATCCCTGACTTTTCTGTCTCCTTCACACCACATCATCTAGAATTCCATTACTAACAAATAACTTTGCAAATTCACCAATTCTCTCTCTTCTTCTTGTAGTTACTCTGGTCCAAGCCACAGTCAGTGATGGCCTCGAATGGTTACTGTAGAGTGTATAACAACACTCCCTGGTGCTGGTCTTGTCCTCTTTCCCACAGGATAGCCAGATAGATAATGTTACTCCTTAAATCTTTTAATGATAATCCCTTGCCCTTAGGATAAAGTCCAGACTATTTAATGTGCCTTATAAGGCTCTCTAGGATACCTGCACCCACATATCTGTGGAATTCTTTATTTCTACTTTTCTCTTTGTAATTGGTATTTCAGCTATACTGGACTTCAGTTTCTGAGTTTCTGAGGTCTTCTTCCTGCCTCCATTATCTCATCTGCTATTTAGGTAGGACGCTTTTCCCTCCCACTTCTACTTTCTGTAAATTATAAGCCAAATTGTCAAAGTGGATATTAGAAAATTATTGGAACTTACATAATAAAATCTATGTTTAGGAATTTAAGAAGAAATTGTAATTCTGAGATCAAATATATAACCTACCTATTAAAGAATGGTCGATGGGAAATTTAACTTATTAATTAAAAGTTTATGAAATTTAATCCTGTCAAAATAATCTTTTCCCACTTTTAACTCCAGAGAGTCACTGTTGTGCAGAGTGCAGGGGAGGCAAATATCTGAAATATGTCTTCACTCTTCTCCTTTATCCTGATAAACATCTATATCAGCCTAGCATCCTTGGAACCATAGCACTAGAGGCCTCCATGACAGATGATGTGGCAATGAAACCTATTTGATAACCCTAGCCTAAGGAGGGGCTCAGTAATTTTGAATAAATGAATATGTGGTTTTCATTTCAATGAGAATTTCTTTTTTCTTTATTCTTATTTCAGTGAGAACCTACTTATTTGCTTAGAATTTATTCCATTTTATTTGAAAACAGTGTTAGCTTCTAATACCTATAATGAAAATGAAGTGCTTTATAAAAGTGCTTTATTAAAAAATGCATTATAAACATGAAAATGGAATGAAAAATGAAAGAATTACAAAAAAATTTGTACAGAATCCCAAATTATTGCCATTTCAACATATAATCAGCATTAATAAAAATTAATATTTTACATTCCTTTTCTTTTTCATGCCATGTCTTCAAATCATTATATATTCTACACTTACAGCACATCTCAATTGGGATTAAGCACGTTTCAAGGGCTCGATAACCACATATGGCTGGTGGCTACTTTAGTAGGCAACACAGTTTTAAAGTTTCTGCTTTATCTGAATGCTGCTTCTTCCCATTTCCTCAAGTTGAATCATCTGTAGTCAGCAAAACTTTCCAGGCCTAGAGTTTTCTTTGTTGGGGATTTTAAAACTATGAAAACTCAACTTCTTTAATAGCTGTTGGACTATTCAAGTTGTTTCTTTTGGTAATTTATGTATGTCAAGAAGTTGGTGCATTTTATCTTAGTTGCTGAATTTATGGACATAGACTTAATTCTATTTTATTCTTATAATCTCTGTAGGGTCTCTAGTGATGTCCTGTCTTTCATTATCAAGAACCCATAACTGATGAAATGTTTGAGCTTCATTTTAGTGTATAAACATCATTTTGCCACCAGGGTACCATGCTTAAATGCTTTCAGCTTTTCACTTAGTGTAAGTGTCTTAAACTAGTAGAATTGAGGTCATTCAAAAAGGTAGTCATTATCTCATTACTATGGAGAACAAACGGCTGGTTACCAGAGGGGAGGTGGGTGAGGCTATGGATGAAAAAGGTGATGGGGATTAAGGAGTGCACTTGTGATGAGTGCCAGGTGTTGTATGGAAGTGTTGAATCATCGTATTATACACCTGAAACTAGTATTACACTGTATGTTAACTAATTGGAATTTAAATAAAAACTTAAAAAAAGAACAAACAGTCATTTTCTGGGACATGAGTGAACAAATAATTTTAAAAGGTCTGCTGATGTTAGCAGAGTAATTTAAGCACGTAAATTCAGTGAAGACTACTGAAGTCATAAAACTACGTAAAGTTTTAAACAGCAGGAGCCTCCTCTGAAGACATTATCCAAATATTGTAGCAGTTTTTACAGCATTTCTTTATACTGTCAATTCTAAATTGAAAATTAGGGAATTAAAAAAATGGAAGTTTTTTTTCTTGGCCAAATTACCGACAGGAAAGTGGCAGACAGAGTATTGGTTGCTCAATGTTCCTGTCATAGCTAACTTTCCTTTAACTGTGAAGTATTAACACTGGTAGCAGTTATATGCAAAAGTAAGATGTGGGATATTCACAACTTGAATGACCTGTTTATGATTCTAGATATCAAAGTAACACACTGTTCAACTTTCTTTCAGCAAAGAACATATCCTTGAAAGGTAGTAGTTTGAATTGTTATATGCCAAATTTTGTTGAAAATGCCCTAAGGAAGAAGAGGTAAAGCTTAAAAAAAATATCGGTTTTAAGTATTTTTTATAAAATCAGTACTCACAGGTCTTTGTTAGAAAAATTTAGTTTGTGTTTATCCTTTTTCGAGTTCAAGGTAGCTGTAAATATGGAGTTTAAGTGAGTTATTACCTTAATTTAAAAATGAAAGCCTTAATCAAAAAGATCTTTCAAATGTTAAATATTATAAAGAACAAGCAGAGTGTTTTTTTTAAAGCTAGGCTCAGCGATGTATTGCATACAGAATTGGCTTATGAATAAACAATTATGTTTATTGTGACAAATATAGCATTTTAAAAATATTTCTTCCAAGATTTAACATTAGCCAGGTAAACTTGGCAATAGCTCTAGTTTCAAATCTGTATGCTAACCTCTTATTTATATTGTTTATTCAATTCACCAAATTTCTAAGTTACTATTATGAACAAGGCACTCTGGTGAGGTTGGAATATGGTTGTGAATAAGACAGACAGACTTGGTCACACCAAACAAATAAACTGTACTTATAAATTAAAACCCTAGGCAGTGTTTGCTTGAAGTGTGAATACGTTATCAGTTACATTATTATGAGGATTTTTTGTGTTAAGTTCAAATTTAACCACAACTCCTGTGATATCCAAACATGTTTGTTTATACCCACACATGTTTATGCACACCCATACATATACAAATATATGTATTGCCATGTTCGGAACATAATTAAACCATAGTGTTTGACAGCCTAGACTCTTGGGTTATGCTACCTGGGTTTGAATTGTGGATATCCTATTTATAAGCCGTGTGTTCTTAAACAAGTTATTATAGTCACCTGTCTCATAAATCCAGGGTTGGATTTAATGAGTCGCTTGGTATGAAGCACATAGATTTAGTGCCTGTTATATATTTATGGCTCTGTTAGTGTTATCAGTTAGTATGTCAACTAATATCTGTGTTTTGCCAGAAAATAAGCAATTTTATTAATTTGCAAAAATTAGAATAAAGCCTGTGAAATCTCTCTTAGCTGCAAATGAGCTTTTTCCTGTGTTAACTGTCCTGGTTATGTTTGTTTGGAGTTTTTTCCTCCAATTCTGACCTAACAGACTCTTTCTACTTTAATCTTAGAGGCCAGAACTGTATTGTATGGACACCTCTACTCTTTTTTTTTTTTTTTAGGATTTTTATTTATTTATTTCAGAGAGAGTGAGGGTACAGGAGCAAGGGCGGGGCAGAGGGGGAGGGAGAGGAAGAGGGAAAGAATCTCAAGCAGCCTCAGCACTGAGCTCAGAGCCCTACTGGAGCTTGAACCCACAACCCTGAGAGCTCCAGCCGAAACCAGAAATCAGAAGCTTAACTGACTGAGCCACCCAGGCGCCCCTGGACACCTCTACTCTTAAGAGTGTCTCTGGTGACTCCCATTGCCACCACAAACAAAATCAGAGTTTTGTTAGTGAGGAGTAAAAGAAAAAAAAGATTTTTAACAAGCAATTAGCAATGTCTGCCATAATTATTTTCTGTAGAATATTTCTTTCTCTTGTTTTTGTATCTCATATCAGGAATTTCCTTTCTAAGCAAAACAATAAAGGATTGGTACAAAATAAAAATGTTGGAAATCATTTGATATTTTTAAAAATGTATCATGTGCCATACACCATTTTTATGTACTCTTTAAATGACATGGTGATGTTATAAACAAAGATTGATAGCCACTTGGTTCTAAATATTAGGTGATCTTGACTCCAGTGAAATTTTAACTTAGCCTCCCTTTTCTGAAGAGGGAGGGTAGTTTAAATACATCCTTGAAACATGTGTAAGGGTCGAAGTTATTTTGTCGCTGGGTGAAAATTTATTCCATGACTATTTTGTGCTGACATAATAGAAAAGACACAGGTGTTAAGATATTGTGTGATTGGGTTATATTAGGAACTTAATCTTATTTAATGATTCTATATGAACATGTATCCCTCATACCCAAATATTTCCTCAAAAAAATAAATGAACGAACATCTGTTGAGCACACAGTATAGTAGAGGTTGTGCTTAGGTTTTAGAAAAACATAATATGGGGGCGCCTGGGTGGCACAGCGGTTAAGCGTCTGCCTTCGGCTCAGGGCGTGATCCCGGCGTTATGGGATCGAGTCCCACAGTCCCACATCAGGCTCCTCCGCTAGGAGCTTGCTTCTTCCTCTCCCACTCCCCCTGCTTGTGTTCCCTCTCTCGGTGGCTGTCTCTAGCTCTGTCAAATAAATAAATAAAATCTTTAAAAAAAAAAAAAAAGAAAAAAAAGAAAAACATAATATGAATGAAACACAGTATCGTAACCTTGTAAGGTTTACTGTCTAATGAAGGAGATAGGAATAGAAATGAAGCAAGCAGTATGATTATTGCCAGGGTGGCAATACGCTCAAGGTGGTATGGAAGCAAAGAAAAGGAAAATGCTTAATTCTGGTTCCATCTGTCTTTCAAGAGATTAGAAGTTATATAAAGTAATGGGGGGGATGAAATAATAATAGTGAAGAGCATAGGATAAATGAAATTGCTAACTTGAGATTTATTTTACTTCCTATTTTGAGTTCCTATTTTGACTTACTCTTAGGTAAACTAAACTAAACATAGAAGAAAACTATAGATTTTAGTGTAATTTATAACAGTTAAGTGGTTCTGAATTCCCGTAACATTGTGATGACAAAAAAAAAAAAACAAAAGTTTTAAAATGAACATTTCATCAACATTTATTTAGATCACATTTAAGTCAAACATATTTCTTTAGTTCCTTTGCCATGATTTTATGTCAAAATGATGCTAATGACCTTTCATTCTTAGTTTGTCACACAGTGAATAGTGTGGTATAAAGGAAGCCTTAAAGGTTCTGGAAAGATTTTAGTTTGTTTCTCTCCCTACAGATAAAATAGGCATTCGTGGACAATACTAATAGTGCAGTGAAGTATTAGTAAATATGATTGACCAAATGAGACACCATGGTTAGGAGTTACTTTAATAATAACTTTGATAACTGAATGTGTTTAATTTTATTTAGTGTTAAAACTGTAAAATTACTCCAAGATATATATCTCATTTGAAATACAGAACATGAACCATAATGAATGCATGTAGTTAATTTTAAAAGACATATAGGAGCATGTAAAAATAATTATCTTTTATGTTCTTGGATTACTAAATGAGTAAAAACAAACCTCTATCATTGGGTAGCCTACCATTTATGGAGGTAGGTAAGACCTCCACAAAAGTGTTAGTGATGTAGGCAGCACATACCAAAGTGTTGAATTATACAAAATTAACAAATGAGAGTTACATAAGAAACTAACACAAAGGTAATACTTAGAAGAGGAGTAATAGAACTAAAGTCTTCAGGAAAAGCTTTGGGGAAGAGGCTGGACCTAAGCTTAACCTTGAAATGATAAAGCATTACTTTGGTAGGCTTTTATTTCTGAGTTCTACTTTTTTTTTAAGCACTTTATCTTTGCAAAGACAAATCTGTGCTTTGAGAAATCAAATCATTCTTTTGTTTAATGGACTCTTTGTGGCTTATCAGTAGTTGTCAACCTGGGTACCATTGGAATCTAAAAATTATGAATTCTATACTCATAGTGATAGACACAGGGATGCATGTGGGTGTGTGCTCCACACACAATTTTCATATAATTTCAAGCAATTCTCTGGTTAACTCACCAGGCATTAATCCTATAGTTGTTTTCTTAAATTTTTCTTATTCTATAATGGAGACTTTGAACCCATAAAGTTGTGTTTGAAGAAGAGTGGCAATAGGGGCGCTTGGGTGCCTCAGTTGGTTAAGCGTCTGCCTTTGGCTCAGGTCCCCTGGGCTCCCTGCTCGGTGGGGAGCCTGCTTCTCTCCCTCTTCCCCTCTCCCCTTCTTGTGCTCTCTCTCGGGCTCTCTCTTTCTCAAATAAATAAATAAAATCTTTAAAAAAAAAAAGAGTGACAGTATATTACAAATATATCCTATCAGCTACTGTGAATATATGCTACTATTGTATATACTATAAAATGTATTCCATATTCTACTTTGAATTCTCATTTATCCAGAATGTGTTTTGGTAGCAATCATGCTTTTCTGGAATAGTAATAAAGTGATGCCATGTATCTAATCTCATTTTATGCATGGAGTAATAATGTATAAAGGCCTATAGGTAGGCAAGCATTTTCTCCTTTTGTTCTTGTTCTTTTTAAAAAAAAAATTTTTTTTTTTACCGTGGTAAATGCACACAACATTTGATCATTTTAACAACGTTAATGCATACAATTCAGTGATGTGAAGTACATTCACAGTGTTGTGCAGTCATCACCACTATTTAATTCTAGAACTTTTCATCACTATAGAAGGAAACCCTGTATTAAGCAGTCAGTCCCAATTATCCCCTCCCAATCCCCTGGCAAGGACCGATAAACTTTCAATATCTATGGATTTGCTTATTTTGGACATTTCATGTAAATGGAATCATACACTGTATAGCCTTTTGTGTCTGGCTTATTTTACTTAGCATAATGTTTTTAAGGTTCATCCATGTTGTAACATGAATCAGTACTTCATTTTTATAGTTTAATATTCTGTTATATGGGTATGCCACATTTTGTTTTTCCATTCATCAGTTGATAGACATTTGGGTTGTCTCTACTTTTGTCTATTATGAATGGTGCTGCTATGAAAATTTGTGTACAGATTTTTGTTTGTACACTTGTTTTCAGTTCTTTGGGGCTTATACCTAGAAAGGGAATTACTGGAATTATCGTATGGTAATTCTGTGTTTAATTTCTTGAGGAAATTAAACCAAACTGTTTCCACAGTGACTGTGCCATTTTATATTCTCATCAGCAAGGGTTCCAATTTCTCCACATCTTCAGTCACACCTGCAATTTAACATTTTTTAAAAAATTCTAGCCATTGTAGTGGGTATAAAGTGGTTTCTTACAGTTTTGATTTACACTTCCCTGATGACTAATGTTGAGCATCTTTTCATGTGCTAGTTGGCCATTTGTATATCTTCTTTGGAGAAATGTCTATTCAAGTCCTTTGTCCATTTTTGTATTCAGTTGTTTGTTCTTTTTATCATTGAGTTTTAGGAGTTCTTTATGTATTTTGAATGTTAATCCCTTATCAGATGATTTGCAAGTATATTTTCCCATTCTCTGGCTTGTTTTTCCATTCTTGTGATATTGTTCTTTGATGCACAAAAGTTTTATTTTGATGAAGTTCAATTTACCTGTTTTTTGTTTGTTTGTTTTTGTTTTTGTTTTTTTAATTGCTCAGGCTTTTAGTGCCATAGCCAAGAAATCTTTGCCAAATCCAATGTTATAAAGATTTCCCCCTATGGTTTCTTCTAAGAGTTTTAAAGTTTTAGCACTTTTATATTTAGAAATTTGATCCATTTTTAGGTAATTTTTGTATATGTTTTTTCTTTTCTTCTTTTTTTTTGATTGTTGAAGAAAGTGAAGTTCAGTGAAATTATGGATCACATATAAATAAGAGATCAGATCATCTGTCATATTAGCGACTTTTCTTCTGGACCATGGGTTGATAAACTACCAGAGGTGCAATCCGACTGATTACCTGTTTTTGTACAGCCCAGGAGCTAAGAATGATTTAAAATTTAAAATTTTTAATGTTTGAAAAAAATCAACAAAATAATATTTTATAACATACAAAAATTTCATTGTCCTCAAATATAGTTTTAGTGAAATGCAGCCATCCTCATTTGTTTATGTATTATTTGATGGCTATAGAGTATATCAGGTGTTTTGCCTCAATGATTAAGAGCTGAACCCTTGGGGCGCCTGGGTGGCACAGCAGTTAAGATAGAGACAGCCAGCGAGAGAGGGAACACAAATGAAGATCATTTGTGAAGATATCTCATTATTTTATAGGCATCTGTATACTGTTTCTTCCTCATTATGTTGCTTCTTTTTTTTTTTTTTGTCTTTTTAAGAGAGGCATCTTTTATTTCAAAGAAATGTTTTTATTTAATCCTTATAAAGTCAATTTGTCTATATTTTTAATACAAATGTAATTCTTAAAATCAGCTATATGTGGCTAAAGGCTATTCTTTCAACTGTTGCCTTTGGTGACCTTGAATCTACTACTTTTAAATATTTAGGATAGGTGAAAGGTTGGATGCAGTTAAAGTCTAGTATGCAGATAGCAAAAATGGTATTTATATCCTCAAATGAAGCACAAACATTTTATCAGCTTTAACTTTTGATATTGATTTATTTGATTATAGTAAAATGAATCTGAATTTGTTACTGGCCTTCTAAAAAATTTGGTAAAACACTTAAAGAATTTGTAGTTAAATATGAAAGAATTTTATGACTTTATTGGTGATTATACACACATAACCAACCCTACCCCATACATATGTACACATTACTTTAAAAGGTTGATGGATTAGGGCGCCTGGGTGGCTCAGTTGGTTAAGCATCTGACTCTTGATGTCGGCTCAGGTCCTGATCTCAGAGTCATGGGACTGAGCCCTGTGTCAGGCTTCACACTCTTTGGGGAGTCTGCTTGAGAGATTCTCTCCCTCTCCTTTTACTCCTCCCCCTCACTTGCCTGCATGCACACATGTGCTTGTACACACGCTCCTCTCTCTCTAAAATAAAGAAATCTTAAATAAAATGTCGATGGATTAAATATACTAGATTAATAATGTTTGAAGTTTTACCTCTGATTTTGAGAAATTACCTCTGTCATAAAATTACCATGCTTCTATCAGGGAAATACAAATCAAAACCACAGTGAGATACTACCTCACACCAGTCAGAATGGCTAAAATTAACAAGTCAGGAAACAACAGATGTTGGAGAGGATGCCAAGAAAGGGGAACCCTCTTATACTGTTGGTGGGAATGCAAACTGTTGTAGCCACTCTGGAAAACAGTATGGAGGTTCCTCAAAAAGTTAAAAATAGAGCTACCCTATGACCCAGTAATTGCTCTACTAGGTATTTACCCTAAAGGATACAAACATAGTGATTCGAAGGGGCACATGCATCCCAGTATTTATAGCAGCAATGTCCACAATAGCCAAAATATGCAAAGAGCCCAGTTGTCCATTCATAGATAAATGGATAAAGAAAAGGTGGTATATATATATAATGGAATGTTACTCAGCTACCAAAATGGATAAAATCTTACCATTTGCAATGATGTGGATGGAATTAGAGAGTATTAAGCTAAGTGAAATAAGTTTGTCAGAGAAAGACAAATACCATATGATTTCACTCATACATAGAATTTAAGAAATAAAACAGATGAACATAGGAGAAAGAAAGGAAAAATAAAATAAGACAAAAACAGAGCGGGAGGCAAACCATAAGAGACTCTTAATTATAGGGAACAATCTGAGGGTTGCTGGAGGGGAGGTGGTTGGGGGGATGGGGTTATTGAGTGATGGGCATTAAGGAGGGCACTTGAAGTAATAAGCACTGGGTGTTGTATGCAACTGATGAATCACTGAATTCTACCTCTGAAACTAAAAATACAGTATATATTACTTAAATTGAATATAAATAAAAATTTTTTTAAAATTGCAGTGCTTCTAGCAACCTCCTTACTTAAGCCAGATCTAGTTTAAGAGGCATTCGATTTAATTCTTAATTTGCTAGAATAGACATTCTAAGATAACGGTTTAATACTATGAGGTCAGCAGTTTGTTTTAATTTTTTCAATAGCAGTTTTTACAAAGCAGAGACAGTCTTTAATCAGATAACCCATACCAAAAATATGAAATTGCCACTGAAACAACTACTATAAAGAACTGCTACTACCATAAACAACTACTATAATGAAGACTTGCATGGTGCTATGCATGCCAGTTGGACCTAGTCTGGGAAATCAGTAAAGACTTTTCTTGCGCTGAGATCTGAAGGATGAGTAGAACTTAATTGATCTATGGGAGGAGAGAAAATCATTTGAAGCAGAAACTCTGTAGTAACTTGGAGTTTGACAAGAATAAGGATCAGCCAGTATGATTAGAGGTGAAAGATCTGACAGGTGTGAAACAAAATAAGGCAAGGAGAATAGGATAGGGTCAGACGATCCATGGCCTTTTATAATATGTCTTAAGGAAATTGGTCTTTATCCTAAGAGTAAGTCTTTTAAGCAGGAGTGTTTCAGTGTTTTGAAAAATGTTACTCTGGTTGCTCTGTAAAGAATGATTGTGGGAAGGGAAGTAAGGAAGCAAGATGAATATGGACTTACCACATAGAGGTGATGGTAGCCTGCACTTGGGTGGTAGTGGCGATGATCGTGGCAGTTGATGGAAGTCAGTGACAGATTCCAGAAATACTTGGTAGGTTAAATTGGCAAGACTTTGAATGGACAAGTAAAAGAGTGTAGGATATCAAGTATATCTTCAAGGTCTGACTTTTACAGTCTTCTTGGAGGGTGTTACCATTTACTGAAGTAAGACAGTAGTTTTGGATTATTTGTTTAGGATATGGAGATTGGGGAAAGGGAAACATTCACGCATTCCCTTTGGGCCTGTTTGAGTTTCATGAGCTGGTTATTTATGTCTGGAGCTCAGAGGACAGATCTGAGATGGAGAAATAAATTTGTGAGGTCCATTCTGACTTACCATTTTACAGTGAAATAGTGCTGTTCCCTGTATGGGTGTGGGTTATCCCACACATTCTTGGTTCTTCTGTGCTTTTTTTTGGCCCCCACAGCACTTATTTTCTAACATGTCATTTGTTGTGTCATATGATGTAAACCTATGTCACCTGTTGCCTATGTTTATTGTTTATCATTTATATCCTGCCCCAAATCCCAACAGGTAAGCTCCTGGAGGGCAAGAATTTTTGTCTTACTGTGTCTCCCACGTGGAGATCAGTGCCTGGCACTTAGTAGGCCTTCACTAAGTATTTATTGAATGTTAAAAGAATGAATGAAGGGAATGAGATAGAGAGTGTAGGGCTAGCCTGAGATGAGAAAAAGGATATTTCACTGTTGTTGAGGATGAGGAAGAGAGAATAGGATGGATGCAGTTGTAGGTATGTTTTTTGCATTTCATACTGCAGGGATGTCAGGGTTCTTGCCTAATGGTTATTTTCTCCAAAGTTGGAGGAAAGGTCATCATTCATAGCAAGAGAGAGGAGAGTCAATCAGAGGACCAAAAAAAAAAAAAAAAAAAAAGGGAGAAGATTTTCAATAGCCATGATGGCATGTGGAAGAATGCATTAACTGGAGAATTGTAGGCTTGTTCCCTTGCATGGAGGTCTCCTTTGAGAACAGTAATGATGAGTTAATAATAGAATCAACTCATCCTTTGGAGAACTCTCTCTAGTAATTGCTTGGCTGCTCAGGTGCAGTCATGCATGGAGAAAGTAGATAATAATGGGATACCCGAACTATTAATTTTGGTGGAAGAATGTTTTGAGTGATGATTAGTGTCCAAAACTTTACCTTGACAGTGGATGGTTAAAGTGGCATGAAGGAGAGTATCACTGGAGATGACCCAAAGGCGTACTGTTGGGAAAGTAGTTCTCTTGGATCTGAAAGTATCTAGGATGATGACAAGGCTTAGGGGAAGGAGGCTGTAAGCTAGATGCCAAAGACTTACACTAATGAGGAGAAAATGACCAGAAAGTTAGAAAATGACAGCAGTGACGAAGGGAGAAATGGTAATATAGCTGAGAGGACCTGTGCATCAAAGAAATGAGTTCTTTTCTTTGTTTTTCAATATAATGATAGAAGAGTAGTATTTGGAGGTTATGGTGAGACCAGAGAAGCCCATTTTTCCCTCCAGGCCTTGAGGTAACTACCATGTGAGGGAAAAAAATAACAAAACACACACAAACCATTGGATGGGCTGCAAGTAAGTATTGTACATAGAGGAGAACCAACTTTATTTTAAAGTAAGGAGAAACAATCAGAAAAAAAGTTTTAAGATAAAATGTCCAGGTTACTGCTAAAGACAGTGCCAGAGGCACACTGGAGTGGTTTGAAAGGTTAGAGAGGAGTAGGTAGAGTGAATTGGCAGGAAAGCACAGGGCATCCTGGGCATAAACCTTTAACGACTTGAGGACCTGAGCCGACATCAAGAGTCAGATGCTTAACCAACTGAGCCACCCAGGCGCCCTAATCCATCAACCTTTTAAAGTAATGTGTACATATGTATGGGGTAGGGTTGGTTATGTGTGTATAATCACCAATAAAGTCATAAAATTCTTTCATATTTAACTACAAATTCTTTAAGTGTTTTACCAAATTTTTTAGAAGGCCAGTAACAAATTCAGATTCATTTTACTATAATCAAATAAATCAATATCAAAAGTTAAAGCTGATAAAATGTTTGTGCTTCATTTGAGGATATAAATACCATTTTTGCTATCTGCATACTAGACTTTAACTGCATCCAACCTTTCACCTATCCAAAAAGTATAGTTAATCACCTCCTGGGTCCCCAGTTAATTAAAAGCTCCCAGTAAGCAGTATTGTTTTGAACGGTAGGATCATAATAGACAAGACATTGGGAAGAGCAGAAGTTTGTTTGTTGTTGTTGTTGTTTTTAAGATTTATTTATTTATTTTAGAGAGAAATTGAGAGCACATGCTGTGGGGAGGGTCAGAAGGAGAGGGAGAGAAAGTCTCAGGCCGACTTTGCCCTGATCAGTACCTGAGCTGAAAGCAGGAGTTGGACGCTTAATGGACTGCACTACCCACGCGCCCTAAGAGCAGAAATTTTTAGTTGTATGTTAGGTTCTCCAATTGAAAAGATGTAGAATTTAAGGTAGTTCTCTGTTATTGGTGTGCAAACCAAGTTCCTGCAAAATGCAAAAGGAGAGGAAAATCAGTGGCAGGCAAAGAAGGAAGGATGCAACAGAGAGGGAAAACTGAAATGGTAAGTGCTGAGGTGACAAAAAGAAATTTTGTTGGGTGAGCAAAAAGCAGCAAACTGAGAGGAAAATTCAGATAAACTAGGAATCGTTGGGAAAGTGGAAGAAAGCAGAGACAAAGATTTTCAGGGTATATTCAGGAGTTGTACAGATTTTGCCTATTTCAGAAAATACAATACCAAGTACCTAAATATTCAAAGCATCTAAATTATAATACAAGCATACTTCATTTTCTTGTGCTTTGCAGATAATTGCATTTTTTTAACCAGTCGAGTGTTTGTGGCAACCCTGTATAGAGCAAGAATATCAGAACTATTTTTCTAACAGACTTTGCTCACTTTGTGTCTTCATGTCACATTTTGGTAATTCTTGGAATATTTCAAACTTTTTCATTATATTATGGTGATCTGTGATCACTTATCTTTGATGTTACTATTGTAATTGTTTTGGAGTATCACGAACTGCTTCCATCTAAGACAGCGAACTTAATCGATAAATGTTGTGTGTTTTCTGACTGCTTCATCAACTGGCCATTTTCCTGTCTCGCTCTCTTCTTGGGCCTCTGTATTCCCTGAAATACAACAATATTGAAATTTGGCCAATTAATAACCCTACAATGGCCTTTAAGTGTTCAAGTGAAAGGAAGAGTCACACATTTTTCACTTTAAATCAAAAGCTAGAAATGATTAAGCTTAGTAAGGAAGGCATTATGAAAGCTGAGATAGGCTGAAAGCTAGGTCCTTGTGCCAAACAGCCAAGGTGTGAAGGCGAAGGATAAGTGCCTGAAAGAAATTAAAAGTGCTACTCTGGTGAACATACAAATGATAAGAATGTTAAATAGTCTTTTTGCTGATAGGAAGAAAGTTTTAGTGGTCTGCATAGGAGATAAAACCAGCCATAACATACTCTTAAGCCAAACCCTACTCCAGAGCAAGGCCTTGACTTTTTTCAATTCTATGAAGCCTAGGAGAAGTGAGGAAGTTTTAGAAGAAAAGTTTAAAGGTAGCAGTGGTTCATGATGTTTAAAGAAAGAAGGAATCTGCTTATGTTAAAAAAAGAAGGAATCTGCTTAACATTTAATCTCAAGATAAAGTAGCAAGTGCTGCTTTAAAAACAGATCTAACCAAGATAATTAATGAAGGTGACGATGCTAAGCAACAGATTTTCAGTGTAGATGAAACAGCCTTCTATTGGAAGAAGATGCCATATAGGACTTCCATAGCTAGAGAGGAGAAGTCAGTGCCTGGCTTCAAGGGACAGGCTCACTCTCTTACTAATGCAGCTGGTGACTTTAAATTGAAGCCAGTACTCATTTACTAGTCTAAAAATCCTTGGGCCCTTAAGAATTATGCTAAATCTACTCTGCCTGAGTTCTACAAATGGGACAAAAAGCCTGGATGGCAGCACATCTGTGTACAACGTGGTTTACTAACTATTCTAAGTACACTGTTGAGACCTACTGCTCAGGAGAAAAGATTCCTTTCAAAAAATTACTGCTCATTGCACTGGGTGTTATACATAACTAATGAATCATTGGACACTACATCAAAAACCAGTGATGCACTATATAGTGGCTAACTGAACATAAAAAAATAAAAATAAATAAAACAAAAAAATATTACTGCTCATTGATAATGCACCAAGTCACGCAAGAGCTCCAAGATTAATGTTTTCATGTTTGCTAACACACATCCATTCTGCAGCCCAGAAGTAAGGAGTAACTTCAGTGTCTAAGTCTTACTATTTAAGAACTATATTTCATAAGGCTATAGTACAGCTACTGTAGATAGGGATTCTTCTGATGGATCTGGGTAGAGTGAATTGTAAGCCTTTTGGACAGGTTTCACCATTCTAGATGCCATTAAGAATATTTGTAATTTGGGTGCCAGGATGGTTCATTCGGTTAAGCGTCCGACTCTTGATTTTGGCTCAGGTCATAATCTCAAAGTTGTGAGATCGAGCCTTGTGTTGGGTTCCATGCCCTGTGTGTTTAAGATTCCCTCTTTCCCTTTCCTTCTGCCCCTGTGCTCCCCTACCACCCTTTCCTGTGCTTGCTCTTCCCCCCGCCCCCCAAAAAAGAATATTTGTGATTCATGGGAAGAAGTCAAAATACCAACATTAACAGGACTTTGAAAGAAGTGAATTCCAAGCTTCATGGATGACTTTGAGGGGTTTGAGACATCATTGGAAAAAGTGACTGCGGATATGGTGGAAATAGCAAGAGAACTAGAATTAGAATTAGAGCCTGAAGATGGGAGTGAACTGCTTCAATCTTGTGATAAAAGGTCAATGGATGAGGAATTGCTTCTTACAGATGAGCAAAGAAAGTAGTTTCTTGAGATAGAAACTACTCCTGGTGAAGATGCTGTGAAGATTATAGAAACAACAACAAATGGGTTAGAGTATTACAGAAACTTAGATGATAAATTAGTGGTAGAGTTTGAGAGGATTGACTCCAATTTTGAAAGAAGTTCTGTGGGCAAAATGCTATCAAACAGCATCATGTGCTACAGAGAAATTGTTCGTGAAAGGAAGAGTTAATCGGTATGGCAGATTTTATTGTCATCTTATTTTAAGAAATTTCCAAACCATCCCAGCCTGCAGCAGCTGCCATCCTGATCTATTAGCAGCCATTCAACTTTGAGACAAGACCTTTTTGCACTAGCAAAAAGACTTGCAGAAAGCTCAGATAATGGTTAGTATTTTTTAACCATAGAGTTTTTTTTTTTAAGATTTTACTGATTCATTTGAGAGAGAGAGAGAACACATGAGAATGGGGGAAGGGCAGTGGGAGAGGAAGAAGCATACTCCCTGCTGATCAGGGAACACAGTGCGGGGCTTGATCCCAGGACCCTTGGGATCATGACCTGAGCTGAAGGCTAACGCTTAACTGACTGAGCTACTCAGGCGCCCCGGCCATAGAGTATTTTTTAATTAAGGTACATACATTGTTTTTTCAGGTATGCTATAGCACACTTAGTAGATAGTCTAAACACAACTTTTGTATCCACTGGGAAACCAGAAAATTCATTTGACTTGCTTTATTGCAGTATTTGCTTTATTATGGTGGTCTGGACCCAAACCTGTAGTATCTCCAGGGTATGCCTATAGTCTTACTGAATGAAACAGTACAGTGGACTCTTGAACAACATGGGTTTGTGTGGGCCCACTTATATACTGGAAATGTATTTTATGATTTTCTTAACATTTTCTTTTCTCTGGCTTACTTTAGTGTAAGAATACAACGTATAGTACATGTAACATACAACATGTGTGTTAATCTACTGTTTATGGGGACGCCTGGGTGGCTCAGTCAGTTAAGCATCTGCCTTCCGCTTGGGTCATGATGCCCAGGGTCCTGGGATCGAACCCCACATCAGGCTCCCTGCTCAGTGGGGACTCTGCTTCTCCCTCTCCCTGTGCCCCTCCCCCTGCTCATGCTCTCTCTCTAGCTGTCTCTGTCAAATAAATAAATAAAATCTTTTAAAAAAATCTGTTTATGTTATTGGTAAGGCTTCCAGTCAGCAATGGACTATTACTAACAAGCTTTTGGGGAATCAAAAGTTATATGCAAATTTTCAATTATATGGCAGGGTGTCTCTAACTCCCTGTCTCAGAGGTCAACTGTGTATCAACATACTTTAGAGGGATTGTCAGTAGTCAACTACTATGGAATATTGTTGCTTTAAAATTAATTCTCACATGGGGCACCTGGGTGGCTCAGTAGGTTGAGTCCGATGACTCTTGGTTTTGGCTCAGGTCCTGACCTCATTGGTCGTTGGCTTGACCCCTGCATTGTGTTCCATGCTCAGCAGTAGGTCTGCTTGAGATTCTCTCCCTCTGCCCCTCCCCCCAGCTGTGCTCCTGCACGCATGCTCTCTCTCTCTCTAGAATAAAATAGGTTAATCTTTAAAAAAAATTAAATTAATTCTCACATAACCCGAGTATTTAGAAAGGACCCATCCCTAGTCATTGCAGTTTTTAAAAAAAATTGTTTATTTATGAGAGAGAGAGTTCATGAGCACAGAAGCGGGCGGAGGGGCAGAGGGAGAAGCAGACTATCTGCTGAGCAGGGAGCCACATGTGGGGCTCGATCCCAGGACCCTGAGATCATGACGTGAGCCGAAGGCAGACACTTAACCAACTGAGCCACCTAGTTGCCCCTTTGATAATTCCAGTTAAATCCAAGTTATTGTAAATATTGTAGATGAGGTCGCATGAAAGGCTTGAAATGATAACTTTAATACTGAGTTTTACTGAGAGTGTAATTCTGGGTAGTTGTGTTTGGCATAGCTACTCATAGTCTCTCTTTTTACTTTTTTCACCTAATTTTACACATAAGTGATGATCACGTTTTTGTGTCCAGAGTAGTAACATTGATTTATTGAATGTCTGTGAACCTGGATTTCATTCTGCATCCAGCTGCTAACCTGTCTACCAAAAGCTATGTAATTATGTGAAGTTTTACGCATGCATTTATTTGGCCATTAAGTAATATTCAGTTCCACTATGTGATTAGTACTATAATAAGATATAGAAAAGAAATACAGCTGCTGTGCTGCCTGTGAACTTACACAGAGCTCCTAAGTCCAAGATGTCACATTCCAGACAACCCTTAAATAGTCTCAAAAATTATTTCAGGTTACAGCATGAAATTTCCCTATACCTGGTAATGTGTTCATATACAGTATGTAGTGTTATAAAAGTTACCCTGTAAAATTTTTCAGATGTGCCATTTTTAATAGCAGAGTTGTTCAGTTTCTACCTCTTCATTGTTGTCACACTCAGTATATCCTCATGAGGATGGATCATCTCTTATTACAGAGTCCATCTGCCTTTCTTTCCAAAATACAGTTAAAGATGTTCATGGTGTTTTTGGTGGGCACAGGTGGAAATACTTTTGGAGTAAACAAAATCACTTAGGCTCCATGACCCAGGAAATGGAGTGGATCCTCTTCTTTCCCAGTAGTACTGGAGAGCTCCCACAGAATTAACCCTGATTCCTGATGCTGGCTTTCTTTGGAGAAAATGCACTTTGATTATCCCACCTACCTCTAAATAAATAAAGAGGTTTTTTGTTAGTTTGTTTTTGTTTTTTTAATCACATGAATTTCCTGGAGATCCTGTGATTTGATCTCATCCTAGGAGCTGTCTTCTAAGATGACCTAAAAAAGTTGAAATGGCTGCTTTGCTTTTGAGACCCAGTGACTGGAAGTTTAGACTCTGGTTTTTAAATAAAGAATGTACCAGGAAACTTTTTTTTTTTCAATTATTGGTACTACACCAAAATAAAAAGCTTTTGCAAAGTGAAGGAAAACACCAACAAAAGAAAAAGGCAGCCCACTGAATGGAAGAAGATATATGCAAATGATATATTCAGTAAGGGGTTAATATCCAAAATATATAAAGAATTTATTGAACTTAACACCAGAAGAACCCCAATTCAATTAAAAAATGGGCAGAGGATCTGAATAGACATTTTTCTAAAGAAGACATAGAGATGGCTAACAGACACATGAAAAGATGTTCAACATCATTAATCAGGGAAATGCAAATTAAAACCACAGTGAGATATCATTGTGCACCTATCAGAATGGCTAAAATAAAAAACACAAGAAACAATTATTGGTGAGGAATGGAGAAAACAAACAAACAAACCCTAGTTCACTGTGGCAGGAATGCAAACTGGTACAGCTACTGTGGAAAATGTTACGGAGCTTCCTTGAAAAATTAAAAATAGAATTACCATGTGATCCAGTAATTCCAGTACTGGTTATTTACCCAAGGAAAATGAAATGAAAACACTAATTCAAAAAGATACAAACACCCCTGTGTTTTTTGCAGCATTATTTACAATAGCCAGGATATGGAAGCAACCCAAGTGTCCATTCACTGATGAATAGATAAAGAAGAGGTGGTATATATACACACTGGAATATTACTCAGCCATAAAAAAGAATGAAATCTTGCCATTTGTAACAACATGGATGGACCTAGAAGGTATAATACTAAGTAAAATAAGTCAGTTTAAGACAAATATCATTTTACTCATCTGTGGAATTTAAGAAATGAACAAAGAAGACAAAAAATTGGATATTGTTGAAAGAGACATTCAGAATTTAATGATTTTTTTAAAAATAAACCTATCAGCAATGTTGTTTTCAGGTGAAATGAGTTTATGTATTTTTGCAAAGACTTCCAGATTTATGAAATGTATGCCCCTGCACAGATTAAAGAATAATGTGTAGATTCATTTCCTAAAAGTCATACAACATTATAGCAGCAGTTTGTAAATGTAACAAAATTAACTTTTTTACTTTGAAAATTTAGTACTTTGACCCATAGCTAATCTGGTTTTTGTCTTTCATTTATTACTCCTTTTTTCTTGTTCAATAATACCAAAGCACTTGGGCTTCATAGTGCCAATTGGAGTTGAAAGACAGCCGTGAAATGTAGGAGGTGTCAGTCAAGAACCAAACCAGACAGTCAAAATAGCCCTCTGACTCTTCCACGTCCTGGTGCTTATTAATCAATGAGCAGTAACAGTGTGTCTACCTTTATCTCACCTTGATTTGCAGATGCCTCTTCTATGTCAAGACAAGTTAGTACTTTATTTTTTTTCTTTTAAGATTTTATTTATTTGAGAGGGAGAGAGAGATAGCAAGAGAGAGAACAAGAAGGGGGGGGCAGGGAAGCAGGCTTCTCACTGAGCAAGGAGCTTGATGTGGGGCTTGATCCCAGGACCCTGGGTATCATGACTTGAGCTGAAGGCAGATGCTTAACGAACTGAGCCACCCAGGCGCCCTGACAAGTTAGTCCTTTAAAATACTGAAATATTTAACTGACTCTTTTACTTGATATTCTGTTACTTAGTTCAAATGGTCCATGAAGAAAGGTGCTACATTACAGTTTGTGTGGTCTCCTTTTCACTTAATATTCTACCATGAGCATTTTCTGTGTCGTTAGGTATTGATTTCCAAAATTTTTCCTCAAGAGTATATATATTAATGAGTTCTATAATTCTGTTAAAATATATATATAACAATCATCTATTATTGGATATGTGAGTTTTTCCCAATATTTTATTATTCTAAGTATCCTTGTAGCTTAATATTTGTACACATCTATGTAGATATATACCAAATTTGAAATTCTCTTATATGTGTGTATATTGTATTATTTTAATATTTGTTCTACTGGTGTCTTCACACGTATTAAATAAACCTGCTTTGGTATATTCCTTCAGTATAGATTTTAATAAAGATGACAATCTTATATCAGAAGAATGATTTAAAATGCCAGATAATTGTATAAGTCATACATGTAGTGTCACAGAAGACTTGAGTACTCAAAGACTTCTTGAAATATCAGTATTTGTGATTGAACCTTTGTGTAAGTAAGTACTATCAGTTGCCTAGTCAGTGAGTCTCTCTTTTTCCCTCCTTGCAGAGCTCTGATTGTTATTATGTAAGTTGGTATACCTACATGTGGCCCTATCCATAGCTTAAAAAACACTTAAGCTGTTTTTTTCTCAATTGGGATGGCAGGTAAAAGGGAGAAGGTTCTTTGATAAAGATCATTGGTCTTCTCAGTTAACTTACTCTGAAGCTGCCTTGTCTTCCCGACTTCTTGTGTGAAATAGTAAATGCCCTTGTAGTTTAAGCCATTTTGAGTAAAGCTATTACTTCTGAAAGCATATGGTGAAACTCTGAAAGGTGGAATTGGTTTTGAAAACATGAAAAATATTGAATATAAACATTTCTGGTGGGAGAACTCACATAAGCAAAGGTGAGAATGTGTTCCAGGATTCATCAGACTGATTAACATACATAAGGGTCTCATGCCTTCCACCAAAAAAAGGAAGAGTTACCGTATCAGACTCTATCTATTTTCAACAAAAGTGGTAAAGAATTCTTTGGACTTTTAGGGGTGTCTGAGGGTATCTTACCTCATTTTCTCCAGCAAACTTGATACTTGGCTTTTGGTTAAATTGTGTTTCCAGTTTTCCTGTGAAGAAAGTTATAGTCAAAATTCTGTCATAGGAGTTAATTAGGAAACACTAGTTTAGTGTCATGTGCTCACATATAGCCCTCGTTTGTAGCATAAAGTGTGGGAGTTATGCTAGCACAGACCCTTTATAGTTAAGGGTGACAACTTATTAAATAATCGAATACTTTTCTTGTACCTTTCAACATATTTATTAATGTGGAGGTTGATCGTTCTCATCTTTTCCCCCATGGGAGTGGGGTGGGAGTCCCAAATTAATACCTTATCTTTACAGAATTCATTCATTAAGAAAACAAGTATTTAAGCACTTCCTATGTGCCAGACACTATTTATGGTCTTGGGCATATGGTTTATTATTTCTAAGCATATGTGGGGATATAATGGTGAACTAACCTGAAATAATCCTTACTTTGTTAGAGCTAGGAGGACAGATATACAAATAAACAAGTAATGATTTTAGAATAGTTAAGTTCTAGAAGAATGTAAATCAAAATTATAATAGTATATAGTATTTTAAATTGACCAGTCATGGAACGCTACATCAAAAACTAATGATGTATGGTGACTAACATAACAAAAAATAAATAAATAGGGCAGTCAAGAAAGGTCTCTCTGAGCTAACATTTTAATTAGCATCTGAATAAGAAACCAGCTGTAAAAAGAATATTTTAGGCAGACTGTAGTTGAAGACTAAAATAGGAGTGAGCTTGGGGTATTCAATGATGAAAACGAAGGCAGCTGTGCCTAGGTGTAGGGAGTGAAGGGCAGAGGCCAAATCTTGTAAGACAGTGTAGATCATGATAAAGAATTTAAATGTTATTCTCTGTGCACTGGGGAGCCACTGCAGAGTTTTAAGTATGGGCATTACGTGATTTGAATTATAGTTTTAAAAGATCATTCTGGCTACTATTGAGAATGGGTTGTAAGGTCTGTTTTCTAAAGAGAACAGGCACTGATAGACAATGTAAAACAGATGTATAAATTATGGAATGCCCTTTTTTAAGTTCTTCTACTTCATACCCTTTCTTTTTTTATTTTATTTTTTACTTTTGTGGTTTTTAATGAATATGTTTAAGCAGTATCAATTGTTTTAAATCTTAGGTTTTTCCCTTATCAACTCCTTAAAGAGAAAATGTTTTTCATCTGTTTTTCTATCAGTACTCAGTAGTTTCAGTTGATTACAGATTAACCAGCCACTTCAAGACTTAGTGACTGGGGCGCCTGGTTGGCTCAGTCGTTAAGCGTCTGCCTTCAGCTCAGGGCATGATCCACATGTTCTGGGATGGAGCCCTGCTTCAGGCTCCTCTGCTGGGAGCCTGCTTCTTCCTCTCCCACTCCCCCTGCTTGTGTTCCTCTGTCGCTGGCTGTCTATCTCTCTCTGTCAAATAAAATCTTAAAAACAACAACAACAAAACTTAGTGACTAAACTACAAAGATTTATTATTTCTCATGATTTTGAGAACTGGCTACGTTGCTCTTCTGTTGACTTGGCCTGGGCTTACTCATGGGGCTCCATTTAGGTGGAGGTTTGGCTAGGCTGAAGGTCTAAGATAGCATTACCTACATGTCTGACTGTCAAGTGGCATGCCTTAGTTCTTGTCTATGCGGTCTCTCAACTTCTGGTAAACTAGACCATCTTTGCATGGTAATCTCAGGACAGCTCTCCAAGAAAGTGAAAAGCAGAATTTACCAGAGGCTCAACATTTGGTTTTGGAAGTTGTATAACCTCTCTTCCCTCATATCCTGTTGGTAAAAGCAAGTCCAAGTCCAGTCAGATTCTAGTGCTTTCTCTCAGCGGAAAGAGGGGCAAAGTCACATAGCAAAGGAGTAATTATTATTATTTTTTAGAGATTTTATTTATTTGACAGAGAGACAGCCAGCGAGAGAGGGAACACAAGCAGGGGGCGTGGGAGAGGAAGAAGCAGGCTCCTAGTGGAGGAGCCTGATGTGGGGCTCGATCCCAGAACACCGGGATCACGCCCTGAGCCGAAGGCAGAAGCCCAACGACTGCGCCACCCAGGCGCCCTGCAAAGAGTAATTATTTTGACCGTCTATGAAAATAATCTACCACAGTCTACTTTCTTGCCACTGCATTTTGTATTTCCTACATGAAAAATATGCTTATTTTCTCCCCCAAGTTCCCCGAAGTCTTATCTGATTGTAGTCGTGTTCTCCCAAGTCCATCTGCATCAGGTACAGATGTGAATAAGGCTCCTCAAGTTCAGTTCTTCTGGTGCAGAAACTCTTTTGATTTGGACTCTTGTGAACTAAATAGAGTACCAAATCAGTGATCTAAGTTTCTTGCTTAAGAAACTAGATAAAGATGAGCAAATTTCTTTCCCAGAGTAAGTCAAGGGAAAGAAGTAATCAAGAATGCTAATCAATTAAATAGAAAAGAAGCAAGAAAATCATTGAAACCAGTAGCTGGTTCTTTGAAAAGATCCATAAGGTTGACAGACCACTAGACAGATCAAGAAAAAAAGAAAAGACACAAATGACCAATATCTGGAATAACAACAACAAAAAGGATATCAGTACAGGCCTTAAAAACATTAAAAGAATAATGGGAGAATATTATGAACCAATGTATGCCAGTAATTTTGACAACTTAGATAAATGATCAGATTCATTGATGGACACAAACTATCAAAGCTCACTGAAGAAGATAGATTAACCTGAAAATCCCTGTGTCTATTGCATAAATTAGATTTGTAGTTAAAAACTTTCCCACATAGAAAACTCCAAGGCGTCACAGTGAATTCTCCCAAACATGTAAAGAAGAAATAATGCCAATTCCACATAAACTTTTTCAGAAGATAGAAGAGAAAAGGAACACTTCTCAACTCATTTTATGATGGCTGTATTACACTGATACCAAGACAAAGACATGACAGAAAAAGAAATCTATAAACCAGTATCCTTTAGGAACATATGCGGAAATTCCTATTAAAATATTAGGAAAGGATAAACAAAATAACATATGGAATCCAGAAATATAATAAAAAGTTAATACATCATGACTAGTGTAATATCAAAATGTATAAGGTTGATTTAACATTCTAAAGTCAATGTGATTCACCATATTAACAGCCTGAGGTAGAAAAACTATAATCATTTTATTGCAGAAGATACAGAAATTGGAGAAAGATGCAGAAAAACAGTATTTGTGATTTAAAAACAAAAAATCAAAACTCAGCAATCTAGGAATAAAAAAGAACTTCCTTAAACTGATAAAGGGTATCTACCAAAAACCTAAAACTAATGGGTTCCTGGGTGGCTCAGTTGTTAAGCGTCTGCCTTTGGCTCAGGGCATGATCCCAGTGTCCCAGGATCAAGCACTGCAGGGAGCCTGCTTCTTCCTCTCCCACTCCCCCTGCTTGTGTTCCCTCTCCGGCTGGCTGTCTCTCTCTCTCTGTCAAATAAAAAAATGAAATCTTTAAAAAACAAAACAAAAAACCTAAAACTAACATCATGCTTAATGGTGAAAGACTACTGCTTTCCTTTTATGATTGGGAACACAACAGGAATTTCTGCCCCTACCACTTCCATTCAACAGTGTACTGGAGTTCCTAGCCCATGCAGTAAGGTAAGAAAATAAATAAAAGACATATAACTGGAAAAAAGTGAACAAAACTGTCTTTATTCATAGACAACCTGCTTGTGTTTATAGAAAATCCTATGGAATCTATTTTTTTTAAAGTCCTTAGAACTATTAAATCAGTCTAGCAAAATCACAAGATCTATGATCAATATACGGAAATCATTTTTAGTTTTGTAAACCCTTATCTGGTACTAGCAGTGAACAGCTGGAAAGCAGAAATTCAATAACAGTGCCATTTGTAATAATATCAAAAAATGAAATACTTAACAAATAATAAATGTGTATAAGACCTGATGCTGAAAGCCACAAAATA
The DNA here is from genome assembly GCF_023065955.2 of Ursus arctos. Taxonomy (NCBI): domain Eukaryota; kingdom Metazoa; phylum Chordata; class Mammalia; order Carnivora; family Ursidae; genus Ursus; species Ursus arctos. Next base: position 63,844,123 of record NW_026622775.1, on the reverse strand, counting down.
CTGCTGATATAAATTAAAGAAGACCTAAATAAATGGGAGATGTATACCATGTTCATGGATCAGAAGACTCAATAATTTTAAAATTTCATTTCTCCCAAAATTGATCTGTAGATTCAACACAATCTCATTCAAAACCCTAGGAGGCTTTTTGGTAGAACTTGATAAGCTGAGTCTATAATTTATGTGGAAATTCAGAAGATTTATAAGAGCACATTAAAAAAAAAACAAAATTGGAGGAATTGACACTTTGATTTTTAGGTTTGCCATAATAGAATTGTAGTAATCAGGACAGTGGTGTTAGCATAAGGGCAGATTAACTGAACAGAGCAGAGTCTAGAAAGATGTACACATTTATGGTCAATTGATTTTTGACAAAGGTACCAAAGCAATTCACTGAGCATATGGTGCTGGAGGAATTGTATATCCTTGGGGGTTAGGAGTACTTTGACTCTTATGTCCTACTGTATCCAGAAATTAACTTGAATGAATTATAGTTGTAAACCCAAGAGTTGAAACTTACTGTAAAACTTACAGAAGAGAATGTGACTTTGAAAGGCAGTGTTTCTTAGAGAAGACCCAAAAAGCATGAATGATAAGAGAATGAATATTGATAAATTTCATTTCATGAAAATTAAAAACTTTGTTTGAAAATCATATAAGGAGCAACAAGGTCACATTACAGACAGACATACATCCTGAGATGGTGTAATTTGTAGCCTTATTATACAATCCATTACTCCAGTATAGTGTAGAAGAAAGAGTGCTGAGGTTTAGACTCAGGATCTTCTCATACATAATCCTAACTCTGGCACTTGTCAAAGATACACTTTATGAAATTAGTGGTTTTTTACAGTCTCTGAGCCTTGGTTTATTCTTTTTTGTAAATTGTAATATTAATGCCTATCTTATAGGATTATAATGATGGTCAAATAAAAAAATAGATATAAAGTATTAAAATGCTTTTGGGTATTCTTAATGTATCATTGTCATCATTATTATTATCATACATAAATGAACCTTAATTTCTCCCCTTGAAAAATGGTTAGTATGAAAGGACCTCTCTTTTTCACATAACCAACTGTAATTATCTCTTAAGGAGAGTCTAACATTTTTAAGTACTTTAAAAAAATTTTTTTTTTTTAATTTTTAAGTAATTTCTACACTCAATGTGGGGCTCGAACCCACAACCTTGAGATCAGGAGTTGCATACTCCACTGACTGAGCCAGCAAGTCACCCCTAAAATTTTAAATATTTTAATAGCTGTATAAATATCCATAAACTCCAGTTTATCTTTCTGATCCTTGTTAACTGTGGAAATCAAAGGTGGATATAGTCATTTTTTTTCCATTTCTTTTAAGGGACAACTTGCTCACACTACTTTTGTGAATGCCCTATAGTTTTGTACCAAGCCAGTCCTTTTTATCAGCATTATTTTTATGAGCAATTTAAGAAACATTCTCTAGGAAGGTTGAGATAATAATGATCATGTCACTTATTATTATATAGATAATATAACATTCTAAATGTATACAATGTGTTATATATTTAAACTAATAATAAAACTGTAATAATAGATAATAACTGTAATTTTAATAATAATAACTGATTTTTTTAGTATAGTGAGATTCAGCTGTACATGTAATTATCCACTGTAAGAAATGAAAGATAGTTAAGTGGTTCCCAAGAACATGTTAGGCACTTTGAGCTAAAAAAGAATGATTTCATGTCAAATGAGACGAACTCTCTTGCTTCACAGATCCACTTGTCTTTGACACAGAGAAAATGAGTTTTTTAATATCTAAAAGTTAGATTGTAGAGACTCACCCATGAGTCATCCATTATAAATTTAAACTTTCTGTGTTACAGAGATTAAGAACCTTTGTTTATTAAGGACCACTGAACAACAGGGTTAAAAAGTCAGCAACCAAGGCCACTTTCAAGAAAACCAAATTAAGGGATTTGAGGGCAAGAAAACTAGAAAACATCGTCATTCTACTTTAAAGTATAATATTGCTTTTCATTTTATATTAAATAGATAGGATATGAGACAGTAGAATTGAAGAGATCAAAAGAAAAAAAAAACGCTGTCTTCTTTGTGTCTTCCTTTTTTCAGTTGTGGTTCACCATCTTTTTAGTCACCCAGCTCACTGGGACAGGTCGAGAAAGATGGGTACGAGGAAGAATATAAGATTGTAATGAGAATGGTAAAGCTGAGGTGAAAAAAGAGATTTATAAACTGGTTCTAGAGGATTTAAAGTGGGTATCAGTATTTCTATACAGAGACCCTCAGACCTTTGGATCATGGAAATAAGTTATTACAGGTTGTTATCTATACTCATTGAAATTGCCTTTTTTCTTATTAGCAGTTAACTATTATTCCACCTCTGTTCCTTCCAACTTTATGCTCTATGCTTTAAGGAAAATTATTCTTATATTTACAACATTATCACTTTAGAGTACTTGTTATAGGCCAGATAGATTTGTAAGCCAAAGGCACCCATTTCCTTGAATCAGTTTCTATGAGATATGGATCTTCTTATCCACAGCTTTGAAATTTTCTATTCTATAGAAAGCCTTGCTGTTATGAGAGTAAAGTCCAGCAGATCTTCTTCAATACAGTCTAGTGATTGGACCTACTGATGTTGCCAAAATAAACCTTTGAGGCTGGAGACTTTGTTTTTGTATCTTCCATAATATTTTACACAAAGTAGAGGCTTAATATTTATTAATAAAAGTAAGACTTATTTCATTATTTAGAATCCTCATGTGTTAGAAAAGGAAGAGGAATAAGTGTGTTTGATGGCTAAGAATAACATCGATTTTCAAAATGTGGTCATCAAGAGTTTTCTTGAAGGCAACTTTTGTAAGGAAACTGAAAAATCATTTTAAAAACACGAGAAAGTGCTGTTTAATATTCCCCTTATCTGTTCATTTTTGTCCCTCAGTATATTATGCTTTGTTTTGTTGTGCCCCCCCACCCCCAGCCCCTTATCCACAGTTGCTTTTATTATACCTTAGTTATTAGGGCTTATAAGGGATGCCTCATTTGAATCTCTGTCTCTCTGTCATTTTCTCTTTCTCTCTTGCTAAGAAGACCACAAGCTTACTATTATTTTCATTTAATTAAAAACAACTGGCTTTTGCCTCAAATTATCATAGTAGAGTTCTTATGTGTCTTAGTATCTCAGGCCTCTGTATTTCAGATAACAAACATTGATATCTGTTCCACATCCTGACGATCAGGTATCTATAATGTTAAAAGGAAAGAGCAGTGTTGAAATGTGACCTTGCACAAGTCAACCTCATTTAGTTGCTTTCTTTATCTGCAAATTTGAGAGAATTAATGTTTGTCCTTGAACCTAATAGAATCTGTTGTGGGTATAAAATTAAACAAAGCTTTATAAGCTGCACAAGACCTCTGCAACTTTAAGATATTATGGGGATGATATGTCTAAAGTACCACTTAGAAAAGGCTACATTAAAATAAAACATTCACGCTCCTATGAGGCAGTGAGGGGCATCTTTTCAGTTTCTGCATTTCTTTGTCTGTGTTAGCTTCTCAATCCTCTATGGAAATTCACTCCACCTCTAAAAACCTAGGTCAGATGTCACCACCTCCATAAATTCTCTCTTTATGCCCTAAATTAAAAGCGATTTCACCTCTTAGAATTCAGATAATTTGGCAACCTTTTAATGGACACAGTTGCCTTATATTTTCATTTTTTTCAATCTACCCACCGCTCTTGAGTGAAACATCTAGATATTGTAAAACTAAAATTAGACTAGGGAAGTAGTGACTCAAACCTTAAGTGTGTCTAAGGTCCCATGGGGGATCTTGATCTCCTTCTTGTAAGTTGGGGATCAGGCCTTCTACTTCAAACACGATGTACTTGTGTTTCACATGGTCTCTTGTGTTTTACACAACCCCTCTGACAGTAGGTCTTTTGCACCTGCTGTTGCCTTAGTCTAGAATCAGTGTTTCCTTTCTTTCTTCATCTGTGCGGTACCTATCCTTCAGATCTGAGCTTTATCATTAATTCCTAAGAGAATCCTAGCCTATTACAGATTCTTAGTGAATCCTTTCCTAGGTCAACTCCCCCACATTATATATTCTCAGAGCACCAAGTACTCCATTATAGCAATCATCACAAGTGAAGTTTTGTCATTTATTTGTAAAATTATTTAAACAATGACTTTCACTCAACTGGAAGCTCCAAGAGAGTAGAAATTATGTATGTTCTTGTTCTTTGTTATACTGCTATTGCCTCTCTATATGCCTATTGCCTATGGTTCCTGAAACGCAGTCTTAACTAGGTAAATTGTGTGCACAGATGAATAATGGTCCACAAACATCATTTTGACAAACATTGAACCAGAAGTTCTGGACCCTTACATTCTGTCCCTGGCTTACAACTGACTTGTCAGTTCTCTCTTAACCTTTCTGTTTTGGTATCTAGAACTTAATGAAACCTGTTCTGCCTACAGGGCAGATGTTCACAGGGCGCTGTGAACATCAAATGAGAAATGTGAAGGTAGTTTGAAAAGTCGAAAATGCTATTTAAATATAAAATTACATGAAATAGTGATATAAGTGGAAGACATTGTCACAGTGTGTAATACGTGGGCCACGTTACTGTTATTTATTCTTTAAGCCATAGGAATTGCATTTCAAGGTAGAGTTTAATCTCTACCTTTTGTACATTTGATTTCTTGCTTATTTTACAAATTATAGCACTCACTATCCACTGTTTAAGGTAGTGAATATCATTTATTTCCACTTGTGAAAAATGTATGAGTCAAAATTGCCTAAGACTAGCCTTCAAATTCCTTTTTATGGTCCAGCAAGCCCTATGGTATTAATACAGACCTCATCTTTCACAAATGGTTTATCTATGTGTTTGTAATTACTTAATACTACCTGCTGTGGGGCATAAATGGATTGTATATGTTACTTTCACAGAATAAGATGAAATAGGAAAACAGTTAAACAAATTGAATGGATACTTTGTTGTATTTTTGGAACAGAGCAAGGTACCCTCAACTTTTAAAACAAACTCTGTTTGGTCATTCCATAATTTTCTTCTACTAGCCCTATTAAAATATATTTATGCTCCCCCCCCCCACCGTTTTCTGTTCCCAGTTCTTCCTACCATCACCCTTTTTCATTCCTCTAATTTTTCTTCTTTTTAACTTCAACAATTTGGGTTGCAGGGGAAAAAAACCTGGCACTTAATCAAGAACATGATCTCATTGCTTTCAATGGCTTAGAAAAGAAACATTTTAAAGCAGTTGAAAGATTTCACTTTGGAAAGTAGGTACTGCATAACTAAGTGTGTTGGTTCCCAGCAGAGCCTTGAGTAACCTCTTTCCAGCCATCCTCATGTTTTTTTCTCTTCTACTTCCTGTTCAGTGAGCAATAGCCTAGGTTTAAAAAAAAAAAAAAAAAAAAAGAAGCCAGTAAGACTTTCCTTTTGGCTCTCTTGCCAGGGTATTGTTTTCTGTTCTTTCATCCTGTACATAATACTTTTATATTTTTGTAGCATAATTATTTTTAGGCTGCATCACCTATATAGACATGAAAATAATTTTTAGTTCCCCTCTGCTCACACAAACCCTCCAGCCCTTTTCAGAATTCCCTTAGGTATTTCTGGGAGTCTGGGAGTGGAATGTAACGTGTTTAGGAACATGAAGTGAATATTCTTTTCTTAACAGCCTGCTTGGGAAGTCCATCCTCCTCAAGCCACCCCAATATGATACCTTTTCACTGCCACTGCTGCTGGGTCTTCTGTGAGGGACAGTAGCCAGGAATTGTCTTTAGTGCTTTCAGAGCTGCCAGTCTTCAGAGTGCCCAGGAGGTGCAGGGCTGAATTAGAAAATTCCCCTACCTCCCATCTCCGTGCCACACTTTGTACCCAAATCCCAAAGCAGCAGAATTGGTGCTCACAGTTTCAGCCTCTCTTGAAAAGGTTTCTTATCTTTTCCATCTATCCTTTTATTTCTGGGCTCAAAACCAGTTCAGAGAGCCAGATGGAAAAAGACACCATGCCATTTCTTCCATTGTTCTTATTTCATCTCACCCTCCTCTTGCTCACCCTCTCAACTGCCTTTAGATTCCTGCTGAAATTTGTATCATCCATGATAGTTGCCGAATTCTTAATCTTTCTTGGAATTAGCTCAGTTAACCTGTTACATCTTTAAAAGCTGGTTTTTGAATAAGTAGCTTTCCTACAAAATTCAAAAGATAAAAAATATGTCCAGTGAAAAGTCTAGCACCTCCATCCCGCAGGTATAAAGTTTCCCACCATGGGAGAATCAGTGTTACCAGTTTCTTCTGTATCCTTCTAGAAGTGCTTTATTCGTGTATAAACAACTCTATATAGTTAACATATGTATTCTTCCCCACTCTCTCCCTTCTCCTTTGCAAATGACATATATGCTTTGCTCTTCCTTGTTCTTTTCACTTGGAGACTCTTTTATATTAGTACGTTAGGAATTTCCTTATTTTTTTATGTCTGCATTGTATGGTTATATCATAACTTATTTATCTTGTCTCCTAATGGTGGGCATTTAGGTTGCTTTTAATCTTTCCCTATTACAAATAATGCCACAGAGAATAACTTTTAACATGAGTTATTTTGCCTATGTATGAGTATATCTGTGGGGTAAATCCCCAGACCTGGAATTGCTAGGTTGAAGGTTATATAATTTGGAACCTGCTACATTAACTGTTACTAAATTTTTAGGAGTTTGTTTTGATTTCTAGCTTATATTCTAGACTCCTCCTTTTAATAAATGAGCAGTCTCACCACCTCATTTTATTTGGTGATTGCTCAGGCAGTGCCCAAGAAACATAAATAAATGGACCAGGTGTAAGGGAAAAAATAGATTTAGTTTTTGTTTTCATACTTTTCATAGAGATAAAAGTATAAAGAATTATTTCTCTATCCTGGAACAAACCTCAGTGTAAGCTCAGTGATAAATGGCAGCTGATACTTAGTGTCTAGAGATGGTAGGGACTGTGGTGAACTAGAGGGTGCTTGCCTTACCTAAAGGGAGGCAGTGCCATTCAACTCCAGCCAATTTGTGGCATACGGGGTATTATAAACTCAGTGGTGACTCAGTGGTGACAGATGCTGTAATTTTTTTTCTTTAAAAACAGAAGTCTTCATATTTATATTCAGTGTCCTAACTTTAAAATTCCATGTAGACCAAACAAGATACATCCATGGGATTGATCCAACTTGCTAAGCCTCCAGTTTATGCCCTCTGCTGTTGTACATACAGAGGTGGGTTTTTGGTCTATTTCTCTAGCTCTGACTCCCACTTATTCTGGTTCTTCATCATCTGCTATCAACTAGATACTGCCTCTAGATGTTCCATTGATTGTTTAATATTTAGTTCTGTATATCATCATTGTCTGTCTTCTTAAATCTTTATTTGGAATTTCCTTCACCCTTGATGACAGTGTACAGAGTCATGAGATTCTAATATCTCATTTCTATTCATTTAGTCACCATATCCTATGACTCCAACAGGCGTTTTCTGTTTTATCTTATTTTATTTTATTATTTTTTAAAGAGCACAAGCAGGGGGATTAGCAGGCAGAGGGAAAAGCAAGCTCCCTGCTGAGCAAGAAGCCTGAGTAGGTAGGACTCAATCCCAGGACCCTGGGATCATGACCCCAGCCAAAGGCAGACACTTAAACAACTGAGCCACCCAGGCATCCTGGCATTTTCTATTTTAGAGGTGTAGACTGTTAGAACTTTAGCAGGCAGGATCGGAAATTACTGCTATTATGTTCTCTCCATGATCTCTACCAGAATTCTTTCTAGATTTTGGTCATTATTTGAAGGGGTTGGGAGGATATGATCATAGATATTAATAAGTATTAAAACTTAGCCAGAAAGGTTTTTCTGTCTGTAGCGATTCATGGCATCCTTTGAGTTTGTTTTGTTTTATCAGGTATTGGAAGAGGAGTTAATACTTTGAGGCAAGTCTCCAAACATTGGACTATGTATGATTCCTATTGGATCAAAAACTCTTACCTATCTACTTCATGTTTTTTTATCCCATGTTTCAGAATTTCCTACTAGAGAGGGTTATACAATTGTCTATATTACCTCTTCCCTCCCTCTTGTCAGAGACCTTCATTGCCCCTATCCCAGTCCATCAAAGGTGATTACACAGCTTTGAGGAGATAAAAAAGTAATTCCTTTCAGATGGTTGGAAAATACTGCCATTGATGCTTTTTCTCAAATGGTCAAAGTCATTTGTTCATAATTAGAGTAATTTAAAAGCTAGTTAGAGGCACTATAAAAAATTGAATTTGGTGGGGGGGGCAGAAAACTTGGGACAATGAGTCCTTGCAGTTACTGGGGGAAAGCAAGCCTTGTCCAAGCAGTTCTTGGCTGAGAGCTGTCTAGCTCTCGATTTCTGCATACTCATGAAACTATTTTCTCATAGTTTAGTTTTCCAAATAAACTCCCCTACTGGAAAGCCAGTATTCTCAATATAAGCCATTACACTGTTTTTCTGATAGTCTTCTTAAATTAGTTTTCCCTTAGGTTACAGTAACCTTTTTGAAAGATTGATGGTTCATATCTACAAAGGAGCAAGGGAGCTAACATTTCTGGGTGCCTACTTTAGGAGCCCTTTTTACGATATTTTATTTTAGTCCTCATAGTGACCCCTTCAGGTAGATACCACTGTTCACAATTCACAGAGGAAGAAACCAGCGCTTTGTGAGATTAAGACATTTGTATAAGATTAAATTGCTAACAAGTGGTAGAAGCTGAGATTTCAAACACGAAACCATCTTGCTCCAAGTCTCTTATTCCTTGTATTATGCTGTTATACTCCCAGTTTTGAATTTTAGAAAGATTATTTTGTTAACGATGCGTCACAAGGAAAAGAATGGAGGTAGGGAGGACAGTTGGAAACCATGGCATTAATATAGCAGAAGAGAAAATTTCGAGTAAGATAGAGAAGGTCACAGATAAAAGAACCTGCTAAGGTGGGTAATTAAACCATTGGTTTAGCATATACTTGTGTTTTGTTTTAGTTCACTGTATAAAGTGGATTTTTCAAGCTATAATTCCAATTTAAAATGACAGCCTATCAAATATATGTTGAACTTATTAACACTTAGTATTTGGGGATATGGCATAAAATAGAAATCAGAATTTTAAGACTGAATCATTCTCTGCCCTTTGTAGAGATTATCTTTAATATGAATGTACTTGATAGGTATTTTTAAATCTTTTATTTATACATTAACTCATATAAAAAAAGTAGTAAAGATCATGGGGTACAGATTTAGCACTTTTTTTTTCTTTTTGCTGGTTAGACATGATATGAAAGAATTTAAAACTGATTTGAGTCTGGAAATTACTCCAAAGATTTAACAAGTCTTGCCACTTGTAATTAGATATAAATCCATAGTACAGTGAGTGCTTTTTGAGAGCTGGTAGTATTTGGTAGCATACAGTAAATAATTTAAAATCTTAATACTGTATATTTGTATGGTGCATTACACTTTATAATTCTCATTATAGTTTGAGAACTCATGAGTTTGCCGGTAGATATCTGAGGAAAATAACTCAGAATAAGGGATCTGAAATATATGGAGATTGTATTGTAGCAAATAAAATTGAGATAAGCCATTATGATACTGGAGTAGAATTCGTGATTTTACTGGGAATGGCCAGGTCATGAGGAACAAAAGAAAGAGAAAATATGATGGTATCTGCACCCCTAGGATTTAAAAGACGAGCATGAGAAAGCTGTGGGCTCCCTAACTCAGGTGGAGGGCCTTTTCTCATGACTTGAGATGCTTTTTATGTCTGTTCAGTCGGGCAGTACAAAATGTGAGGCTCTAAAAGAACTGTAGTAGACTGTGAGGAATGCAGGGAATAAAAGAAAGTGCAGCTGTCCTTGGGATGCTTACAGTGTTGTAAGTTTGGAGATAAAGCTTAAGTTGGCTCCCTGGAATTTGTTTGATTTCAACTTCAGTTGTAAAACATTATCTGATTGGCCACCTCCTTATTTTGAATTATGTATTAGCGTATCCTCCTGAGATGTGGAAGGTAAAACACTTCTCTGCTTCTCTTGCAAGGGAGAGCATATGAATTCCCTCATCCTCTAACTTTGTATCCTCCTTTTAGCACTCACCTCCTAGTAAATGGACAAGAGGATGCTTCAAAGCTAGTCATATGAGTAGTTGATGATGCTCTCTGAAGTCAATTTAATAGATGCTGGGAATGCCCAAAAATAACATTTCTATTAACCTGTTGTTGATATTATCGGAAATTCTATCATTACCAGTTCATGATAAGTTTCCTATTAAATTAGATCATCCCTATTAAGCTGTTAATTTAATTTCTCTCTAGCCAAGACAATATGTAGTATTTTTAATAGAAATTTTCAACCATAGGTTCCTCTTTGATCTGGCCTTCCCAGTAGCTCCCACTTCTCTGATTTCATGTTCTATTGTTCATGCAACTCTAGCCACACTGTCCTCAGTGGTATTCTTTAAACATGATACACGGTTTCTGCCTCAAGGTCTTGATCTTGAATGCTTTCTCCCCTTTATGCTCCCTAATGTCATTCAGGTCTTTACTCTGAATTAGCTTTATCACTGAGGCTTTCTCTGAGCACCCTATTTAAAGTCGTAACCCCACCACCCACAATCCCTAAATGCTTTCTCAGCTTTATTCTTTTCTGTTATACCTACCATGATCTAAATGCTGTATGTTTGACCTTTTTTTCTTTCTTTTTTTTTAAATTTTCCTGTCTTTCACCACAAGAATGTAAGCTTTATGTGAACAGGGATTTTGTTTTGTTCATCACTGTATTTCCCAGTGTAATTTCTCACGTGTAATAGATGCTCAGTAAATATTTGTTGAAAACATAAATGAGTCAATACAAGGTACTGCAGGATTGAGGCATAAAAAGAAGTGCCTGTAGGGAAAGTGGATCCCAAACAATTATCTCATAGTTTTTGTTATGATGTTGTTTCTCAAAATATGTTAAATTGTATTAATGCCTCTCCAAGAAATACTTGCCCAGGGCCAACTATGGACAGCTTCTGTTTGCATATTTATAACAATTCTGAACTCAACAAAACCTTCAGATGACATGCATTTATAGAGACCCTGTGTTTCTGGATGGCTAACTGGAATTTTTGCTTTTATTTATTGGTAAACTAATGTGAGCACTAACCTGGGAGTCAGGGTTTCTGGCTCCTATTATCAGTTTTTTTTTTCATCTGTAAACAGAGGTGATTGGAAAACACTGTTAATATCTATACTATCTTAATCTAAGATTTTATGATTTACCTTAGTATAGCTTAAGAAATATCTTACTCCAGTTGTATAATTATTTCATTTATTAAACATTGGGAAACTGCTGGGTTAGGGGAAATGCAAAACAGGAGGAAAATATTGGATCTTTCAGAAATGCAGAATCACAAGTTTTTGTTCTAGAAGTTGTTTATCAGTATATTATATACTCTGCCTGCAAAAGAAAATAGAGGCTTCAAAGCCGTATGAATGCTTGAGCCATGTAGACTGGTTCTGTGAGTAAATTGTTATACTTTAACGTCAAAATATTCTAGATGTATGTCAATAGGAATTTTTTTGTGTATGTTAGTCCAGGGGATAGTTCTGCTTTGAATGATAGTAACACAGACTTTAAAAATTATTTATAATGATGATAGACTCTACCTTCAAATTAAATTCTGTTGTGGTGAAGTAGAATTCTATCAAAGTTACCTTCAATTATGAATAACTAAGTATTCAGCTGAGAGTATTGATTGGTGTGGGAAATAATAGGAAACATTCTGGGTAACATTCTCAAAATTGTCTTCATGCCCAGACATTATATTTTATACACCAGATATGGCATTGCCATATTAGAGTTCTTTCTTATTTTCTAAACCAGTAGTTTCCAGGTAGCATTACCTCAGGAGCTGTTTAAAAGTGTTCATGGAGGGACTCCTAGGTGGCTCAGTCTGTTAAGCGTCCGACTCTTGGTTTTGGCTCAAGTCATGATCTCAAGGTTGTGGGCTAGATCCCTGCCTCAGGCTCCATGCTCAGCATGGAGTCTGCTTGAGATTCTCTCTCTCTCTCCCTCTGCCCCTCCCCTCACTTGCACATTTCTTCCCCCCCAAATAAATAAGTAAATAAAATCTTTATAAACAAAAAAGTGTTCATGGATCCCTACATCTAATTATTTGGATTCCGTAGGTCCACAGTTGGCTAGGGATTCTGTGCATTTAATTCTGATGCACAGCACAGTTTGGGAACAACTGTTTTAAACTGATGTGGAGAGGACATTCTGTCTGCTACAATATATTTGTACTGCAATGCAATAACAATGAAGTAGGGTCATGGTGTAACTTAACTGTAACAACCCCATGAGAGTCAAGCACCCTGAGACTTCCATAATAGGGAATGCAAAATAGTATGATATGAACAGTAGCCGCTTTATGTATTTTGAACTTAAATAAATAAATAAAATCTGAAACTACAACTCTTTCAGGTATAAAAGCCACAAGAAAGTGGTGTCTAAACCAACACAGGTATAAAGGTGGTCATGGTTGGAGTCAAGAACATTTGAGGCCACATATAAAGGCAGAGATGTTGGCTCAGCCTCTGACCTAAGAATAAGTATTTCCTAACATTTCACAGCATAGTTCAGTGACCTTCTATTAATAATAGAGAAATGTGTATTTTTATTTTCAGGTTATATCATTATTTTAGAATGGAAAAAAGTATGGCATATTTTGAAGATAATGTCAAAAATCACCACATATCTTAAAAGTAAACAAAACCTATAACTCCTTTATTAGACACCATAGTAAATTCTAGAGGGTGTGTAGCAGTCATATGGCTCCTCTGATTAATTGTGTTTATTGAGAAAGCGTCAAGGTCATCCAACAATGAAGTGCAGTAGCCTAGAGACTCCTTTCTAGAATCCATAAAAAATAGGAATGTTCCATCTTCTTCTATCTATTCATGAATTAGTTCAACAAATATTGTAGTGCCTGTTATGTTCCAGATACTACTTCAGGAGCAGGTGCAGATAATGGACAATAATGACACAGATAATAGACAATATAAATATATAATATGCTGAAGGTTAATATTTGCTTAGAAGAAAAAGAAAGCAAAAGTGAAACTGTTTTGCTTTTTAAAAAAAGCTGAGTTTAGGGAAGGGAAGTCTGGGATAAAAAGAGGCCTGGTTAAGTTAACATCATTGATGTTTAATCACTGCCTCCTGAATGAATGTGCAAAAAACTTGCCTGCAAATTTAGTACACACAAAATTGACTTGGTAGTGGGAGAAAGTAATATAATTTTAGGTCTAGGCCAAGAAAACTAATAGTTCCCTGTATTCTGCTCTGATTAGGCTCTTTGCAGAAGTATTGTGTTGAATTTGGGGAGCCACTTTTTAAGAGAAAACAGGATCATGACAAATGAAGAAACCATGTCAAACTGGAATCAGGACTGGGAATATTTAGCATGGAGACTCTTTGCAAAATTATGCAGATAAGTATAAAAGCTGCGTTGTTGTGAAAGAGAAAAGAAGAAATTTAGCCTGGGGGCGCCTGGGTGGCTCAGTCGTGAAGCGTCTCTGCCTTTGGCTCAGGTCATGATCCCAGGGTCCTGGGATCAAGCCCCGCATCAGGCTCCCTGCTCAGTGGGGAGCCTGCTTCTCCTTCTCCCACTCCCCCTGCTTGTATTCTCTCTCTCTCTCTCTCGCTTTGTCTCTCTCTGTCAAATAAATAAAATCTTAAAAAAAAAAAAAAAGAAATTTAGTCTGTATTGATTCAGCCAGACGAGTGGGTTGAAGTTATAAGAAACTGTTTAGAATCTATAAAAGGAAGACCTTTATCAGCAAAACTCTCCCATTAAATTTCCCTGTCACTGGAGATGTAGGAAAAGCTATATGAGTCTATAGGTCTTTAAAAATTTGACAGGTAGTATATGTAATAATTCTTTTGGAATAAAAATCTCCATGATACGCAATGTCCTTTTTATTTTTATTTCATTTTTATTTTTTAAAGATTTTATTTATTTGACAGAGGCAGCCAGCGAAAGAGGGAACACAAGCAGAGGGAGTGGGAGGGGAAGAAGCAGGCTCCTAGCAGAGAAGCCCGATGTGGGGCTCAATCCCAGAACACTGGGATCACGCCCTGAGCCGAAGGCAGATGCTTAAGGACTGCACCACCCAGGCGCCCCTGCAATGTCCTTTAATCATGAATCATAATGAGTAAAACTTGGTATAAATATTAGATTTTTTTAGTGGTGTATTTGTTGCTCAACTTGTTGCATAGTACCTATCACAATTAAACATTGCCCCAGAAAAATAATAAAAAACTGTATCCCTAAACTTATATTTGCAGAAAGGTGAAGCCTGATGTAAGTACTTATATAGTTACAGTTCTAATAAGAAAAGGAAAGTCCATTAGCTGATTGACGTTGGGCAAGTAGTGTCTTGTCTTAATTCGCTACCTCAGGGGATTGTGAGATTAAATGAGTTTGTATGTGTAAAGCACTTATCCAGTTAGTGTCTGGCCCAGGGAAGTATACATTAAATAGTAGCAGTAGTAGTTATTTACAGTTTTAGATAACCTGGAGGCATTATTTGAGAAATTAATATTCTTATCTAGATGAGTTTTAAAAATTTAAAAACCACAGTAATATCTGTGGTTCTGTTTTCCTCACATCAGTAAGCATTCTTCACTGTAGAACTCTGCACGTGCCTCTCAAATCACAGCTAAACGTGGTAAGGCCTCATTTATCTAGCATTGTCCAGGGGAAAATGTTTAACATAAATTGAACACTTTCTGAATAACTTCCTAAAATGTAAACTTTTAACCATTTCAAATTTAAAGACAAGTATATCACATACTTTCCTGCCTTTTGTGTTTAAACAAAACAAAGACCCCTAAACTTGGAACTTTTTGATGTTAGTGTTATATGTATGTGTGTGTAATTAAATAGTTGTTTTCATGTATTTTATTTTGTTCTTTTCAGGGAGCTATCATTTTTTCTGTGGTAAAGCTTTTTATACACTTCCAACCACTTTCTAAATTTCTATACCTAATCTACTCTGAATTTGGAAACCAGATATTCAGGCTTGCTAAGAATTACATGTTAAAATGATGAAGATGTCTGGAATTTGCTTGAAAATAATTAACAACTCCTCTCCCTTCTTAATTATTCAAGCTGGGATAGGCACTTAAGCATTTATTGCTCTATTCTAACTGCCCTTGTACATATTTGCAAATTTTCATAATAAAAAGCTTTTTAAAACCACCATTAGGGAAAGGAATTATATGGTAGCTATATGCAGGTCTATGTATATTTATTTCTTAATTTTTATGTTTATATGGATTCACAGGAAACTTAACAGTATTTACCTTTGGACAAAAGGATTGAAAACTAAGGGGAAGGGATGTTCACTTTATTTTTTCTAGTGGAGTTTTTTAAGACCTTTTTTACCTTCGTGTATTATGTTTATTGATCTCTTTTTTTACGGATTTATTTATTTATTTTAGAGAGAGAGAGAGCATGAGTGGGAGGGGCAGAGGAAGAGGGAAAGAAAATCTCAAGCAGACTTGGTGCTGAGCATGGAGCCTGACACGGGGCTCAATTCCATGACCCTGAGATCACGACCTGAGCTGAAACTAAGAGTTGGATGCTTAACTGACTGCACCACCCAGGCACCCCTTGTGTTTGTTTATATATTTGTGCGTGTGTGTGTGTGTGTGTGTGTGTGTGTCTTAATGTGTATCTAGTCAGAAAGAGGGTTCACTTTTGTAATCACAATCTGTAATTTGAAAATACCAGTAGCATCTAACTTTACAGGATCATGAAGCTGTGTACCTCTGTATTTTAACACATTTTTACTTTATTTTAAACAGACGGTTTAAGTGGTAACACTGCGTTCTGTGTGAGGTGCTTAACGAGAAGTAAAAGGAGCTCTGTAATGGTTGTTTTAAACTTGAGAGAATTCTTTTTTGTTATCCAAATCTGGACATAAGGGGTCACTAATTGATGTTTGCAATGTCCACTGTCCCCTCTCCTTTTGATGCCTTGCTTACTGCCTGTGCTATAGCTAACTCTTCACCCTCTCTTATGCTTCACTTTCTTCCTAAAGCCGTATACTCCTTGTATATTTCTTTCTTCTTGCTTTAAATATTCTGTCCTTCCTGTGTTTACTACTATTGAATGAAACCGATACATGCAGAACGTCACAGCATAAATTCAATTGTAAATCACCACTGATATACTGGATTCACAATTAAGCATTTCCTGAAGGTGGGAGTATAAATTATTTCCTCTTTGGGAGGCAGTTTAACAATACCTGTCATAACTTAAAATGTACATACTCTTTGTCATAACAGTTTCTCTGCTGGGAATTTATCATAAAGTTATTTGTATTCACCCTTGTACAAAGATGTATGAAGAAACTGAATGGTGTTTGGGTGGAAGAGAAAAAGGAGTTTGGGGTGGGAGGCAGACTATAGTAGGTCTTTTGAAATTCATCTTTTCTTTAAAAAAAAAAGACAAAGAAGAAATTCACCTTTTCCTTTACTACTTTTTATGTTAAAAAGAAAAAGTAGGGTTTAAAAAAAGCCTTCTTATTACCTGTGGGTTGTACAGCACCTACAGGTTCTTATCCTAATGGATTTTCTGGATTATATTTTTCTTCAAGAGTCAACAATGCTGACAGTAGGCTTCTTCATTGTTCAGCCTGACTTTGTGTAGGATTTTGACAATCCTAAATTAGTCATTTGATAATTGAGTCCATTTCTGATAATAGGAATTTTTACAATTTTATTGCATAAATGTGTGTGTATGTGTGTCTATTGTGTAGATGCATTTATCCTTCCTGACCATATTCCAAATACACATATCCATCCCTAACCCCAGCTCCATTATCTGATGACTACCTGTTTTTCTCTCTGTGCTCGTGTACTTATATATATGTGTATGTATGCATATAGCTGTACCACTGACATAAGACATACACATACAAAGGGGGTTTTTTGGTTGTAGTTTTTTTTTTTTTTAACCTGATCATATTATACTCATTTGATTGCATTTTGCTGTTTTTTACTCAAAAAGTGCAATGTGCAAATCGACCACCAAGGTACTTAATAAAACTAATTTATTCTTTTTAATGATTGCATTGTGTTAATTGATCAGAGTAAATTGTAATGTATTCAGCCATTCCTGTATTGATTGAAACAACTCTGTTTATAGAGACAAGGAAATTAGTGCAAAATAAGTGACAGTAAACATCTTTGTACATATTACGTGTGTTTACTAAATGATGGATTCCCAGGAATTGGACTACTAGGTTAAAGGTGTAAGTACTTTAAATTTTATACATGGTGCCAGATTCCTTCCAAAAGGATGTCATAATTCATTTAGGTAATGAAATAGAACAGTACCCTTTGAGGATATATTATCAGCCTTTTAATTTTTGCTTAAGTGATATCTCATTGTTAAATCACATAATCGTTATCTCACTTTTAGGAAGTTTGAGTATTTTTTATAAACTTGACAACTTGGGTCTGCTCTCTCTCTACATGTCAAATATTTTTTCCTGTTTAATTGCTTAGTTTGTTTATGCTTTTTTCACCTTTTATGTCTATGAAATTTAAAACTTTTATGTCTATCTTTCTAAGTTTCTGCTCTTTGTTAAGATTGTGTAGAATACATGTCATCTTATAAATTATGTTGTAGAATGTATTGCTGTGATTTACTTTTTTCATTTGTCCTTTATACTACCTGGAGTTTATTTTTTTAATAAATAATGTAAGATAAAGATCTTTTTTTTTTTTTTGAGATGATAACCAGTTTTGTGGTGGTCATTTAAAAAAATAATTTATCTTTTCCTGCGGAAATAGAATCTAACTTCTGACTTGTACATTTTTTTCGTATGTGCTGGATTCTGTGTTTAAGTTCTTTTATTCTGTTCCTCTCATCTGTGTCTATTCTTAAGCCAATGCCATATTGATTTGATTAGTGTCTTTTGAAGGTATTCTGAAACAGTCAGTGAAGTCCACTTTTGGTTTTCTCCTTTTTCTGGGTGATTCTTGGACTGTCTGCTTTATAACTTTAAGATCCTATTTTTAAATTAAAGAATAAATCTTTTGGGGTCATTTCTCAGTACAGTCATTTATAAAGACTGGGACAAAGTACTGTGAATGAAATATTTTTCCCATTATTTTTGTAGGTGTTTCTCTTTAAACTAGGGAAAATTTTTTAAATTAATTTTAACGGTATTGTATCATACCTCTTCTTGATAATTTATTTTTATTAATTTCAGTTTTCTTTTACTAGAATTGCCTGCATTTTCTAGGTATTCCATCAAGTCATTAGCAAAAAGATATTTTTCTCTTTTATTCTGATATTTATGCCAGTTAATTCATTTTCATGTCTTAATTAGTTGCTATAATCTTCAAGTCAGTGTTGAATTTTAAAGGAATTATTGGCTTCCTTTTTTTTTTTTTTTAAAGATTTTATTTATTTGAGAGAGAGAGAGCTGAGCAGAGTGAGGGACAGAGGGAGAAGCAGGCTCTCCACTGAGTAGGGAGCCTGATGTGGGGCTTGATCACAGAACTCTGGGATCATGACCTAGAGGAAGGCAGACACTTAACCGACTGAACCACCTAGGTTCCCCTGGGCTTCCTGTTCTAATCCCTAATTTTATTAATTTGATTTACTGAATGAGTAAAACATTCAGATGGTAAAAATAATAAAAAAGTTTCCTGTGAACAGTCTCCTTCCCACCCTTTCCCTAATCTTTTCAGTTTCCACCCTGTACTCCAAGTAACCACTGTCATTGGTTCTCTTCCACAGATCTCAAATTTCCATACAGAACAAGTTCTTAATATAGATATATACATAAACACACACATATGTACACTGTGTGTACATATTTATTGAGTTCATGCAACCTTAATTTTATTTGGAAAGGTTATAGTGTTTTGCTACATATGGTAGTTGCTACTATTGTTTTTTCAAAAATGCTTATTTATTTTCTATTTTTCCCCATAGAGCTTTTATTAAAAATCGTTGCTGAATTTTATCAGTTGCCTTTTCAGCATCTATTGATATAATGATAAGATTTTTTTTCTCCTTAATTTGTTGATGTATTGGATTATGTTGATTAAAAAGGAACCACTCTCATATTTCTGCAATAATTATAGTAGTATATTATTTTTGACATGTGGCTGAACTCTATTGTCTACATTGATTTTTTTTTAAACTTAGAATTTTACTTAACTTTTTTAAGTGAAATCGGTTTATGGATGTATTTTATGTGCTAGTACCTTTATTAGATTTGGTATTGAGTTGTTTTGACCTCATAAAATGACTTGGAACATTTTTTTGTATTTTTCTCTGGTTTAATATTATTAGAATTATGTTTTTTTAAAGATTAAGAATCTGAAGAGAACCCAGCTAGTCTTGGTATCTTTTTCTATAGTAGGTTTTTAATTGCCTTTAATTTATGGTGTTTGGTTCTACTCAAGAATTCATTTCTCTTGGGTTAATTTTGGTATTTTCTATTTTACTGGGAAATCATCTTCTCTTTTAGGTTTTCAAATGAATTGCCATGAAATTGCATTTGTATTGGTGTTTTTTTGTTTTTTCTTTTAGTTTTGTCTTGTTTTCTTAATTATCTCCTATGCTTATGGTTTTACTTCTCTTTTATTCTGAATCTTGTGAGTTTTCACTCTTTTTCCACACTCCCTTGTTTTACCCACTCATTAAACTGAGTGATTATTTCATCATCGTACAAAGAGGTACCTTTTAGATTTATTTATGTTCTCTATAAGTTCTTTATGTTGATTTTAAATTATCTCTTAGTTTCTTCCTAGTTTATTTTGATATATTTTGTTTTTCTCATTTCTTTTTTACAGAGTGTTTTTCTCTCTTGCCTTTTAAAAAAACTGAGATTGTTAAAACCATAAATTTACTTGTGAATATAAATTTTGCTGAATCACATGGGTTTTGATTATTTTTATTCTATTTTTTTAGTCACAGCTTACCAAATAAAGCATAATTTCCCTTTGATTTCCTGTTTGATCCAAAGATTATCTAGTGTCATCTTATAGTTTTTAAGGAAAGAAATTGCTGGAATTTTTTCTGAATTTTTGAGGTATATATCTCTGAAATTAGTTAAAACTTTCATTATGACATGTTTATGATCAGTCATGATAATGAACATAGGAAAAAATATCTGTTTTTTGCTAGAGGGTTATAAGGTATCTTTTAAAAATCATGTTTATTCATAATATAATTAAATTTGCTTTTTTCTTCTTTCAAGCTGTATTTGTCCATCCTAAAAGGTATACTGAAAATACTCAGTATATTTGTATTTTAAAAAATAAATTTATTGAAGTTCTAATAAGTTTTACTTTATTACCTGCTATATTGTTTGGTATATACAATTTTTTAATTCTTACATTTAGTCATAAACTGTGTATTTTATAATTGTATAATATTTTTCTTTATCCTGCTAAGTACTTTTGACCGTAAAATTATACCTTGACTGATATATTGTATCTTTGTGGTTACCTGAAAACAAAATACTCTTTTCCCCCAAAAGATGCTCATTGTTTTCCCTGGTGGCTTCTTGACCTTGAAGAGATGAGACCTTTAGAATACTTTTATTTTCTGTCTCTCTTCCGTTTTCCCCTTATCCTCTTCTTCCTCATGAGCTCTTAGAAGTATTTTTACTTCTGCCTACCTTCATCTCACCTGTCTACAACTCTTTTACTTTGAATAGTTTAGAAATTTATTAAAATGTTTTTATGATATAGGCTTTTTGTTTCAAGAGTCTTTATCACATAAGTTATACATTCCTAGACATTTGGTTATTATTTAAATGTGTATTATATGATATAAACTGAAAGCTTCATTGATTACAATATTACTCTTTTTCTTCATCTTCCCTATTACCACATCTCTTTTTCTGGTTTATTTTTTCTTAGTTAGAACCTTTTCTCAATTATTTTTCTTAATTGGGGTGCCTGAGAAAATACTCTCTGAATTTGTGCATATTTGCAATTTTTTTCATGTATCAAAATGTAAGCTTTGTTGGCACAAGATTCATTCATCTCTGTCATCTGTGAATGTTCTTTAACTCCATTTTTGAAATTATTTTTTAAAAGATTTATTTGTTTTAGAGAAAGAGAAAGAGCATGCACATGGGGGGGGGTAGTGGTAGTGGGTGAGGGAGAGAATCTCCAGCAGACTCCCCACTGAGGACAGTGCCTGAGAGGTGGGGCTCAATTTCATGACCCTGAGATTACATCCTGAGCTGAAATCAACTTACCCAACTGAACTACCCTGGCACCTCTCTCTTTTAAAAGTACAAAAGATGAAGAGGCCAATGAGGAGCTGATTCTTTAATAGGTTACTTGCTTTTTAGAGCTGGGTGGTTGATGTGATCCAGCACCCATGAACTTTTATCCCTAAAACCTCTTTTTTTTTTTTAACTTCAGATTTCTTTTATTTTTTTAAGTTTTTTTTAGTATAGTTGACACACAATATTACATTAGTTTCAGGTGTACAACATGGTGATTCAACATCTCTAAATGTTATGCTATGCTTACCACAAGTGTAGCTACCATCTGTCACCACACAATGCTTTTGCAATATCATTTACTATATCCTGCATGCTGTACCTTTTATTCCCATGACTTATTCATTCCACAACAGGAAGCCTGTATCTCCCACTTTTTCCTTTACCCATTTTGCTCATCCCTTCCCTCTAGGCAACCATCAGTGTATTTTCTGTATTTAGAGGTCTGATTCTGCTTTTTGTTTCTTTGTTTATCCATTTGTTTTATTTTTTAGATTCCATATATGAGTGAAATCATATAGTATTTGTCTTTCTCAGTCTGACTTATATCTGACCCTCTGGGTCCATCCTTGCTGTCTCAGATTCCATTTTTTTTTAATAGCTGAGTAATATTGCATTTATATATATGGCACATCTTTATCCATTCATCTATCAGTGGACACTTAAGTTGCTTCCATATTTTGGCTATTGTAAATAATGTTGCAGTAAACATAGGGTGCATATATATTTTTGATTTAGTGTTTTCATTTTCTTTGATAAATACCCAGTAATGGAATTACTGGATCATAAGGTATTTCTATTTTTAATTTTTTAAGAAACCTCTGTACTGTTTTCCGTAATGGCTGCACTATTTTACATTCTCAGCAGCAACACAGGAAGGTTTCATTTTCTCCATATCTTTGCCAATACTTGTTATTTTCTGGTTGTTTTTGATAATGGACCCCCCTTTTTTAAAAGTTTTATTTATTTATTAGAGAAAGAGAGCACACGTGCGTGGGGGTGGGGGAGCAGAGGAAGAGGAAGAGAGAGTCTGATGTGGGGCTCATTCTCAGGACCCTGTGATCATGACCCGAGCTGAAACCAAGAGACCCTTAATTGAGCCATGCAGGTGCCTCTGATAATGGCCTTTCTAATAGCTGTGATTTTAATTTTTATTTAATTATTAAACTTGTTTTAAAAAACTTTTTAAAAAAAATCTATCGATTAAAAAAAAAAATCTGTCTCCTGTGCAGGGAGGGCTTTGTGACATTGAGCCTGAGAGTGGAGAACTCATAGCACCACCTTGCTTGCTTGCTCTTCTGTCCTTAGAATATTTTAATTCTATTTAATTAAATTCTATTTAATTAAATATCTACTTGCCCTGACATAGGCACAAAGTCATAATAAGGGTAAGATATGGTCCCAGTAGTGTAGGAACATATTAAACTTTAGAAGGTCAAATAAAAATTACACACACACACACACTCACAACCCTCTATAATAAAATGCATAATGTGATAAGACTAAAAATATAAGCTTTATGAGAGTAAAAATTTAGAGATTAATTTAATATTTAAGCCCATTTATATCCATAATATAGATAACATATTTAAGCCCATTTATATCCATAATATAGATAACATAAACTCCGTGATTTGCAGTTACACAAGTCTGTATCAGTGACTTAATCTCAGTTTCCTCACCTGTGAAATGAGGGTCTTTGGTAATTTACTTCCTATTGTCTAATTTAGTTGTACTGTGCTCCTCATATTTGCGGAATAAAGGTCAGGATTGCTGTGAGACATTTATCAGCCTTCCACAGTTTGTGGAAGTCTTCCCTTTCTAGCCTATGTATTTCTCATGCATATATGTAAAAGACTAGCCACACAGGTCTGCTTAATCCCTAAACATACCTCATCGTCTCGGTTCTTTCTCCCTGGAATCTTTCTTCCACTGATTCTCACCTGCCTTCACACCTTGGTTTGGTGGAAGTCTTATTCTGATCTTCAGATAACAGCTGAGATCTCACTCTAAGAAGTCTTCCCAGTTCTCTGTAGCCTAAATTAATCTCTAAATTTTTACTCTCATAAAGCTTATATTTTTAGTCTTATCACATTATGCATTTTATTATAGAGGGTTGTGTGTGTGTGTGTGTGTAATTTTTATTTGACATTCTAAAGTTTAATATGTTCCTACACTACTGGGACCATATCTTACCCTTATTATGACTTTGTGCCTATGTCAGGGCAAGTAGATATTTAATATATTTTAACTGAATTTGAGCAAGAATGAAAAATGTATATTGACCAGTAATCAGTTTTGTGGCTTAGTTTTGATATTTTTGCAATCGGCAACATTTTCAGTAGATTTTCTTTGTACTTTATGTCTGCTTTTTTTTAGGACAGGTATTTCTAAAGTCAGCAAGAAAATTAACTACAACAGGAACTTCATTAAAGCTACAATTTAGGATATGCAAATGTGAAAGGTTTCTAACTTTACCCTGTACATTTCGCATATATCATTAGTCACTGTTAGACACTTCGGTCTTGCTTAATATAATTCAGTGCCGAATGTGTATTTTAATGTGAGAGTTTTGACATCAACATTTTTAACTTTCGTGTAATTTATAATCTTAACTTTGAGTTAATGGAAATTGTTGCTTCTATAGATTGTGGTTTGAAACTGCTAATAAGTTCAGTCAGTAATACATGATCTTTAGCTCCTAAGCCGTGAATAGTAGGTTTCATTTTTTGCTAAAATTTATGTCTGAATTGAAAGGGGTCACAGGGTCTAAATGGTGAATAAAGCCAGTAGAATGCTAATCAGAAGGTAGAAGTACTAGACTCGTTCTATTATTAACTTACACTGTGTTCAGTAATCTAACGTAACATGGATACTAATCTCCTTTTTAAGTTAGTAATAATAGCCCCTGCTACTTGATAGGTTGTGAAGTGCTTTCATCACCATTTAAAAAAAAATGTTTTAACTTCTTATAGCTCTTGGAGGTAGTTATTGATCATCCCTGTTTTATAGATGCAGACATTGAGACTTAGAGACATTAAGTCACTCAAGATTTGGCTAGCAGTAAAATAAGTACTAATATACTTGGAACTAGACCCCAGAATTTACCCCACAGTTAAGACCTTAGCTGTAGTCATGCTGTGGTGGGTTTTTGCTTATAGGGTGCTGCATAAATGTACTGATATTATCGTCAAACAGTTTTCTCAAATGTCACAGTAATATATACTTTCCATCGCACATTTATATCTGTTTCCATGGGTGGTATCTGATAACATTAAATTTCAGGAGTATGATTTTCATTACTTTTTCCAAGTGAATAATTGTGAAAGCTGTCAATAATGTTTTTTTATTTTTAAAATTTTGTTTCAAACCAAGGTTTCTTCTTAAAAGTACAAAATAATTTTCAAAACATGGTTACCTGATGTTGACTGTTAATATCTTTAAGTTATATAGTTAAAATTTTTATTCAACATTTGATTAACAAGTATTTCTGAATTTTTCTGTCTTTATTCTACAGAATGGTTAATAACGCTGATCATCTCTAGGAAGGATATTGATTCACCTCATGTAAAGTATGCTCAGTTCCTTTCCAGTGGTGTAAGTATCTGGTCATTTTCTTAATTTTTATCTTCCCAATTGTTTTTAATAAAGTGAAGAAATCATTATCATTATGGATCCAAAAATGACAGCAGGAATTTGTAGAGTTGAAAGAATTTTTTCATAATCATAGTGGAAAGGAATGAATTTTCAAATCTATCAACTTTCTCTTTTACCATTTATTTTCAACTTTGAAGTCTGACATTCATTTTTAACATAAAACTACTAATTATTTCAAACTGCTCAATAGGCTAGAAACTTACAAAATAGATGGCTAGCTACTGTTAGATTCCTTGTGACAAGCAGAATATTGGAAGCATGTTACCTTAACCCTGCCTTTGTGTGCAGACTCCTAAGCACCTTGGCCATTTTCCTTTACCTCCTGGAGATAATAATGTAGTTAAGCCTATTAGCTAATGTCATTGGTAGCCTTTCTTTGGAGTCAGGCAAAAAATACAAATTGAGATGGTGGTATTATGTTGAGAGTTTTTTGTGCTAGGATATGAACTGTAACCACTAGTTCATATTAAATAGGCCTCTGAATAAAAGTATTCCGGGAATTTCAGATATTAGAGAAGATAAAGTATCTATTAGCTCATTAAGTGCATCTTTAGAGTCTAATGCAGAGTGCTGTTAGCATAAGTATTTTCTAAAATTTGGTGCAGGCTATGTTTCGATTAAATTCCTTCCGTTTTGTTTGACAGTTCTGTAATCCAGTAAGTGGACATTAATATAGATTTTCTTTATTATTTGGGTTTTTCATTAAAGTTTTTTTTCCTCTCTCATTGACTCTATCATATATCAAAAAGTCTCTGGAATAGGCCCAGTTGATATGAACTGTAGCCTGAGTTTCTGCTAAATAGCTCTCCTTGGGAAATGGCAAGGCACTGCATTGCTTTGGGCCTTAGTTTCCTTTTTTTTTAAATGATATACTTGCTAATGGCTGTTTTTAATAACCATTAGAATGTAAGCATCATGAGGTCAGGAGTTTTGGCCTCCTTTCTGCCAAGTACGTGGTCTGACACACAGGGCATATTCAGTAAATGTTAGTTGAGTGAATGATTTTTCTCTAAATGGTGTCCAGTTCTTTGATTCCACACCTAATTTACATTTCCCCCTATAAACTTGCATATTTTTACTTGGATTTTTCCCCCCGAACATGTATAAGGTGGCTGCAATAAGAAAATTTCAATCTTAATCAGTGGTAATTTAAAAATAACTGTTACAAAGTGTGATTGGCACATTGAAATATAATCTCATTTTTCTCAAAGTCTTTTTATTATGAAAAGAACATTTTTATACTGTCATTTGTAGTCATAGCCTCTATTCTTTTGTTTTAGTTCCCCTATTGGTTTGAATTACAGAATCATCGTACTGTCAAGCTCAGTCCCCTGTAAATCTTCATTTCTTACTTATTCTCACTTCTTACATTTTTAAACTTTAAGACTCCCACTCCTTTGATGTAATAATAATTGTGAAAGAGGTTAATGTGCCATAAATAGTAAGAAGGGCCTGAGTACATCTTTAGTTGATGAATGTTATGATTAACTCTAGAATGCATTAAATCATCGTGCAGTAAATACCAAGTATGTAGAACAAAACTAACTTATGAGTAGGTCATATTTTGCCTAGTCATATTAAATAAAAAGATAGCAAACAGAATCAAGCTGAAAAAAATCTGAAATGCTTTTATTTTAATAAGATCTTAGTAACTATTAATGCTTCACAAGTAAGGTAGTATGTCATTAATCATTTGTAAGTGCTTTAACTTTCTTTGCTTTATATGTTTGTAAAATGTAATTTAAGAAAGCATTCTGGACCAAATGCCAATCTAAGAAGGGTTTAGGTGCAAGTCTAAGTAGGGATAAAATTTATTATAAAATAGGTTTACTATTATGGTCCGATAGTATGATCTTTTGGAATATCAGTTTATGAATCAAGCGATAAGTCCTGAATTTAATTGTTCTTTTATGCTTTAAACATTGTGTTACTGCAGTGTCAAAATTCTTCTCCTATCATTTTCAATTATTGCTGGCCTGAGTCTGCATTCAGATTAGTAATTTAGTGAAAGACGTTCCTTATCCTGTGAACAGTTCTTGTGCTACATAAGAAAATTAATTCAGTTTTTACATGTTATCTTTTTCTGTTGTAAAAGATTTGCGGGTGTCATGGACTTAGATGACCTTTGTAGGTCATTTACTGCCATAATTTCAGGATTACATGCTTAAACTAGGTAAATCATGAGAAACAAAGTATGGAAATGACAGGTTGTACCTTTGTTTATGTTCATGCACATGGAGATTACTATTCTTGATATCCAAGAAAACTTCTAATCTCGGCATATTCTCGGTGAAATATAGTACATTCAGCATCATATGTATGATTTGATCCTGGTCATTATGCCATTATTATTCTACTCTGTAGTGATCATGCGTTCCATTTTAGCAACTGTAGATCTTTTTACATTAGGTATATCTTTGACTAGGGACCTCTCTTGGTGCAAGGCACAAACATCCAATTTAAACAAGGTATAGCGTAAGGGGAAATTTATGCTCTTACATAACCTATAGCAAGAAGGACAGAGATGTAGCAGGGACTCAGGAAGTACTAGAACAAAGAGTAGGAACACTGTAGAGCTTTCTCCTTTGCTCTGCATTTCCTACTATGTCTGCTTTATTCTACAAAGTCACTTCTTTCACACGGTGAGGAATGTATCAGACTAATACCTTCCTGCAACTCTGCAACTGAGTACGGTTATAGTGACTATCCATTTTCCTGCTGATCTAACCTAAATATTTTGAGGAGAGCAAGGCTTCACTTCCTTGTGTGCCCACCCTGTTGGCCAGGAGGTAGGGTATTACAAGTGGCAGTCCCAAGAACCTGTGGTTGGAAACAGTGAGGCACTCTAGGCAGAAAAAATAATACATATGTTCTGTTATCTCCTTTTATGTCTTTTGGAATAAAAGTGTTTCCCATAGTGAATCTGAAATGTCATAAGATATTAACTTGTTCCAGATACTGTGGAATCATTAGTTTTGCTAGTTCTAATACAAGCTTTAGGATGGTACTTTTCAATAACAGGTTAAATTCATATAAAATTTGTTTTAGTTTTATGCTATCATACATAGTGCTGCTCCAAACAGAGAGAGGTTTAAAGAATTATATACAGATACTACGTGCTCTGATATAAATAAGATAGGAAAATAAATAGGAAAAAAATCAGGATTGATTTTTTTTTTGTCCATATAATAAAAACAGTTCTTAAAGTCTCATTTAAACTAAGGTCAGTTTATGAAGTATTTTGAAAGCATTAAGACTGAAGTTAGCAAAGGACAGGTCTACTTTATTTACAAGGGAAAAGAATAATGTATAGAAACCTCAACTTACCAAATCAGTAAATTCAGGGGTAAATTGTTTGGATTACTAAAGGAATTGGGCAGTTACATTTATTTATTTTTATTTATTTTTTTATTTTGTTCAAGATTTTAAAAATTTATTTGAGAGGGAGTGTCATAAGCAGGGGGAGGGGCAGAGGGAGAGATAGAGGGACAAGCAGACTCACCGCTGAGCAGGGAGCCCCAGTGTGGGGCTCGATCACAGAACCCTGTGATCATGACCTGAGCCAAGGGTAGACACTTAACTGACTGAGCCATCCAGGCACCCCTGTTTTTTAATTTCTAATTTTAATTCCAATATAGTTAACATACAGTGTTATGTTAGTTTCAGATGAACAATATAGTGATTTCACCAATTCTGTATGTTATTCAGTGCTCATCATGATGTGTACTCTCAATCCCCTTCACCTATTTCACCCATCCCTCACCCACCTCCCCTCTGGCAGTTTGTTCTCTATAGTTGAGTTTGTTTTTTTGTTTGTCTCTTATTCTTTCTACATTTGCTTCTTAAATTCTACATGAGTTGTAATTATGGTATTTATCTTTCTCTGACTGACTTATTTCACTTAGCATTATACTCTCTAGTTCTCTCCATGTGGTTGCAAATGGCAAGATTTCATTACTTTTATGACTAATATTCCTCTCTCTATATATTTATATATACCACATCTACTTTATCCATTCATCTAACAGTGGACACTTGGGCTGCTTCTATAATTTGACTATTGTAAATAATGCTGCAACAAACATAGGGGTACATCTATCTTTTTGAATTAGTGTTTTCATATTCTTTGGGTAAATACCCAGTAGTGGACTTACTGGATCATAGGATAATTCTCTTTTTAATTTTTTGAGGAACCTCCATACTATTTTCCACAGCAGCTACACGAGTTTGCATTCTTACCAACAGTGCACACAGGTTCCCTTTTCTCCACATTTCACCAATACTTGTTTCTTGTGTTTTTGATGTTAGCCATTCTGACAGGTGTGAGGTGATATCACATTGTAGTTTTGATTTGCATTTCCTTGATGATGAGTGATGTTGAACATGTTTTTATGTGTCTGTTGGCCATCAGTATGTCTTTAGAAAAATGTCTGTTCAAGTCCTCTGCCCATTTTTAAATTGGATTATTTGGGTTTTTTGGTGTTAAGTTGTATAAATTTTTTACATATTTTGGATATTCACCCTTTATTGGGTATATCATTTGCAAATCTCTTCTCCCATTTAGCAGGTTGTCTTTTGGTTTTGTTGTTTCTTTTGCTGTACAGAAGCTTTTTATTTTGATGTACTCCCAATTGTTTATTTTTGCTTTTGTTTCCCTTGCCTCAGGAGACGTATCTAGAAAGATGTTGTTATGGCCAGTGTCAGAGACACTACTGTCTGTGCTCTCTTCTAGGATTTTTATAGTTTCAAGTCTCACATTTAGGTCCTTAATCCATTTTGAGCTTACTTTTGTGTATGGTATAAGAAAGTGGTCCAGTTTCACTCTTTTGCACGTAGTTGTTCAGTTTTCCCAACACTGTTTGTTGAAGAGATTTTTTCCTATTGCATATTCTTGCGCCCTTTGTTGAAGATTAATTAACCACATAATCATAGGTTTATTTCTCGGCTTTCCATTCTGTTCTGTTGAT
Source organism: Ursus arctos (assembly GCF_023065955.2). Lineage (NCBI taxonomy): Eukaryota > Metazoa > Chordata > Mammalia > Carnivora > Ursidae > Ursus > Ursus arctos. Next base: position 63,814,106 of record NW_026622775.1, on the reverse strand, counting down.
CTATGTGTTTATTTCTGTGCCACTAACATACTATTTTGGTTACTAGTGATTTGTAGTATATCTTGAAATCTGGGATTGTGATACCTCCAGTTTAGTTCCTTTTCAAAATTGTTTTGGCTACTTGGGTCTTTTGTGGTTCCATACAAATTTTAGGATTATTTGCTCTAGTTTTGTGAAAAATGCTGTTAGTATTTTAATAGGGATTGCATTAAATCTATAGATTGCTTTGAGTAATATGGACATTTTAACAGTATTGGTTCTTATAATCCATGAACATGGACTATGTTTCCATTTGTTTGTGTCATCCAGTATCTGCTTTTAAAGAAAAGTTGCTAGGATTAGGGTTTAGTATATTACTAAGCACTGATAGAGCAGACAAATGGCTGAGGGTTATAACAGAAACTAAAGTATTAAGTGTCTCTTATAAGCCATTGGAAAAGTTCACATAGCTTTTTCAACAAACTTTAAGCCTAATATACCTACTGAAAAATGAACAAATCAGTAGTCACTACTTGGTGGATGTTCACAGTGAATACACCAGTGTAATACAACTAGCATGGAATGCAGAACATTACCAACACTGCGTAGCATTTTAATGAGTTCACACAAGTTCTTTTGAAATTGGTCAGGAGAAAAAAATAAATGAGTTACTCTGGTTGCAGTTTTCTCTTCTCTCCCAACTAGATGATGATATTTAGTGGGGAGGGGGGGATGTTTAAGCTAACAAGTAGTAAAGTACAATTGTAGTAGCCAAAGCATTTAAAGATTTATTTATTTCTTTGAGTGAGGGAGAGTATGAGCTCGTGAGCTGGGAGAGGGACGAAGGGAGAGAATCTTCAAGCAGACTCCTTGCTGAGCTGGGAGACTGACACGGGGCTTGACCCCACGACCCATGAGTCATGACATGAGCCAAAACCAAGTGTCGGACATTCAACCATCTGAGCCGTCCAGGTGCCCCATAGCAAAAGCATTTAGAGTAGCTAATGACTGGAAACAGTCCATGTGTCTAAAATAGGATGGATAAACAAACATGTAGTATATTCTTGTAATGAAGTACTACTCAACAGTAAAAAGGAACAAACTACTTATACGCACTACATCGGACATGAATCTGAAAAACTTTATGCTGAGTGAAAAGAGTACATAGAAATTCCATTTATATTAAGTTCTAGAACAGGGAAAACTAATCTGTGGTGGGAAAAATCTGAGCAGTGGCTCCCTGTGAGACAAGGGGCCAAGAATTAACTGGGAAGGGGGCATTTCTTGGGGTGTTAGTAATATTCTATATCTTCATAGCCATTTTCACAGGTTATGTATTTCTTTTTTACAGTATGTTCTTCTGAAAACTCATAGAATGGTAAACGTAAGATTTGTGTATTTTCTTTTATGTAAATTTTACCTCAAAAGTAAAAACCTGAACAAATACTGAGTTCTAGTTAATGAAATGCATGTGGAAGTGTTTAGGAGGAAGTGTACAGACTTCTGTAACTGATTTTAAAATGCATAAAAAATAAGATGAATATAGGTATGGATACATAAGGGAAGGGATAGTTATGTTATAAAGCAATTAAATGTTAACAGTAAAATACAGATGGTTAGTACATGAGTGTTCACTGCAAATTTCTTTTAATTTTTGTGTATGTTTAATGTTTTTCATTATAAAATATTGGAGGAAAAAACCCAGGCAATCAAGAAAGAATGTAATAATCATGAAAATAGGACTTTTATCATGGATAGTTTGTCACAGTGAGTATTGGAAGAAAGCAGAAGATAACGTACAAGTCTAAGGCAGACACTGTGGCCTATGACCACAAATGGCTTGCAACATGTTATTTGTGGTCCACAAAATGTGTTTGTTTTTATTTTTAATTAGCTTGTTTCTAAAACTAGAGTGATTTCACATAAAAATTCTAGATTTCTGCCTGCTTATTTTTAGAAGGATTTGAAAGACAAAACAATCAGTGGAGTAGAATAGAGAATCCAAAGGTAGATAGAGATTTGTGTGGAAATTTTATATATGAAAAAGGTGGTATTTCAGATTAGAGAAGAAGAGACATACTACTCAGTAAAGCATATTGGACAACCACCTGTGCATTTGGGAAAAAATAAAGCTCAAATCCTTTCACACTCATTAAGTAAATATAAATTCCAGATGGGGCAAAGATTTAAATTTAAAAACCTATGACTAGGGCCTCTAATCCATCAGTAGAGTGGTTTTATGTAAGTAGTTTTAACTGGAGACTTAAAAGAGTTCAATAGTCTATATCCCAAATCATAGGATTCCAGTAAGTCCTGCTATATGTTGGAAAACAGAATAATACATGCTTTTGGAGTCAGTAAAATCTAGGTTTTTTTCTTTTTTCTACTCTCAATCAGATTTTTTGCAAGGTACAGAACTACTCTGAGACTTAGTTTCCTCAATGATCAGTCAATTAATATAAGATTTTAAAAGCCTGCCACAGGGGGTTGTTGTGAGGATCAGATGAAATTATATTCTATGAAACTCTTGCCCAGTGCCTGCCTAGAAGTGAATGTTCAGTAAATTTTTAGTATAGAGGGATGAAGAAATAGACTTTGAACAGCTATGGGGAACTGGCCCAGGACAGATGTTTTTACCTGTAACGGATGAGAAAATTCCTTGACATTTATTTCCATTAGCAAACATTTACTAAGAGCCTGCTGTATGGTATGCATCCTATTTGGCACTAGAACTATAAAAATAAAAATCTTTAAAAAATCTTAAATTAGGAAAGTCAGGTTTTATAAGAAAGGAATGCAAGTAGTGAGAATTTTTAAATTTGATAATTCACCTAAACTTAATATTGTTATGACTCTGATATTTTCTGGCATGCTACAGTTTCTTGTGTTAGTTAAAGGAAACGTAATGTGGAAGTAATTTCCTAAGAAAAATGAATAGTTTGGCTATAAGCATGGAAGATCCATTTCTCAGGATAACCATAAAGAGAGAATGCATTACAGAGATGAGATACTAAATGAAATTGCTAAGTGGTGGGTGAAATGGTGCTTAATAAGTTTTTTTATGTACCTTCTTACTTTTCCATTTAAATATTTTTGCTGGTTATTAGTATTTGCCTGGGCTTACCTTACCAAGTCATTTGTTTACACTAAATGAAGATGCAGACTTCCTAGGTTAGTTTTGCTGATATTTAGTAAAACAAGGTAATACAAACTGTTTTCGCAACAACTTTTCATTAATAGTGCTCTAATGTAGAGTAATGAATTTGAGATGGAAAAAACACCTGTGAGTAATCACAAATAGGCTAAGATTAAAAGTGTATGTATTTAATCTGTTGTTTTGGTATTATTGCCATAACTGAAATTTTGGTTCAGATATTTACCAAATTGAGGAAAGTGTAAATTGTATGCCATATGAAATTGGGTTTTGCGTTACCCTAATGTCCATCTGCTAATAAACTCAGTAACTGTACCAATCCATTTGCCATGACAAGAACATTTTATCATGGAGTGATAATAACTATTATTATAATTATTACAATAATAATGTGTTAATCATTTTCAGGAAAGAACTTGATGTAGAAATATTTTGCATCTTCTGAGCATTCTCTGTAATGATATGTTCTTTGGTACATGTTGTAAATAAAAGGAATTTTGTTATTTATTTATTTATTTATTTATTTATTTATTTACAGTTTGCTGGAAACCATGTCTCACTATACAGATGAACCCAGATTTACCATAGAGCAGATAGATCTGCTTCAGCGCCTTCGGCGTACTGGAATGACTAAACATGAAATTCTCCATGCCTTGGAAACTTTGGACCGTCTTGATCAAGAGCATAGTGACAAGTTTGGAAGAAGGTCCAACTATGGAGGAAGTTCTTATGGGAATAGTACCAACAATGTTCCAGCATCTTCCTCTACAGCTACAGCTTCCACACAGACCCAGCATTCTGGAATGTCCCCATCTCCTAGCAACAGTTATGATACCTCCCCACAGCCTTGCACTACCAATCAAAATGGGAGGGAGAATAATGAGCGATTATCCACGTCCAATGGAAAGATGTCACCCACTCGCTACCATGCAAATAGCATGGGTCAGAGGTCTTACAGTTTTGAAGCCTCAGAAGAGGACCTAGATGTAGATGATAAAGTGGAGGAATTAATGAGGTTAGTTCTTTTGCTTACTCAGAGTCCCCAAAATGTCTGTGTTCTTAGATTGGTTTTGAGTAATACACTGTATTTCAGCTACTTACCTGTAAGAACTATGATTTCCCCCTCCTCCCCTTGGAGATGAAAGAAAATATTTTCAAATTTTATGATTCTAATTCAAATTTTGTTTTCTCTACCTTAGCCCTTCTCTTTGCTGCCTGATAAACCTTTTCCATTCTGTTTATCAAAGCAGAAGTTAGCCTTCTCTTTATAGTACTAATTGCTAACATCTGAATTTTCTGAATTGTTAACACATTCTAATCCTTAGAGTTTTCTTAGAGAAAAGATGATTTTATCATGATACAGAATTTGTACACTTTGTTTTTCACTCTAACATACATCAACAAAATAATTTTGAGCACCTATTATATAAAAAATTGTGTTCTTAGGAAGAAAAATAGACATGGTTTCTACCCCTAAGAAGCTAAAGTTCTAATTTAATAGATAACACACACACACACACACACACATATACATACATATATGTAATCTATTGCAAGGTAAGTAATAAGTCTTTGTTGTTTTAAACACTGAGAAAAGAAGCCCACTTTCAAAAGAGGTAATTAGGGGAGGCTTCGCACGGACCTGGAACGCTCTGAGGCCAGTAATCATGTGTTTTTGAATGTTGTGTTTCCAGAATCTAGAATTGTCCTTGGCACGTGGTAAGGGTTTAATATGTTAAGTGAATGGATGAATTTGAGCTGAATCTAAAAGGATAGCTTTTGTTTTCAAATATAGGAACTTTATTTAAAGTTAAGGGAGTAGTAAAAGGTAGAGAAAGCAAGGCATGTTTAGTTTTATAAAGGTTGCATGGGCTAGACTATGGTAATAAAAATATTATATTAAGATGCAGTACAGGTTTGGGAAGATTTGAGATCTACACAAGTAGTTTATATTTAATTTGGTTGGAATTAAGGATTTTTTACAGGTCTGTAGGAATAGACATGATAAAAGCATTGTTTTCAATAGATTATCACTACTGTAGTAGGAGGAAAGCCTACAGATACATCAGTTACAGTAGATAAAAAAGCTGTAGCACGAATTTGTCAGAATAAAGTTAAAACCTATAATTATGAGTTATAGTTCTTCCTAAGGATTCTAAGACTGAAGATAGTATAACGTGACTTAATAATGCATATGGAAGATGTATTCTATAGTACAAAAGTGATAAAATCTTTTAAATAAACTGTCCCAAATTTATTTTTAGGGTAGCGCTGCCTTGTATGGAATTGTGAACTAAATGGACTATTGCATCTAGACTCCAGTGTAATTCCTGTAATGAATAGTTTCATAGAGCAGCCATAGAACCCTGTTATTTAAACTTTTAAAACTTAAAAATATAAGAGATCAGTTTGGTTTTGAATTCCTTTTCGCTTGTTAAAGCAGCTGGCCACAGTTTAGATGTTCCTTTTGAATTTAACATGTGTATCATCTTCATGTTTGAGAGGGAGAACCATTATAGCAAGTAGAAGTTACTTAAGTCTTTGAAATATAACAAGGTTAGCTTTTAATTATCCTGAGTAGAGAAGATATCAACAATAAATTTTATATTGTTGCTATCGTTAATCAGTTTTAATAAGCTTTTAGCATAACAATTAATTCCCAAATGTGTATTAGACTACCACAAAATTTGGGGAAACTTTCTTGTTAACAAAAGGCTCTGAAGATTGGCCATGGTCTAAAACTTGACTACAAGGGTCTAAAAGCTTAACTATTAGCTCTTATATTGGCATAATGTTATGATACAACTATGTTCTCAAAATAAACAGTAAACCTATTTAGCAATGACTAGGATTTGTAGTTAAATTCCACAATTAATGCACATTCAAGTTTTATCATTAAAATTATACGTTTTTGCATTGTTACCAGCATTTAATTTACTGCCATTTGTTGCATAATTAGGATACTTTAGTTTTACCCTATTCTCTGCTTCTTTCTATGAACTGCTTCTTTGGTTCTCTAATCATCTAAGGCTCTCATTGAACCTCCTGGCTCTCTGTGGTTCTCTGCCATTGTGTTCTCACCCACACCTGCACTCCTCCTTTGTGCCCAGCTCTTATTTTTCTCAAGTTTGCACATAGTAACGATCCTTAGGTCAGAGGGAGTTTATTGCATGACTGTTCTCATTTTTAATCATTATAACCATGATGTGTATGAGGTACAGCAGAGAAATTGAGATTCATAAAATTTAAATAACTGACCCAAGAAATTTAAATATTAAGTGGCAGAGCCTGAATTCTAACCTATGTCTTTATCACCGTGTCTGTGTTATCCGTTGCTTCTGTAAATAAGTTTTTCATGTCTGTAGATTTCAATAAGATTTTAAGAACAGTGGTTGATATAACACAGGTGAAAGTTATGAATGCCTTAATGGGGTGTTCCTCCTTCCCTTTCCCCCCCACATGATATTTGCCACTTCAAATGAATTACTAACCAGGTGAATTTTTATTTGGTAGAATGTTAGAGAAATTTTTGAGCAGTGAATCTTTCTTGAGTATCCTGTGCCACATAGGGCTGTACTGCCCTCACTAATGAATGCCTTCCTGCCTCCTTTTCTAGATAATCATATATAATTCACATCTTGCATGCTCACATTTCCCAGCCTCCATAGCACTCAATCATAAGTTAAATATTTTTCAAATCACATAACCCATTGAGTTCATAGACTTAACACCTAATAATTTCAGGGTACACAAAGGAATTTTTTTTTTTTAAAGATTTTATTTATTTATTTGACAGAGAGAGAAACAGCCAGTGAGAGAGGGAACACAAGCAGGGGGAGTGGGAGAGGAAGAAGCAGGCTCCCAGCAGAGGAGCCCGATGTGGGACACGATCCCGGAACGCCGGGATCACGCCCTGAGCCGAAGGCAGACGCTTTAACGACTGCACTACCCAGGCGCCCCACAAAGGAAATTTTTTATAGAAATTAACTTATAGCTGTATACCTGATCAACTTGTTAAGAAAGAATCAGAAAGAAAGAAACTACTTTTCCCATTTTTTAATTGGTTGGGGTGAAAAAAAAAAAGAAACTAGATAGTGAGTTGTCAACAAATTATTGAATATATAACATTTTAGGAAGGACTTTAAAGCCAAGAGCTAAAATGAAAACCCATTTCACATATTAGTATTTTAAAAATACATCTATTAACATACATACTTATATATTGGTATATGTATACATTTGTTAATATAATAGTGTAGATCTATTCTTTCATGTATATATTATAAAAACAGTAGAAATGAGGCTTATCAAGAATTCATAAACAATGCCATATATTGTTATTCTTAATTACCGATGTACTAAATTTTATGACTGTGTTTGTATTTTATGTAAGATCCAGGACTTTATTCTGAGTGCTTAACTATATCCCTAACAATAGGTGATTTAGGATATTTATTTCCTAAATTCAGTTACTGTGTTATGTATACATATAGAGTAGATTTCCTTTTAAAGTTATCTTTAAAATTTTTAAATTATGCTTTATCTCCCTGAGTAGAAATTAAAGGGAGCAGGTTCTTACTCAAAAGTTAAAGAATTTGTATGTAATCGTATTTTCCCATCTGTGATATAGTCCATCTTTGTAGGTACTGCTCCATCTCTGGGAGTCTTTAAGATAGATGGCTACCTTTAAGTAGTCCTAAAGAATGTGTAGTATATCCACTGAGAGAATATGGAAGATCTTAAAGTGTACAACTTTTAAACTTGTAGTCTTTAATAGTCTTAGTTCCAGAAATGGAAGGATTGCCATTTTGAGCTAGCATAAATAACTAGCTTAAACATATTTGAGATTAAGAATTTAGAGCTGTTTTATAAATTATCTAGATCAGGTTTGCCATTTTACAACCTTTTATCTTCAACTACATATTTGTTCATTCATTGAACAAATTAAGCTCTATTATATGCAAACCCCATGATGAATAAGACATAATCTTTGTGCTAAAAGACTTCACAGGCTAGTAGGAGCAATAAGACCAGATCAGGAACAACTATAATATAGAATATCATGTAATATATTAGCATGTGAGTAGTATAATTGAAGTGATAAAGTTAGCTGTTGGAAGAAAGAGATCTTTTTTAACTGTGAGGATCAGGGAGAAGTTCTCTGAATAGATGACAGTTAAATTGTGTCTTAAAGAAAGGGTGATTCTACAAAGAGGCATCACTGATTAATTCATTTGGATATTAAGAAAGGTCTGTAGAGAAATAACCTATGGAATCAAAGAAAGATCAACTTTTGTTTCACTTTATTTTCATAAGACTTGAGGAATACAAATCATGAGGAATATGAGATTTTATAAGAAGTGAATTGTGATGAGTGCTGGGTGATTAAAATAAAAATGTGAAAAAAAATTAGTTCTCAAGAAAAAGAAAGGTCTGTAGATAACAATGGAAAGTTTAGCAAGTTATAAAAATAATGGCAATGGAGGGTGGAAAGGAAGAATTTTATCCTCATGTGGAAAGCACCCAGATAGAAGAATTCAACATGGCTATGATTTGGAAAATGTGGTAGGAGAAGATGACATGGATTTTAAGTGGTTTGATGCAAATACACTGGTAGCTTATCTTGGAAATAACCTATGGAATCAAAGAAAGACCATCTTGTGTTTCACTTTATTTTCATAAGACTTGAGGAATATAAATCATGAGGAATATGAGATTTTATAAGAAGTGAATTGTGATGAGCGCTGGGTGATTAAAATAAAAACTTCAAAAAATTAGTTCTCAAACAAAGAAGTGAAGAAAAGGGATTCATTCTTTTTTAAGAGGACAAAAAATTTCAAATAAAGGGAAAAGTAAACAGTAGGAGAGTATATGAAAATTAGATTTGGAGCAGGAGTTTTCATACCAAAAAACTGGTCATTTCACAGAGTTATGATGTGGACAGTAGGAGAGGCAGCTTGTTAAAGAAGACTGAATGAGGGGGGATATTTGAAAGTTTAAAGAACAAGTTAACCCTGTAGAATGGAGGTCTTTCAAATACACAAGAGAATTGGACACAAGTGAAAGTTGAATGCTATTACTATTTTGAAAATACAGGTTCCTCCCACTGTCTGAAAGCTTGAGTTATATCACTTCACTTTTAGGAAAAACCTCCATGAGTACTTGTTTTCACTAACTGAAAGAAATCTGAAGGGAATTTTTACTTTCACCAAAAAAATGCTGTTTTCATACTAATGTAGGTCTTTTAGAAAAGCAGGGTGGCATGATGCGAACTTTCAGAAAGCAGGGGATACCTGTACCTAGTGAAAATAACTAAATGACACATCACCGCTTGTGTCTGAATTGACTTCATAGAAATCTTTCCATGGTGCCTTAAAGTACCTCATGTAGATGTTTACTTCAGTCATAGGTAGTTACAGCAGATCATTTGTTTCTTCTTTATCTGGGATTCTTTCTGGGGTTTTATAAAATAATAGTCATTGTTTATTGATTGCTTTTACAATTTCAAAAATTTTTACATTGAAGAATTTTTTATCTTATATATTATACACACACATATATATACACATTTAACACCATATTTCATTTAAATTTAATTTCAGTGTGTGGAGAAAAATTAAGAGTCTTGTGATGAGGGTATTAATGTTCTCATTTTACTAGATGATGAAACCAGAGTCCAGCTATATTAAATGACTTGCCCAAGCATAACCTTATTTTATAAGTCTTATGTTTTTCTTTGATTTGAAAAAGCTTCTCTCTGGTAAAGCAGTTGACCAAAGAGGTTTTGTTATTATTTTTTTTAACTCATTGTGGGTACTTACAAACTTGCCAAGGATCTAAAAATATAGTTTATAAGGGTAAGTGAATTGTTGCTGTTTTGCAGACTTTTTGAAGTTCCTTCTGTCTTACTGCAGTCCTTGATAATATCATACTGCGAGGCTGTGAATAATTCACAAACTGGATATTTCCTATTGGAATAATTGAGTGTTATCTCCTCTTTATGATTTAGTGTCTACTCTAGGTGAATTTGATTTAAAATAAATTGATTTAAGTTCCAGTTTAAATCAGTAGTCAAGAAAATACCATTTAATCATTTTCTCCACAAAAGCACATTTCTTATTTAACCTTAATAAATATTCTCTTAAACTCAGTTTTCACTTTCCTGGAAGGATATTTTATATATTGCAATGCAATGCTTTATTTAAATTTTTTCAGATTAATTTTGAAGTTGTATCAGAAACTAAATGATTTGGTTGTTTTATTTACATAAGGCAAATGAAATTCATACCACTGAAGTTATCTCTTGCCCAGCTGATTATTGGTGGATATTTGAGAGCCATTTGGCCTATACTAACTGTATTTTACTGAGCAGTTTGTTTTACTTGACTTCGAAGTGTATTTATTTGTGCCTTTTTCTTTCAGATACGCAGTTTTTAAATAAAATGAGAATGAATATTGTTCAAAGAAATACTTCAAATATAAACCAGTGAAAGTTTTGGAAAGAATCTAGCTGGTATCTAGATCAGAATCTTGATGAGTGTGAGAAATTCTAAATATTGGATTAGGCAACTGACTGTTTTCTTTCTCTAGGACTCTTTTTGATTAGGATTTCCAATGAGTAGATCAGGAGTATACTGTAGAGCTTCAGAATGAAAGTTGTCCCTCCTATTGCTTCTCTGCCCTTTTCCAGAATTCCTGAAAGGAAACATGGAATCGACCAGCAGGATGTATAGCTCCTCTTCACCAAGAGGCTAAAATACCTGCTCTAAGTCAAATCACAGCTGATTCTTTTTGGATAGGGTCTTTTCTTTTGTTGCTTCAAATAATCTTTAAAGAGACTTGAGCTCCTATAAGAAGTTTGTGGTTCATTTACAAAATGATTTGTAAAGATTTCATGATCCCTTTGTCTCAGATCAAGGGTCAGCAAACTTTTTCTGGAAAAGACTAGATGATAAGCATTTTACACTTTGTGGCCAAGAGGCAAAATTGAGGATATAATACACATACTTAGAGCTAAGAGAAAACAAAAAGATCACAAATTTTTATTGACAAAATTCAATATAGAATAATAGTAATTGAATATAGTTTTTAAAATATAGGTCTACCAATAAGAAGAATGGAATTTTTGGTGGGGAGGTTGTGATACTCTGCTTAATTCATGTTCAAAGTTAGTGTTCTCTGTCACCAAGTAATGATTGCAAGTGTTCATCTGTGAAAACCATTCTTAGCTCATAGGTTGTATAAAAACAGATGGGAGACCAGATTTAGCCATAGTTTGCTGACCCTATATGAGATTATAAATTACCTCTCTTCTGTGTTACTTTCGAGCTTGATGAAAAATCAAGTGCTTTACTTATGTAACCCTTTTGAACATAAAGCATTCAAAGAGAAATTGGTTGGTCTTAAGGGTTTAAGTGTAAGTTTTACTTAAGTATTTGTTCTGTTGAAGAAATAGAAGTCCTGTCTTTCATTGTTATTCTAGTGAATGTCTAGTCTTTTGAGAATTTGTTGTTGTCTAGTGGAGGAAAAATTAGGTCTATTATATCTAATCTCAAGGACACAGTGTAACAGTTTTAAGTATTCTATATATTATATATAATAGGAAATGAATAAGTGCCTTTTTTATATTAAAATTCTATATTCACCTCATCCCACTTAAATTTTTTTTTGTTTAGTAGGGAAAAAAAAGCAAATTAGATTTCTTAAAATGGCTAATATCCTAGCCGTTTTAAGAATGATGATGATTTCTGTTCCTTTAACAAAGGTTTTAAAATGACTGAACATAATGTTTATGTAGATATATAGTTAACATGCAAGCCCACAATCTACTCACAACTGATTTCTGTTGTTGTTGCTTTTTATTTTTCTAGGGTTTCTGTCTGTGTAAGGTATATTCATTCCTCAGTAATGAAACTTAGTATATATACCATATGGCAGCCTTGTTCCTAATGTGAATTATACACAGCATGTAATTAACCATCCTCTGGTATGAGACTTATATCTCCTGTGGCATTCACTAAAGCGTCTGTCTGATGGTGTGATGTTTTAGGACTTGAATATTTGGTGTTTCTTGGTTTGTTTTAATTTCATATTTTCATACAAGCTTGGTCTGTTTACCTTTATTTTTGTGTCCTTTCTTTCTATGTTCTCCCCACCTCTCTCCTTCACCTTTCTTAGCAAAGATGAGGATTTCTACCTTCAACATACATTGTTGGTCTTGTCTTCTGTTTTTGTTAGGAGGGACAGCAGTGTGATAAAAGAGGAAATCAAAGCCTTTCTTGCCAATCGGAGGATTTCCCAAGCAGTTGTTGCACAGGTAACAGGTAAGAGCTGAAGAGCCCTTTATTCTGGAATCATGTCTAGTCTCTGCCTTCTGGTGCAGATGTTGGAATATTGCTTGCATTTCTGCATTGCAGTGCAGACCTGTCAACTTCGGCATAATAGTGTATGCCTGTGATTTAAAGCCCATTGTCTCTGATATCATGGAACTTCTCCAGTTATTTTTTTTTTTTACTTGTGCTAGTAAATTTTATAGCATTTGTGATAAGCACAAAATTCCCCATTTTATGGCTAAAAAAGGGTTCTCTGGTTTTCTTGTAATTGTGACAGAGTTCATGACACATGCACATCCAACTGCTATCTACATTTCATATATTTAAATGCCTTGCAGCCCTCCTAATTCCTGATTTTACCAATTAAAAAATGATTCACGAGAGTAAAGGAAGTTTTTTTTTTTTAACCACCTTTCTGTATGTGAAAGCTTTCCTCAAACCATTACTGAGAAGATAAGAGTTATCATTGTCTTCTCTTTGTTCTTTATATCCCATCCCATTACCCACCCCACCACAGCCCCATCTTGAGTATGTGGTGTATATGTGTCATTCTCTATTCAGGTTGCGTTTTTTATGGAGTTCTTAAATTTTGGGGTAGCATGTCTTCTTTGTTGGTGTGTAGTCTTCCTTTCTTGGATATCAATGGTTTATAAGACCTTAATAAAATCAACTATGCCTTAGTCATGAGAGGAACCAGAAACTCTTGTAACTATATTTTGTAGTTGATACATTGTTGTATGTTGTACATTAATATATATGAAAATAATATTTTTCCTCCTCCCACCCTTTTTTAACATGCCATTAGCAGCTATGTGACTTTGGGCTTTTTAGCCTCTGCACCTCAGTTTCTTACCTCTACAATGAAATAGTTGGATCTGATCTTCCAATTTTAAGATATCATTTCTGTTCTCTAGACATCGATATTTATTGAAGCTAATTTACCTAAAAGGTTGTTATTGACCATCAATATGGTTAAAAATGAAACTTGAGACTTCAGAAGTCTTAAATTTCATCCCAAGAATCTAAGGTCAGCCAATCTTAATGCGTAGAATATATAACACTAGTAATATATTTTTATAAATGATGCCTCTGTTCATGGTAAAAGATTTTAATAAAGGCATATCCTTCCATATAGAATTCTTAAACAGAGGGAAGATGTGTGAATTTAATTTTTGTAATTTTCAATAGAATATTTAAAATAAATTTTTACCTTTATCTTCAAGGATTAAGAAACATACTAAGGGCACTGTAAGGGCAAGTTAAGTGGCTTTTACCAAAATCCAGTGATGTTCACTATGAAAAGATAGGGTGTTGTCTTTTAGGGCTTTTACTTTGCCTCCAAGATTAGAAGCAGTAGTATCTTCTAGTTTGCCAGCCTACAAAAAAGAACAAAATTGTAGTGTTATAGAACAGTATTATAGAGTTGATTTTTTTTTCCAGGTGGAAATATTTCTGAGGATCTTGGATACCCTGAATCTTGAATCATCTTGGACTTTTAAATAAAGTAGCTTTTGAAACCCATCTGACTTTGATGCAAATTACAATAAAATACCTTTAATTGGAATTTCTTAGGAATATCTAAAAGGACTAGCTATACCATAGTGGATTTAACAGTAGCATTGCCTTTTTGGAAAGGAAAAGTGCAAGATGTTTCAGTATCTTGCTACGCAAAGTGTAGTTCGTGTAACAGTATTATTTGGAGCTTGTTAGAAATGTAAAGATACAGAGTACCACCCTACATGTACTGAATCGAATTTACATTTTAATCAGATCCCCAGGTAATTTTGGTTTGAGAAGTACTATTCTAGAAGATTGGTATGCTTTCCTGACATTTACTTCAGTGGATTCGCGTAGTTTTAACACTGTCCCACTCAATAAGAGTCATCATGATGCCACCTCCTGTTTTGAAAATATATTTACACATTTATTATCTGTTTATCACATGGACCTTTCTTTTGCTGCTATAAAACTTCTTCCCCATTTCTATCTCAGTCCAACTTATTCTTCGTCCCCTTCATTCCTACTCGAAAAGCTTGGGTGCATTTTCCCTTAATCAGATATCTTTGATGGTTCTCCATTGTCTGAAAAATGAAACTCCTTATAGTCTGACTCTCCTCACTTGGACGCTTACAAATTGTTTGTGCCTAGAATGCCTTTCCCCTTCTCACCTTAGCCTTATAAAGTCCTATTTATCAAGATTACCTCTTATTATCCTCATTCTGACTTCTCTGATCACTTTAGCTCTTGTAGACCTCTCTTTTTTCCTGAAACCAATTACACTAAGTTCACCATGCTTAGGTGCTAAGCCTCATTTCAGTTATGCATTTTAGAGTAATGTTCTTTAAACGCAGTGGTCTTTCGTATACATCCTGAAAGAGTCTAGCATTGTACATGCTCTCTGAAGATTTCATGTTTACGTAACTGCCTTGTAGTGCTGTCTTGTAGGGTAAAGGGAATTTTAGTGAAGCTAACAAAAGCTATACATATGAAAATTTATCCAGTATGACTTTGTCCAGTGACGTTCCCTCTCCAGAAATAATTATTTATTTGTTCGACAAATGCTGCATGAGTTTCTGCCCTTAAGGAATCCCATTGTTTTCTTATCTGCTTTAATTCAATTATTTACATAAAGCAGGGGAGTGAGGATGACTTATAACCACATTGCTTCATTTTCCCATTAATCAACTTAGTGAATTCATATATTTCTCATGTATTATTATGTTACATTTTCACTGGCCCATCCAGCCATCAAGCTAGACTCAGGGACAGGGCTTTTCATTCTACAAAAGAGATCCAGCTACAGAATAGTGAGTTGGTAAGAACCAGTATAAAGCCTAGCCCTCATAATTGGCAGACTTGGGACACGTAGCCTATGTAAGGAAGCCTTGTAGCCACCTAGGACTCACTATGGGTATCTGAGCTCAGTATATAGGCCCTTTTTTGTCCTTGAGGAAATCTGCCCCAAAATAAAGTTTAAGATGTGGCACTTCAGAATCTCTGCCCTATAATGGAGTCTTTTAAAAAGTTAAGTTAAACTCTAATATGTGAATTAATGAAATAAATCAACCTTGAGATAAAAATGAGAACAGGCATAACAAAAGAAAATGCTAAATAAAAAAAGTGTAGTGAGGTGCAAAATTATAACACATGCGCTTGTTCCAGAAACAAATACAGAGGCTTCTTTTTATAGATTTGGAGGATTTCTATAATAAGATAAACAAGAAGTTCATGGGTGGGGTCTGTATAAATAATATCCTACTGATAGGAAAAATGACAGTATAAACAGGATATAATAACAGTGCCTGCTGAATTTCCCAGCATGTTATTTGTAGCTTCTTTCACAGAGTCACAGCTGCTCCCACCAAGGGTGGATTTTTACCTCTGTTAGAGGTCGAGCAGGATTCTGAATTCTGACTAACAATGGTGGGATGGAGAGCATAGACCTTGCTTTAGTAATAACCCACACATGGGTTTTATATTCACTTTCATGGTAAAACATTTTCTTTGGCTCTTAGAATTACTAAAACATGATTTTCTTTTTAACTGACCTCTGGGAGAAATCAAGCAGGCAGAATAAATGAGTAAGTGGGCAGAGCTTAAGTGAGTGCTTATCAGCCAAAAAATACACTAATTGGATTCATATCCTCTTAAAATGGAAGAAGAAAAAAAAAATTATATCTCTGAACTTTAAGAACTCTAACACAACTTTGTTTTCTTGAATGATAGTAGTATAATGAAAAAGCAACCATGAAATTTAGAATACCAGAGTTCTAGTTCTTCTGTCTTAAAAAGCCTTGGGTTCCTGGGAAGAATTATGTAGCTTCTCTGAGCTTCATTTTCCTTATTTACAAGATGAGGGGCTTTGACCAAATATTTCCAAGAATCTTTTCGAGTTATCAAATTCTATTCTGTTTTTTGTTTTTGGGAAAGATTTGTTTGAAAGAGAGCACGTGAGTGGGAAAAGGGGCAGAGGGAGAGAATATCCGAGCAGACTCCAGCTGAGTGTGGAACCCAATGCAGGGCTGGATCCCATGACCCATGAGATCAGGACCTGAACCAAAACCAGGAGTTGGACACAACCGACTGAGCTACCCAGGCACCCCAAATTCTATTCTGTTTTTAAACAAAGTTCGTTTAACCAGTGTGCATCTTACCGTCTCATTCCCAAAATGTAAGAAGTTGTGTAAAGAGAAGCTCTGAACCAGTTTTAGAAATGTTCCAGCTGTACTTAGATCACTTCCTTTTTTAAATTTATCTTTAAAATGAAATATGAAAACACTGCATATTCAATTTAATTATTATAATTTCTTTACAAAGATAGGTATATATTGATCCTCTCCCCAAGCAGAGAACTTCAGACCAGATATTAAAAACCAACTAAAGTGTCAATATACCCTTTTTAAAAATAGACTTCATTTTTTAGAAGGGTTTTTGGTTCACAGCAAAAGTGAGTGGAAAGTACGGAGTTCCTGTTTACTCCCTACCCCCCACACATGCAGAGCCTCCCTACTAT
Source organism: Ursus arctos (assembly GCF_023065955.2). Classification (NCBI taxonomy): domain Eukaryota; kingdom Metazoa; phylum Chordata; class Mammalia; order Carnivora; family Ursidae; genus Ursus; species Ursus arctos. Next base: position 63,797,128 of record NW_026622775.1, on the reverse strand, counting down.
CAGCATCTGGCACCAGAGTGCTACAATTGTTATAATGTGTAAACCTACATTGCTATGATTATTGTCACCAAAAGTCCATAGTTTACATTATGTGTAAATAGTTTTGTACATTCTGTGGGGTTTTAAAAAATGTATAATGACAAGTATCCACCATTATAGTATCATAATCTGATGCTACAGTTTCACTTCCTAAAAGTCCTCTGTGTTCTGGCTATTCATCCCTTCCTTCCTCCCTGCTAACCCTTGGCAACCACTGTCTTTTTACTGTCTCCACAGTTTTGCCTTTTCCAGAATGTTATCCTAGAGTATGTAGCTTTTTCATGTTGGCATCTTCCTCTTAGTAATAAGGTCTTAAGATTCCTTAAATGTCTTTTTGAGACTTGATAGCTCATTTCTTTTTGGTGCTAAATAATATTCCGTTGTCTGGACATAACACAGTTTATTCTGCCATTCACTACGGAAGGACATCTTGGTTGCCTCCCAAGTTTTGGCAGTTATGAATAAACTTACTCAATGTTGGTAGGGCATATATCACAGACTGTAGTATTGTCCTGTTGTCATACAACCAAATATAATTAATTGTCAGGCTCATTTAACAAAATTTTATCAATTCCTGCATAATGAATTTCAGTAGTTTTAGGTAGATCTCCAATTTGAAGGCAATTATCTGTCTACAAAATGTAGTGCATTTGGTATTTTCTCTTGTTTTGCAGCCTCTAGAGAACAAGAACAGATATTATCCTGTGGTTCAAAAAATTCTTACTTTTTTATCTCATTTTCTTCTGTCTTCAATTTGCTGGCAAACTATTTTCTTGTAAACACAACACATAAGGTTATGTTTTTCTTTTCCTAGAGGAAAAAATCCAGCCTCTATATTTGAATACCCACATTTTCTCACTTTGGTGATAGCTAAGTAAAAAATTGGGGTGAAAATAATTTCAGAGGATACTTTCGTTGTTAGAAAATCAGTTTGCTACAATTCTTGAAATTCTTGAAATTTGTTGTCTTACTAGGGCTTTCATCATCTCAAATACAGTGTGTAGGACTGTACATTTTTAGTGTCAAAGTTATGAAGGTTGGGGGGCACCTGGGTGGCTCAGTCGTTAAGCGTCTGCCTTCGGCTCAGGGTGTGATTCCAGCGTTCTGGGATCGAGCCCCGCATCAGCCTCCTCCGCTGGGAGCCTGCTTCTTCCTCTCCCGCTCCCCCTGCTTGTGTTCCCTCTCTCGCTGGTTGTCTCTCTCTGTCAAATAAATAAATAAAAATCTTAAAAAAAAAAAAGTTATGAAGGTTGGTTTGCAAGTAAGAACAAGATTTTTCCTCCACCTGTATTTAAAGTAGAAACTATATTTAAAAATTTTTTTATTCCACCATAAGCTTTGACAAAAGTGACTTTAAAAGATTAGACACAGATGTGGTTTTTTTCCCGGTAGTAATTTTCATTTTTGTTTCTCCCTAATTCTTGTTTCCTAAGATTGTGGAGAAAAGTCTTTACTTGAGGTATAATATTCCTTCAGCAGTTTTAGGAACTATTTTACTTAACATACGTTAATTTTCCTTATATTAAAAAAAAAAGCAGGGATAAATGACAGAAAGACTACCCTAGTAAATAAGTCAGAAGGTATCTGTGTCTGAAGGGGGAATGAAACATGAGAGACTATGGACTATGAGAAACAAACTGAGGACTACAGAGGGGAGGGGGGTGGGGGAATGGGATAGGCCGGTGATGGGTAGTAAGGAGGGCACGTATTGCATGGTGCACTGGGTGTTATACACAACTAATGAATCATCGAGCCTTACATCGAAAACCGGGGATGTACTGTATGGTGACTAACATAATATAATAAAAAATCATTATAAAAAAAAAAAAAAGAAGGTATCTGTGTCTGATAAAATAGCAAAGTCTAAAGTTCAGCTGTAGTCCATGTGAGTGAGTCATCAGGCAATATTATAAATAACTTCCTGCAGAAGAAAGCTATGAAGGGATAAATACCATTTTATGTAAACTATAGATATGGTCTTTTATGCATTAAGGAATTATCCTGTTAACTCTTGTCATTTACTCAGTGATAGAGGATTTGAGCTCATTTGCTACAAATAAGAGGGATTTGAGCTCATTTGCTACAAATAATTTGTTCTGTCAGGAAGACATACTAGATTTAGTAGTGTGTAGTTACTAATGTTAGGTAAGGAACTGAAGCTTGAACTAACCAAACTAACCAGGTTTGAGCGTGGTAATATCTGTGAGAGGTCTGTAAAATTGTTAAACAATATTATGGTCTTTAAGAAAGCTTTTAATACCACCATGTGTCAACTTCAGCTGAATTTGACTATATCATTTGATCCTACAAAATAAACTTGAGGTGTGCAGGGGAAATGTGGTTTTTTCCTTTATTTTTAATCACTTTTATTTAGATAAAATTTGTGTAAGAGTGGAGTTCTCTGAATTGTACCAAATTTATACAGTGGTATAACCAAAATCAGGAGATAGAACATTTTTCAGTATTTCAACAAGTTCCTTCCTGCCTCTTTGCAGTTACATACCCCACCCCACCGCAAGTCCCTGCCAACCACAGATTGGCATTCTGTCAGTATAGTTTGCATTTTCTAGAATGTCATGTGACCGGAATCATACAATACATACCTTTTTTATATGTCTCACTTCTTTCATTTTGTGACTTCTTTCACTTGTGGTACTTTCGAGATTCATTAGTATTGTTACATGTACCCATAGTTCTTAAGTTTTAAATTCTGAATACTAGTTAATTGGATGGCTGTAACAAAATTCGTTTATCCGTTAATCAGTTGATGGCCATTTGAGCAGTTTTCAGGTTTGGGCTATTATGAATTAAACTGCTGTGAACATTTGTCTATGTAGTTTTACATGGACATCTATTTTCTCATACCAAGGAGTGGGATTGTGGGGTTATTGGTAAGTATATGTTTAACTTTTTAAGAAACTTTCAAACTGTTTTCCAAAATGGCTATACCATTTTGCACTCCCACTAGCAGTATATGAGATTTCCAGTTGCTTTGCATTCTCTTCAACACTTGCTATTTGGTATTTGTGTTTCTCTTTAGGTTTAGCCATTCTGGTGCATATGTAATAGCATCTCACTCTAGTTTTATTTTGCATTTTTCTAATGATTAATTATGTTGAGCATCTTTCCAGATGCTCATTTGCTATTCATGTATCTTCTTAGGTGAAATGTCTGTCAAATCTTTTACCCATTGTTTTTTAATCAAGTTGTTTCCCTTACTATTGATTACAAGAGTTCTATGTATATTCTGGGTACAAGTCCTTGAATATGTGGCTATAACAGTTATCCTAGTCTGAAGCTTGCATTTTCATTTTCTTAGTGTTATATTTCAAAGAGCAAATGTTTTTAATTTTGGTTAAGTTATATTTATCTTTTTTTTTCCCCTTATGGTTCATGCTTTTTGTGTCCTAAGAAAATATGCCTAAATTAAGTCTCGAAGATTTTTTTATGTTTTCTTCTGGAAGCTTTATATTTTCAGCTTGTACATTTAGGTCTGTGAACCATTTCAAGTTAATTTTTTGTGTATGCGTGAGGTAAAGATTAAGACCTACTTTTTCCCCCTATAGATATCCAATTGTTGGAGCGCCATTTGTTGAAAATGGTCAGCAGTGGTCAAGGGAGTAGTTTTTTCCTATTCAATTACATTGGCATTTTTGTAAAAAATACACTAAGTATGTATGTCTGGATCTGTTTCCGGACTGTCTCTTATGTTCCATTGGTCTTTATGTTTATCCAATACAAAACTGTAAATTTTGGTAGTAAGTCTTGAAGTTTTTCTTTCTCAAGATCACTGTTCTTCTAGATCTTTGGCATTTCCATATACATTTTAAAATCATCTTGTCAGTTTCTACAAAAAATTCTTGTAATGAGATTGGGATTGGAATTGTGATAAATATATATCAGTCTAGTATTAGCAATTGACATCTTAATAATACTAGTATTTTTTATCCATGAACATGGTATGCCTCCATTTGTTTAGGTCTTCTTTATTTCTCTCATCCATGTTAGTTTTCAGTGTATAGATCTTGCACATATTTTCTTAAATTACCTCTGTTTTACATTTTGATACTATTATATTGGTACTATCTTTAATGTCAACTTCTAGTTGTTTTGTTTCTTGACTCATAGAATAATTGATTTGGGTATATTGATATTCTATTTTGTAACCTTGCTAAATTCATTTATTCTGGTAGTTTTAAAAGATTTTTAGGATTTTGTACTTGGACAATCGTGTTATCTGTGAATAGAGTTAACTCTCCTTCTTCCTTTTCAATGTGTGTGACTTTTATTTCTTTTTCTTGCCTCAGTCCACTGACTAGGACAGCCAGTTAAATGTTGAATATAGTAATGAGAGCAGACATCTTTGCCTTTTCTCCAAGCCTAGGGAGGAGGCATTCACTCTTTCACCATTAAGTGTGTTCTTAGCATAGATTTTTCATAGCCATCCTTTATCAAGATACACTTCAAGGGAAGTTTCCTCTATTTCTGGTTTCTGAAAATTTTTATCATGAATGGATGTTGTATTTTGTCAAATGCTTTTTCTGCATCTATTGAGATTACCACATGGTTTTTCTTTTTCAGTCTTGTTAATATGGTGAATTACATTGATTGATTTTCAGATGTTAAACCAACTTTGCATTCTGGGAGAAACGCCATTGAATCATGATGTATTATCCTTTGTATATGTTTTGATTCAATTTGCTGATACTCTAGTATTGTAGAAATATAGTATCTGTGTATCATTGTTCAGGGTTTGTTTTCCTTTTTCCATTTCCTGTAATGTCCTTCTCTAGTTCTGTTATTATGATAATGTGGCCTCATAAGATGAGTTGGGAAGTGTTTCTTTCCCTTGTGTTTTTAGAAGAATTGATGTAGAATTGGTGCTATTTTTCCTTAAATATCTTTGAAACTGTGCTTTTTTTTTTTTTTTTAAATAGTGATTATTTTACACTTGGCTGTTACTTTAACTAAAGGATCTTACCCTTTAGGGCTTGTACCTTGTACTGCTGGCTGCAGATAGAATATAGAATAGTGGAGATTATCAGGTCCTTAATACCTCAAAGGTTGCCAGCTCTTTTCTACATGATTTTATCCTTGGCAGGAATACTTTTCTCTTGCCAGTTGCCTAAAATAGGAAGGTTACAAATCACAAACCAAATTGAATTTGCTGTAGATAGAGCAATAACCCTTCCCTTGTGCCCTACTATGCTTGAGTATAGAACATAGTTTTCACTCACTTAAGCTATGAGATTTGCTTCCTGTAGTAGTTTTAAAAATATTGAGTGACCTGTCTCTAAATCTGTTCCCAAGCAGATCTGTGGACAACTTCTTGGTTTTGAACACATTGATTTTAATGTACATATCCAAAATAACATTGCCCCAGGCTTGTTGTCATTGTTCTTGATGAGAACATAAGAAAGAGTTTTTAGAAACGTTCTTAATGTGATCTTTATTTCATGTTTTGAGACATTTTAAAGACCAGAATATGCTGTTTTCATAAAAGTGTATTTTTTTTCCTCCTTTGTTGTAAATATAAAGATTGACCATTGCACCCAAACCCTTTTGTTGCTAAATATTTTTTTGGAAGACATATTACCAGTTTGTCTTGATTTTTCTAGGACTATAAAGAATGTCTTTGAAATGTTTGAGTGATATGTGTTAAAATAACTATCATGCATAATAATATTTAGTAACAACAATACCTCTTGAACCATTGTTGCCTATACTTTTGTCTTTAGCTCAGCTCTATCATTGTGCTAGGTAACCTACTAGGAGAGCATATGGTCCTCTTAAGTGATTTGTGGATGACCAGTGGCTCTGCATTTTGCTGCTATGCACCTTGTTAGCTAAACCTCTCTTTTTGGAGGGTTTTTATTTTTAGCTGTAATTTATTTTAACACTTACCAAGTGCTAGATGCTCTGCTAACTGTTTTATGTATTTGAGAGGCAGGTGTTAACTTTTTCAGTTACAAGCAAGAAAACTGAGGCTAAAGGAGAGTCAATTATTTGCCCATGGTCACACAGCTAATTGCTGTTTGTCTTGCTGCAAAACCGGTGTTCATTACGTAGCATTTCAGTATATAGATGCAGTATGGTACAGTGGTCTGGAGCATGACTTTGAAGGTTAAAAAGGTTTTCTGTCACTTACTAGTTACATATCTTTGCTCAGGTTACTGAATATCTTAATCCTCAGTTTCTTCCTTTGGAAAATGAAAATAATAATAATACCTACCTAACAGGGTTTTTGAGATTAAATGAGTTGGTTTATGTAAAGTTTCTGGTATATGGTAAATGCCATAGAAGTCTTTTTATTATTATCATTATTATACTTCTTAATCCCTCTCCAAATTGACTTTTCTGAAGCTAAGTTTCCTGAGACTAAATATGTTAACCATAATGTTTCTAGCCTTTGGCCACTTAATAATGAACTTTAAAAATCATATAGCACCCCCCCCCCGTTCAGTGCAGCATATTTATAAGCTAAGACATGAAAATAACCTATACAGTGGAATATTATTCAGCCATAAAAAAGAAGGAAATCCTGCCATTTGTGACCACGTAGATAGACCTTGAGGGTATTATGCCAAATGAAATAAGAGAGAGAAAGACAAATATAGGATATCATTTATATGTAGAATTTTAAAAAAACCCAAATTTATAGACACAGAGAACAGATGGGTGTTTGCCAGTGTTGGGGAGTAGGGGGTGGGCAAAATGGGTGAAGGTGTCAAAAAGTACAAACTTCCAGGGCACCTGAGTGGCTCAGCCATTAAGTGTCTGCCTTCGGCTCGGTCATGATCCCGGGGTGCTGGGATCAAGCCCCGCATCGGGCTCCCTGCTCGGCGGGAAGCCTGCTTCTCCCTCTCACATTCCCCTTGCTTCTGTTCCTTCTCTCGCTGTCTCTCTCTGTCAAATAAATAAATGAAATCTTAAAAAAGAAAAAAAGTACAAACTTCCACTTATAAATAAATCCTCAGGATATAATGTACAGCATGGGCACTATAGTTAACAGTGCTGTGTTGTACATTTGAAAGCTGCTAGGAGAGTAAATCTTAAAAGTACTTATCCTACACACACAAGAATTTTAACCATGTATCGTGATGGATTTTAACCAAGCTTATTGCGGTAATCATTTCTTGAGAAATACATCAAATCATTGTATTGACACCTAAAACTAACATTAAAAAATTCATGATAGGTTAGTGGATTTTAATGTAAGAGTATGAAAAAGCTTGTTAGTGAGTTGATTTCAGATTCAGCACCGGAGCTAACCTTTAAGAATATATCATTTGTCAAGTTTCAGTGTGGTATCAGAGAATATCAACAGTTGTTGAAAAAATCTATTAAAATACTCCTTCCTTTTCCATCTGAAAAAAATTAGCATGGGAAACTTTCTTCACCATTACTATTCCACAATTTGACATATACAAAATTGCCTTAAAAATATTATTTACATAATTACAGCTAATACCTGAGAGTTAGAAAGTAGGAAGGAAAAAAAAATCCAGCTCCCCTTGTAGCAAGATCTTCCTTTTCTCTGCCCCATAATATTTCTACTTGCTGACCTTGCCAGAATTCTGTCTAGTATCCTCATTTTATTATTCAAAAGGTGGGGATATCAGTTGTGGTGATGGTTGTACAACGCTTTGAATATACCAAAAACCATTGAATTGTACACTTTAAATGGATGAATTTTATGGTATGTGAATTCTATTTTAATAAGTCTGTTTTAAAAGAAGGGAAAATGGGGCGCCTGGGTAGCGCAGTCGTTAAAGCGTCTGCCTTCCGCTCAGGGCGTGATCCCAGCGTTCCGGGATCGAGTCCCACATCGGGCTCCTCTCCTGGGAGCCTGCTTCTTCCTCTCTCACTCGCCTGCTCTGTACCCTCTCTCGCTGGCTGTCTCTCTGTCACATAAATAAATAAAATCTTTAAAAAAAATAAATAAATAAAAGAAGGGAAAATGAAAATCATTCAAAAGTATCTTTCAAACAGAGTTAGGTCCCTAAAGTGAAATTTTAAATTTTTCTGTGTATTCTTATTACTGAAATAAAAGCCTAATAAACTAAAAGTGAAAAATTAAATTAAAAAAATGTAAATTTACTTTATATGTTAGAAAATATATTCTTGTGGTTTAAACTTCTGATGCACATAGGGTATACAGTGCTAAATCTTTCTTTTATCTCTGTCCCTTAGCCATAATCCCCCTCCCAGAAGATAGGACTTTACCAGTTTCTGGAGAGATACTTTATACATTTAAAAGCAAATAAGAAGGGCTCCTGGGTGGCTCAGTTGGTTAAATGTCTGCCTTCAGCTCAGGTCATGATTCCAGGGCCCTGGGATTGATCTGGGTGTTGGGCTCCCTGATCAGTGGGGAGCCTGCATCTCCCTCTCCTTCCCGCTCGTGCTCTCATGCTATCTTTGTCGCTCTCTGTCTCTCTCTCTCTCAAATAAATAAATAAAATCTTAAAAAAAAAAAAAGCAAATAAGTATAGGGGTGCCTGGGTGGCACAGTTGGTTGAGCATCCAACTCTTGGTTTTGGTGCAGGTTGTGATCTCAGGGTCATGGGATCGTGCTCAGCGTCGAGCCCCATGTCCGCCTCCTCGCTCAGCGTGGAGTCTCCTTGAGATTCTCTCCCTCTCCTACCAACCCTCCCACTTATTCTCTCTCTCTCTCAAATAAATAAATCTTAAAAAAAAAAAGAAAAAGCAAATAAGTATATCCATAGTAGTTTTCTCCTTTTTTGCCAGATAGGTTGTATGCTGTTTACATAATTTCTACACTGAGCTTTTTTAACTTGGAAATTATCCCAATATAAAGAGTATTATCACTGGGTTTGGGTTTTTTTTTTTTTTTTTTTGGTGATTTTGTTCTTTTATTAGTACATAAAATAATGATCATCTTATAGTCAGTGTTGTCATAGATTTGATGAAATGTGGTATAAATATTGATGAACATCCTGCTTGGCTTGATCTCCAAATCAGTTGTAACTATCTATACTTTAACCATTGCTGTCCATCTTTGCTAACAATTGGTGCTTGTTAGATGTTTTCATGTTTTGCTAACATGATAAAAGTGAAGTGGTATTTCACTGCAGTTTTATTTTTTTTATTTTACTTTTTATTGAGGTATAATTGATAAATAACATTAGTTTCATGTGTACAACATAATGATTCAAAATTTGTATACATTGTGAAATGATCACCACAATAAGTCTAGTTAACATCTGTCACCACACATAGTTATAAAATAATTTTTTTTCTTGTGAAGACGTGTGAGATTTACTCTCTTAGCAGATTTCATCACTACAGTTACAAATGCATTTTTCCGGTTAATTTAGGTTAAACGTTACTTCATATTTATTGACCATTTATACTTTCTGTGAATTGCCTGTTTAAATCTGTTGCCAATTTTTAAGGGTTGTCTTTTTCTGTTCTAGTTTAAATTTTTTTGACAAAATTATATATGTTTAAGATGTACAATGTGATTTTTGGTATATGTATGTTATTATCACTGTCAAAAAAATGCATAGTATCCCATCTTCTAAATACTATAATTTTCTATCAACTATTAACATTTAACAATTCAGTACTACTTTAAACTGTGTTTTTTTGCCTTTATCCCACACACAGGCACTAACTAAATACTTGTTTAATAAATTAAATAAATAAAATTTAGATAAAGATTCAGATAAGATTCATCTTGATTGTTATAATCATATTCTTTTAAATACACATATTCTTCTGTATGTGTAACTTTTTTTAAATGTATATGCACAGTCCCTTTGACCATGTAATTTGTCTCATAGGAATTTATCCAATGAAATAGTTGCTTATGTCTAGAATGATAAATGTGCAGGAATATTTATTGCAGCATATTATATTTTAGCAAAAGATGATAAATAACCTAAGTATCCATCAGTAGGGGACTAGTTAAGTAAGTTATGATATATCATATTATGGAGCAGTATTTGTTTATAAAAAAAAAAGTAAGGCAGCTGTATATGTCTCAAGTAGAATGAGGAAGAGAATATGTTGTAAGGTGTGGGAGAGAGGTGAGTGATTTTATTTTTGAGCACCAATTTTTAAAACACATACCATGTCACAGGCTCATCAATAATGTGCACTGGCTAGATTCAGCTCAAATATTACCAGCTTGTCCTGTGTGCTCTTTGATATCAATCAGAATCACACAATTATTTTTTGATATAACTCTAAAATTCAGCTCTAAGAGGGGCACCTGGGTGGCTCAGTTGAGTAAGTGTCTGACTCTTGGTTTCAGTTTAGGTCATGATCCCAAGGTCATCAGTTTGAGCCCCGCATTGGGCTCCATGGTCAGCAGGGAGTCTCCTGGAGGTTCTTTCCCCCTGCTCACTGTTGTGCGTGCTCACTCTGTCTCTCTCAAATAAATAAATAAAATATTTTTAAAAATAAAAATAAAATTCAGCTTTAAGAAAAAGTGCATAAGCATAACTAAAACATTCTTTAAGAAGAACAGAGGAATGAGTTTGAACAAATTTGCCCTACTAGATAGTAAAGTGTACCGTATGGTAAGAGTAAGTAAATAAGATCATACTGCCAGATTGTACAGAACAGAATTCATTAATTGATCCTTGTGTATAAGGAAATTTAACTTAAAGAAAGGAAGTGTTTCAAATCTGTGAGGAAATGGTGTTTTTCCATTGGTTGTTTTTTGAAAATGAAAAAATCAAAATAGGTGTCAACATCACACCAGAACCAAACATCAGTTTCCAGATGGAATAAAGAGCTAGATATATATGCTTTAAAAAAAAAAAAAAAGATTGATTGATTTTAGAGAGAGAAAGAACATGAGCAGGGTGGGGGGGAGCGGAGCAGAGGGAGAGAGAGAATCTCAAGCAGACTTCCCACTGGGTGGGGCTGGACACTGGGCTCCATCTCATGACTCTGAGATTATGATCTGAGCTGAAATCAAGCATTGGTGCGCAACCAACTGAGCCACCCAGGTGCCCCTAGATATATATACTTTTTATTTTATTTTATTTTTTTTTAATTTTATTTATTTATTTGAGAGAGAGAGGGAGAGAGCACAAGCTGGGGGGAGAGAGAGAGGGAGACTCCCTGAGCAGAGGGCAGATGCTTAACTGAGCCACCAGGCAGCCCGAGATATATATACTTTTTAATGCTGGATAAAGGTTACTGTTAGATTACTGTTAGAAGAAAATATTGAAAACTTTTGTTATTTTAAGATAGGAAAGCTTTTTTTCCTATATAATACATAAAATCCAAAAGATAAAGTTAGGTGGATTTAACTGTGTAAAATTTTTAAGATATGTCCAATAAAAGATACTGTAACAAGATTCACACAGAAAGATATTTGCGATATAGAGAGCAAAGGATTAGTATCGATGATATACCAAGAGAACAATTACATGTTATTTTTTTTAAAAAAGATTTTATTTGTTTATTTGACAGAGAGAGACAGCCAGCGAGAAAGGGAACACAAGCAGGGGGAGTGGGAGAGGAAGAAGCAGGCTCCCAGCGGAGGAGCCCGATGTGGGGCTTGATCCCAGAACGCTGGGATCACGCCCTGAGCCAAAGGCAGACGCTTAATGACTGAGCCACCCAGGCGCCCCGAACGATTACATGTTATTATGAAAACAATGAATAGTCAGTAGAACAATTTACAAAGGCCATCAGTATGTAATTTACAGATGATTTAATGTAGATGACTAGTAAATGTGCAAAAAGATTTGCACCCTCTTGGAAAATTAAATAAGAATAATCAACTGCCAGTTAACAGCATTTTTGTTTTGTTTGCCCATTAGATCCGCAGACGTTAGAAGATTGAGGGATACTGCTGGTTTAAAATAGCAGAATAAGATTTTTCTTCACTTCTGTTTATCATAACCAAGCAGAAACAATAAAAATAAAAGAAAAACTCTGTCTTTGATGAAGCAGTAACTAGAACCTTAAAACACAGACTAAATCAAATAAGAGTTCTGAGTCAAGTGAGAAAATGATGGGCACTGAGAAGTGCCTCCTCCATTTTGGAGAAGGAAATAAGTTTGTCTGAAAGTATCTTGAATGGTTGATCCATTGTTTTTGGTTTAAGAATAATAGTTCTAGGGGTGCTTGGGTGGCTCAGTCAGTTGAGTGTCCAACTTTTGGTTTTGGCTGAGGTCATGGTCTCAGGGTCGTGAGATTGAGCCCAGGGTCAGACTCAGCAAGGAGTCTGCTTGAAATTCTCTCTCTCCCCCCTCTCTCTGCTCCCCCCCACACACACTTGCACTCTCTTTTTCTCTCTCTCTCTCAAACAAATAAATATATCTTAAAAGAAAAGAAGAAGAACAGTTCTACAAGAATGAGGCAATAAGAATAATGGGAATATTCCTGTATAGATAAATTCAATATAGAAACTCCATACCTATAAGCAGTAATTCCCCAGTTCTTCATTCCCCTAGGTCCTGGCAAACACTGACTTACTTTTTGTCTCTGAAGTTATCTAGAGACAAATTTCTGGTAATTTCATAAAATAGGCTCATACATTCCATGAACTTTCATATCTGCCTTTCTTTTACTTAGCATAATGTTTTCAAGGTTGTGAAATGGTGACCTATATTGTGACATGTATCAGTACTTCATTTCTTTTAGTAAATGATTTTCTGCTGTCTAGATATACTGCACTTTATTTATCTATTCGTCAGTTGATGGACGTTTGGATTATTTCCATTTTTTTTGGCTATTATGTATAATGCTGCTGTACAAACATTCAAGTACAAGTTTTTTATGTGGACAAATTCTCTTGGAATATACCTAGGTCTGGAATTGTGGGTTATATGATAATTCTGTGTTTAACATTTTGAATAACTGCCAGACTGTTTTCCATTTTACAAACCCACAAATATGTGAGGGATCCAGTTGCTTCACATTATCACCAATGCTTGTTATTATTCATCTGTTTGATCATAGCCATCCTAGTGGTTGTAAAGTGGTATCTCATAGTTTTAATTTGTATTTTCTTAATGACCAATGATGTTGACCATCTTTTCATGTGCTTTTTGGACATTTGTAAATTTTTTTGGAGGAATGTCTAGTCCTTTTTCCATTTTTTGAGTTATTTTTTAATATTGAATGTATAAGAGTTCTTTATGTATTCTAGATAAACGTGCCTTGTTAGATACAGGGTTTGCATAGATTTTCACATTCTTATTGGTGGCCTTTGAAGCCCACTAATTTTAATTTTGATAATATCCATTTTTGTTTTGTTGCTTTTGGTGTCATAGCTAAGAAATCATCGCCCAACTCAAAGTCAGACAGATTTATGTGTATGTTTTCTTCTGAGAGGTTTATAATTTCTTATATTTAGGTCTCTTACCCATTTTGAGTTAATTTTTGTATGTGATGTAAGGGAGGAGTCCAACATCCTTTTTTTTTTTTTCTTTCCACTTGGATATTTACACTGTTTGTTGAAAAGACTATTCTTTCCCTATTAAATTTTCTTGTCAACTTTGTTAAAAAATCAACTGGCCAATTGATCTGTATGTCTGTCTTTATGCCAGTGCTTCACAGTTTTGATTATAATTTGACAGTAAGTTTTGAAATTGGGAACTGTGAATCCTCCAACTTTGTTCTTTTTTTTTTTTTTTTTCCAGAATGTTTTGGTTATTCTGGGTCCCTTACATTTCCATTGGAATTTTAAGATCACTTCATTAATTTCTGCAAAAAAAGTAGGCTGGAATTTTAAAAAGAATTGTGTTGACGTTAGGGGAAGGAAGGGAAATCAGAGGGGGAGACGAACCATGAGAGACTGTGGACTCAAGGAAGCAATCTGAGAGTTTTAGAGGGGCAGGGGGATGGGTTAGCCTGGTGGTGGGTATTAAGGAGGGCACGTATTGCATGGAGCACTGGGTGTTGTACACAAATAATGAATCATGGAACACGACATCAAAAACTAATGATGTACTGTATGGTGACTAACATAACATAATAATAAAAAAAAAAGAATTACATTGAATCTGTAGATCAATTTGAGGGGTGTTGTCATTTTAATGATATTGAGTTCTCCAGTCCATAAATATGAGATGTCTTTCCATTTATTTAGGTATTCTTAAAGTTTTTCAGCAGTTTTTCATAGTATTTGTTTTACAGATTTTGCATTGTTTTTGTTAGATTTATTCCTAAACATTTTATTCTTTTAGATGCTATTGTATGGAAGTACTTTTTGAATTTTTTTTTATTCATTGCTAGTGGATAGAAATAAAATTTAATTTTGTATGTTGGTTTTGTATTCTGCAACCTTAGTGAACACATTTATTAGTTCTAATAGTTTTTTGTGTGCCTGTGCACTCACATGGATTCCTTCAAATTTTTTAATACACAAGATCATGTCATCTGCAAAGAGGTTGTTTTACTTCTTCCTCCCCAATCTGAATGCTTTTTATTTCTTTATCTTGCCTTATTATTGTTCTGGCTGGAACCTCCAGTACTATATTAAATATAAATAGTAAGAGCAAACATCCCTGTGTTGTTCCTGATCTTAGTGGCAAAGCTCTCAGTCTTTAACCACTAAGTATGATGTCAGCTGTGAATTTTTCATAGATGTCCTCTGTCAAGGTAAGAAGGTTTGTTTCTATTCCTAGTTTGTTCAGTGTTCTATATCACAAAAGAATGTTAGATTTTGTCAAATTATTTTTTTGTGTCTTAAAATAATCCCATGGATTTTGTCATTTATTAATATGGTATATTACATTGATTTTCATGTATTGAATGAACCTAGCTTTCCTGAGATAAATTCTACTTGGTCTTGGTGTATAATCCTTTATATATGCTGTTGGAATCAGTTTGCTAGGATTTTGTTGAGGATGTTTACATCCGTACTCATAAGGGATATTGATCTATTGTTTTCTTACAGTATCTTAGTCTGGTTTTGTCCTTGTGGAATGAATTGAGAAGTGTTTACTCCTTCTCTGATGGAATTTGTGAATGGTTAGTGTGTGTGTGTGTGTGTGTGTGTGTGCACGCGCGTGCGTATGAATTCTTTTTGAAATACTTGGTAGAATTTACCAGTGTAGCCATCTGACTTTGTGGGGGAGATTTTGACTAATTCAATATCTTTACTTGCTGTAGATCTATTCAGATTTTCTGTTTCTTCTTGAATTGGGTCCATAGGTTATTCTAGGAATTTGTCCATTTCATCTAGGTTAAATGTAACTTGTTGGCATATATTTGTTGATAGAATTACCTTTTTATTTCTCTGAGGTCAGTAGGAATGCCCTCTCTTTCATTCCTGATTTTAGAGTCTTCTCTCATTTTGCTTTTCAATCTACCTAAAAGTTTCTCAATTTTGTTGACCTATTTCAAAGAACCAACTTATTATTTTGTTGATTTTCTCTATTATGTTTCTATTTTCTGCTTCATTTATTTCTCCTCTATATGATTTCGTTTCCTTTCTTCTGCTTGCCTTGGATTTAGTTTGCTCTTTTTCCAATTTTTTAAGGTGCAAGGCCAGAGTATTGATTTGGGGTATTTTTCCTTTTTTCAGTAGAGACATCTACAACAATAAATTTCTCTCTCAGCACTTCTTTAGCTTCATCTCATGTGTTTTGGTATTGTGTGTGTGTGTGTATGTTTTAATCATCTCAAAGTATTTTCTCATATCCCTCATGATTCTTCTCTGACTCATTGGTTAGGACTCTGTTTATTTCCACATATTTGTGAATTTTCCAGTTTTTTTCTGTTGGTTTATAATTCATTCTATTATGTTTGGAGAGCATACTTTGTATGATTTAAAAATTATTGAGACTTGTTTTGTGGCCTAACATGTATCTGTCCTGGAAAATGTTCCATGTACACTTGAGAAGAATGTGTATTCTACTATTGTTGAGTGGAATGTCCGATTTTTAGGTCTAGTTGGTTTATGATGTTCTGGTCTTCTGTTTCCTTATTGATCTTCTGTTTGGTTGTTTTATCTGTTCTTGAAAGTGGAATATAGAAGTCTCCAGCCGTTATTATTGAATTGTCTATTTCTCCTTTCAATTCTGTCAGTTTTTGCCTAATATATTTTGGGGCTCTCTTTATATTTATATATTTAGTTTTATCTTCCGCATGAATTAAAACCCTTGTATCATTGTAAAATAGCCCTCTTTTGTCTCTCCATACAAATTTTGTTTTTAAGTCTGTTTTGTCTAATGTTGGTGTAGCCACTCAAGTTTTCATTTGGCTCTGTTTACATGGTGTATCTTTTGCCATACTTCTACCTTCAACCTATTCTTGTCTTTGAATCTAAAATATACAGCTCTTATAGACAATGTACAGTTCTTATTGGAGTGTTTAATCCATTTAAATTTAGTATAATTATGATGAGGTAGGATTCACATCTGCCATTTTGTCATTTGTTTTTTATGACGTGTCTGTCTGTTTTGTTCCCCTTATTGCTTGATTACTTCCTTCTTTAGTGTTAAATATTTTCTAGTGTACCAGTTTAAGTCTCTTGCCATTTCTTTTACTATATATTTTTTAGTTATTGTCTTTGTGGTTGCTCTGGGGATTACATTAACTTATAATTATGTAACTAGAATTATTTAATTTGTAACAATCTAGTATAGATTAATAGCAACTTAATTTCAATAATATAGGCAAACTTGACTCCTTTATGGCTTCATATCCTCTCCCCCTGCTTTGTGCCATTATTGTCATACAAATTACATGCCATATATTGTGTGCCTGTCAACTTAGATTTATAATACTGCATTATCCAGTTTTAAATCAAATAAGGATGAAAGGAATTATAAACAAAAAAATATATTTGTACTGGTTTTTATGTTTAATTATGTCATTGCTTTTACGGACACTCTTTATCCTTCATGTGTATTTGAATTCCTATTTAGTGTCTTTTCAATTCAGATGAAGGAATTCTCTTAGTTTTTCTTATAGGACAGGTCTGCTGACATCAGATTCTATCCGGTTTTGTTCATCTGGCAATATCTTAATGTTGCTTTCATTTTGGAAGGATAGTTTTGCTGGATATAGAGTTTTTCTTTGACATTCTTTTTTTCTCTCTCAGCACTTTGAATATATTATCTTACTGCTTTCTGACTTGTGACAGTTTCTAATGAGAAATCAGCTATTAATCTTATTGAGTATTCCTTGTACATAATGAGTCACTTTTTTCTCGCTGCTTTCAAATTTCATCTTAATCTTTGATTTTCAACAATTTATGTTTCTAGGTATGGATCTCTCTGAGTTTACCCTACTTAAATGCTACTGAGCTTCTTGGACTTGTAGATGAATGTTTTCTTATCAAATTTGGGAATTATTTGGCCATTATTTTTTCAAATACTCTTTCTTCACTTTTCTGTTTCTCATAATAGAGCATCTCAGTCAACCTGTCTTTAGGTTTACTGATATTTCTTCTGCTAGTTCACATCTGATGTTGAACCTCTTTAGTGAATTTTTCATCTCACTTTTTGTACTTTTCAACTCCAGAATTTCCATTTGATTCTTTCTTGTAATTCCTCTCTCTTTATAGATATTCTATTTGATGAGGCATTTTTCTCACAATTTCATTTAGTTCTGTAGACATGTTTTTTTTCTATACTTCTTTGAATATCTTTAAAATAGCTGATTTAAATTTTTGTGTATTAAATCCAACATCTGGATTTCTTCAAAGATACTATTGATGGCTTCTTTTACTATGTATGTGTCATCCTTTCATATTTCTTTGCATGGTTTATAAATTTTGTTTTGTTTTTCAAACTGGACGCTTTTTAAGTAATTTAATTTACAAATCTGGAAATCAGATCCCTCCCTGCCCTTGGCTTTGTTGTAGTTGCTATTTGATGATGTTGCTCTTTCTTTGTTTGGTGGCTTTCCTGAACTTATCCTGTAAAGTCAGTATTCTTTGTGGTGTGTGGTGAAGTTTCTTGTTAGCTTAGTTATCAATTAATTATTGTTCAGAGATTTCCTTAAATGCCTGGAGCCCATAAGTTTCCCAACTTTGCGGAGGGGCTCTGTGTGCCTTTAATGCTCAGGTAAGCACTTCACAATCCTGCCTTTGCCTTCGCTTTATCTTTATACCATGCCTCCCAGTTAGCCAAAGGTGAGACCTTAGTACTTCCAGAACTCTTTCCTGTGTGTGCACATTACTGATCATGTATGTAGATCTAGGCAGGTACACAGTACTACACATGTGCCTAATCTTTTAGATTTCCCAAAAACGTGTCAACACTTTTCAAAGATATTCATAGACATCTCATTCCTCAGCTTTTTAAATATTTTGGTCAGCTCTTTGTTTGCCCCTACTGTCATCATTACCTCAGTTAATATTAATGCAATGTTAAATGATTGTCACTGATTGTTTTCAACAAACCACCTCCCTTCATTCTCCCCTCCTAGGGAAAAGGCTATTTACACTGAATGAGGTCTGAATCAGGTCAAATAAGGGCAAGCCTTACAAACGGGAATTTCCAGGGAATTGCCAGATAGGTCAAATAATGACAGTTTTCTTTGAATAGTGTTTTGGGGAACTCCAAACCTGTTTTACTCCCTCTAGTGGCTACTAGGCCACTCCTGGTTTTCACTGTGATTGCAAGAATATTGGTTTTCAAGTCTGATGTGATAATGGGGGTGGGTGTAGGTCTGGTTAAAATGTCATACAAAATTCAGCATTTTTTCTTGAATAAGCACCCCTCGGGTTGTTGCAAACTTTTGTTAAGTTCCAGAGTTCTGGAAAAGTTGATTCTGACAGTTTTTGCCAGTATTTTTATAGCAGAGCATCTTTTGCTCTTCTTGCTTTTTTAGAGGACTTGTTTTTCAGAGGTCCTTACTCTGCCATTCCCACAGACATCACTCCAGTTTAACAGATTTTGCAAGAAAGACTAATCCCTCCCAAATTATTTCCCTTATAGAGTTGTCCTCAAAAAATAAACATGGAAGACAAACATAAGCATACAAGGACTGGGGAGTACAACACCAATAAACCTGTAGTGATAAAAACTTCTTGATGAAGAAGTCTTACCAACCAAAAATTAAATTGAAAATATAGTTTAGGACTTAACTGGGAAGGGACAGAAGGACCTTTTAGGGAGCATGAAAATAATCTATATACTAATTTGTGCAATGGTTACATGTCTATACATATGTCAAAAGCCATAGAAATATATATTTAAGAGTAGTATACTTTATTGTAGGTAAAATATCCCTCAATTAGAAACAAACTATGTGGTAAATCTTGAATCCATTTGAACCTAGAACGATAAGTAAACAACTATGGGAATTGTGAATCCAGAACAGAATATAAAGGTTGACTATGCAAAAATATTTTCCAACTATCAGGAGTTAGGTGTACAGGCCAGGGAGAAAGATGGGAAAAGTATAATATATGTATGTGTATTAGTTATCTGTTGCTGCATAAGAAATAACATCAGATCTTAACACCTTGAAACCTAAATCTTTATTATCTCAGTTTCTGTGGGTCAGGAATCCAAGAGCAGCTTAGACAGGTCATTCTGGTTCAGGGTGTCTCAGGAGGTTACTGTCATTGGGAGGTTTAACTGAGACTAGAGGACTCACTTCCAAGATGGTTCACTTGGGTAGCTGTTGGTAGAATGCCTCAGTTATTTGCCACACGAGCTTCTCTATAGGTCAGGTTGAGTAGTCTCACAGCATGATAACTAGCTTCCCTTAGAACCAACTATCAGAGAGAGAGCAAGGCAGAAGCTGTAATGTGTTCATGACCTAGTGTCAGAAATCACAGACTGTCATTTCTGCCATATTCTCTTGGTTGCACAGACCAACCCTCAAGCAGGGTTGGAGGGGATTGCGCAAAAGGAGGAAGACAAAGAAGATCATTAGGGGTCATCTTAGAGCCTGGCCACCACAGCCTGCTAATTTCCTCAGCCTTTTTAGCCAGGAGCCAATACAGACTGCCCACAAGTTAGAAAGTAATGCTTCCAACCTCCTAATGTTTTTGTATAATCCTTTTCCTTGCTTTAATGCATTCTTTTAGGTACCTTACTTGCCTCATACAAGCATTTACTAAACTTGAGTAATATTTTATTTTCACTCTATTAAAAATTTTTTCTTGCATTCAAATCAAATTGAATTTTATGTTTTTATGTTTTAAAGTTTTGTCTATAGTGTGTCATATGGTATGCATATGTTCACCTTTAGTAATTATTTCTGCCTACCCTTCGTTTACATATGCTTGGAATGATCTTATGAGTGTGGTTATTTCTAAATGGTAAGAATTTGAATGTGTGTTTTTTAATTAGCTTTCTTCTTAATTTGTCTTTTCTCTAAATTGCTTATAGTTCTTTTTAATAATGAGCATGTATTACAAAAAGAAAGTCAGACTTTCAAAATAAGTTTTATAGTATTCAGTAATGAGAATGTAGGGAGACAGTCTCATCACTATTGGTTAGAGTATAAAATTCGGTACAACCTTCTTTGGCTTTGGGGGACAATCTGGTATTTGTCTGTCACAAACTTAAGTGCTCATATGCTATGAATCAAAAGTTCCAATTTTGTAAATCAATCCTAAGACATCCCATTCATATGCACAAAGATATGCATAGAGTATTTATTGCATCGTCATTTATACTGGTAAACCATTAGCAACAACTGAAATGTTTAATAATGGGTAAATGTGTAAGTGGATTGTAGTGTAGAATACAATATAATCATTAGAATGATGAAGATTCATTATGTACTACATGAGAAAATTCCAGTTATGTGAGAAACATACTTGTTATATATAGAATAACTATAAATGTGTGTTTAAAAAAACTTAGATGTATATATGTGTACATGTTTATGTGTTAAGTGCACAGGAAGGAATCTGGAAGGATTCACACCAAATAAACCTCTAGGATAGGAAATAAGAGAAATGTTGGAATGGAGGATGGATTTTTTTTCCTGCATGTTTATGAATTGTTTTTATAGAGAATGTGTTTTAAATTTTGAGATATAACTCTGGTTGCACTGAGATGACTGAAGTTCTCAAGTAGAAAATTATTGAAGAATCACATTTCACTTTTTGAACTGTGAAATGATCTTATAATTAAGAAGGATCTGATTATGAGGATTTTGCTTGGTAAATTTTAGATGGCTTGTTCTTTTATCAAAGTTATTTCAGTTATCCAGGCAAAGGAGGCTGAGATTCTGAACTGCAGGAATGAGAATTGGAGAGAACATAAAGAGAATTTTAAGAAGTGATTAGATATGGTAATCATGTAAGAATTGGAGGGAGGAGCAGAGTGGAAGGTAGAATTGAGATGGGGGACACAGGAGGAAGAGCAGATTTAAAGGAAGAAGATATGAATTAAGTTAACGATATTGAAGACCTGTAGCAGATGGTTTGAAAGAACAGTCTGGTGCTCTGGAAGTCATTGGCATTTAGAATTTTAAAATCATGATTGTTGATAGTTGTGATAACCAAAGGAAGAGTATAGAATGAGAGAAGATTCTTAGAGATGGAACCCTGGGGACACTGACTAAAAAGTTGCATTGGATAGTTGTATCTAACATTTCAAGGATGAAGATGATGTGATTGGTCAGTAGCGTTGCATTGCACAGGAAGTGGAAGGAAGGGAAAACATTCAAATTAGTAGTATTAGAGATTTTGACCATAATGGATTGTGGTAGAGAGCCCTCTAGTGGAAGGGAGCATTGCGTTTGAGGAACTGGAAGGAGCATGATGAAGGGGAAGCCCAGAAAAGAATGTGAATGAGACTGGCATTTTTCGTCCTTTGAATACAATGTGACCAATCAGTTTCTCAGTGGAAAGAAATTAATGGGGGGTTAGTTTTAGTATCTCAGTGTAAGAGAGTTATGAAAGTTATATGTGAATTTTTCTTCTGCCTTGTGAAAGGTGGAGAAGAGGTTTTGAGGAGCTAAAACATGTGGAGAATGACATTTTTTTTTTCAGCAGTGGGAGGGGAGTTAGGGAATTTTTCTCCCAAGGAGAAGTACCAAAGCAGACAGTAAAGAAAAGCAGCAGGGTCTTTTGACACCTAGATCAACTAAAGTTGCAAAGGCTTGGACCAGGCACAGAAGGATAAGTGTTACAGGAAACTTATTTATCAGCAAGCTGCTAATTAAGAAAAGTCACTGCAAGATGTGTTATTGTACATATTTAGTTTTTATAGTGCCTCTTCTAGAAAAACAAAACTACTTGCTTTATTACTTTGTTTTCTATATTTATTACATGAAAACTGTTATTAAACATACAGGGAAGACATTCTTTATTTCCTCCTCACACAAAAGACTGGATAGGGAAGATATTCTTTATTACTTTCTTTCCTTTTGTTTTATTAAATTAATAATTACACATGGAGAAAATTGTGGAACAACATATGTTAACAGTTAACATTGCTTACCTCAGGGGAATTGACGAGAGAGGGCTGAAATTAACTTCTTTTTGCACCTATCTGTTGTTTAACTTCATTACAGTGTTTTTAAAGCAACCAATAAAGCATGTAGTGATTATAGGGAAAGGCTAAAAATAAAATAATACATATTTGTTGGAAGATTAAGAAAATAATATAAAGGTATGCAATGTAGGAAGAGTCTGCCACTGTAAATTTCTGTTGTGTATCTTTGGCTATGTATAAACTTTTGTTACTTACTATACAAAACAGAATGTAGATTATGTAAAAATATATTCCTAAAACTATATACTTTTTCATTTATATCATGAGCATCTTTCCATATTGCTACATAACCAATTTATTTTTTTAAACACAGCATAGAATTTTGAAAACTTTGGGGGAAAACTTTTTTTTTTTTTTAAGATTTTATTTATTTATTCAACAGAGATAGAGACAGCCAGCGAGAGAGGGAACACAAGCAGGAGGAGTGGGAGAGGAAGAAGCAGGCTCATAGCAGAGGAGCCCGATGTGGGGCTCGATCCCAGAACGCTGGGATCACGCCCTGAGCCGAAGGCAGAGGCTTAACCACTGTGCCACCCAGGCGCCCCGGAAAACTTTTTTTTTAATTGAAATATATACAGAGAAAAGTGTCCAAGCTTAATGACTTTTACAAAGTGAAGACACATGTATAACTATCATCCAGATCAAGATCAGTAACAATGCCAGGGTACCTGGGTGAGTCAGTAGGTTGGGCACCTGCGTTGGGCTCCCTGCTTGGTGGGGAGTCTGCTTTTCCCTCTCCTCCTCCCCCTGCTCATGCACTTGTGGTCTCTCTCTCTCTCTGTCTCAAATAAATAAATAAAATCTTTAAAAAAAATCGGTAACAATGCTGATCACTATATAACCCTTCTTCTTCCTGCCTCCCAGTTAATCAATCTTCCTCCCATCCATAGGTAACCACTCATATAGATAAGTCGTGTCTGTTTTTTAACTGTATATAAATTGAGTCATACAGTCATGTGTGGCTTTTTTAGGTGTGTGTCTTTGGGGGGGGGCTATATTATTTTTGTGAGATTTATTTATGTGGTTTCATGTAGCAGTGGTTTATCCTTTTTCTATTTGATATGGTAGTCTTTAGTAGAATGCATAAATCATGATTTTTATGTATTATGTTGATGGGTGTTTGGGTTGTTTCAGATTGGGGATTATTATGAGTAATGCTTCTGTAGGCCTGTATGCGTACAAGATGTACATGCCTTTTGCCCCACATTTCTGTTGAGTATGTACAAGTTTCTGTGCTATGTATCAAGGAAAGAAATTGCTAGACCATACAGTATCCATATGTTCACCTCTACTAGATACTGCCCAGTTGTTTCTCAAAGTGGCCCTGACATCTTACCCTTCTGTCAACAGTGTGAGAGTTCCATATACCCTATGTCCTTGCCAACACCTGGTATTGATGGTTTTTTGTTTGTTTGGTTTGTTTTTGATGGCTGATTTAGAACATTTTAAAAGTCTGCCCAGTATTTCATTTTGTAAATAGACCATAATTTAATCTCCTTTTGATGGGCTTTTGCCCTCTTCCTCCACTACAGCACAGCCAGAACCTGGACAGCTCCAATATCTAGTGGGCTCTGTGATCTGTCTGCAGAAGATTCAATACTGGAAGTTTCAGAATCTCTGTATATTTTTTTTCTTAACAGATTTTTCTCAAATTTCCTGTTTCTGAGTAGTATGGTACCAATATGAAGAATGCATATAAAATAGTTTCATTCGATGACATGAAAACCAGTTTTGCTTTTATGGTGGTAAATGGTTGCTTTTTCACTCTTGTTTAAAAGTAATGTAAAAAGTAGTATAATGTCTGAAACTAGACTTTTGGTGAAGGCATTGCTAAATAGCCAATTTAATTATCCAGAATAATTTGCATTCTCTTAGAACAAGCATACAGTGCTAGTTGCCAGCACCTGCATCACATAGATCCTCAGTCCATTGGAAAACTACTGTGTGAATTACTTGAGAAT
This sequence comes from Ursus arctos, assembly GCF_023065955.2. NCBI lineage: Eukaryota > Metazoa > Chordata > Mammalia > Carnivora > Ursidae > Ursus > Ursus arctos. Next base: position 63,772,719 of record NW_026622775.1, on the reverse strand, counting down.
GTAATCACTTAGGTTTTGGAAAACTGACTTTCACCCTTTGAAAGTGAAAGGTATTTCCAATCAGAGAAACATGATTCAAACCCCAGCCTTTCTTTTAAGAGATCTCCTCTCCCCAGTTTCCTTCATTTTCTTGTAACATAGGTTTTTAAAGTATGAAACTCTGGGGGCTTGCTTTTAATGAGTTAAATGTGATCACCAGACCTCCTGCTGCTTCTAATGTTAGGAGGTGTGTTACTTCCTGATAACCACTCTTCCTGTTGTGCATTATAGCTTTAAACAGGTGTTGGCCCAGGTGGCATTCAGTACCATCCAGTTACCATAAGTAATTCCTTGGGAGAATTTAGATACCGTTAACCCTCTATGATAGCTGAATAGTCTTTTGGAAAGTGCCTTATGGGCGTATAAGACGGTTTTATCTTTCCTATTCTTTGCTTTTGCCAGTTGTGTGTTGAATTATTCATTTTTGGAATAGCTGTAATGACCAGAAGAAGCATGTGATTCTCATACTAGTAAGTTTTAGTCATGCTTTTTTACTTTCACATGTGGAGGTTTTTCACATTTCTAATTAATTGCTGTCAAGAACTTCTTAGAGGTAGCTGAAAACTACTGCTTTATATTCTGTTCAGTTTTTTTATAAGTCTGTGTCTTAGAAAAATGTCTTTACCTCTTGAGATTTCTTAAGAGGTCATATTGCAGCATAACACTAAAATTCTTCCAATTCTTTGTTATCTGTAGTAATAGTAACGAGTCTGAAAATGCCTATGTGAATTAACAAATAAGCCAGAAACCTTATGGAAGAGGCTGTTTTCAATAACCTCTCTCAGGCTCTAAATCTTTTTTTCTCAGTGTTGATAATGAATAGCAAAACTTGCTGGCTTGATTTTTTTTCTTCTCAGTATCTGGTAAAAGTTTTATTCTAATATTCTCAACCAGGATTGGGCTGCAGGTGGTGGTGGTAGGAGTACAAATCTAATCAACTTCCAACATATAACTATTAATTAGGAATCTCTTCATTTATCTCACATGAACCTAGCCTATGGATTAATTTTAGAGACCACTTTCATGTCTTTGTTAATAAAATGCTTTGACCTCTAGATCATTTCTGAGTATGTTCTAGCCAGTGCAGTCAGCCTTTACAAAGAAGTCCAATATTAGACAGTTTTGCTCGAATTGCTGCTTATAGAGTAACACAGAGAATTAAGAACCCAGTAACCTAGAATCAGCAGAACCCTCAGCTTCCCTGTACTTTCAGTACTCGCAACAGCTGTTTCTCTTTCTGCACAGGTATCAGTCAGAGCCGGATCTCTCACTGGCTGTTGCAGCAGGGATCAGACCTGAGTGAACAGAAGAAAAGAGCATTTTACCGATGGTATCAACTTGAGAAGACAAACCCTGGTAAATATCATTTCCTTATTTTATTGCATCTGAAGACAAATGTAATTAATTACTTTATTAAATCTGTGTGCTGACTGATCTTCACTAAGGTGATTTCGTATTTTACTGTTGTTCCTTTTTCCCAAAGAGCACTCTTGTCTATGACCATACCACTCTGAATGTGCCCAATCTTGCCCAAAGAGCATTAACTGTAAAACCTAAGCGCTGATTATACCATTTTTTAGTTTAGTGTCTAATACTATCTAGTCATTTTCACTCCCTCCAGGGCACCTCTTTGTTTCCAGGTTATATGCTATTTCTAATGATAGTTTGAAAGACAGGTCATGATTGTCAGGGGCTGTTTTCTTTTTTTCGACTGTAGGTACACACATAAGTTTCCATATCTGGTTTTTTTGGTAAATATTAGTAATGTAAATTTCATACTTTTAATTAGTTATTCCTATACTGTGTCAATGATCCCTGCTAATGATTTTCTATTTCTGATTACCTGGGTGATGAGCATGTCTTTGGACTTTGGGGTGATGCTGCCCTGACAGCTTTGGAAGCAGCAATAGGTTGGAAAGTGGAATGAAATCTGAAGGAAAAAGTTCACTAAAACCTTTATGTCTGAAGTTGCCAGAAATAGGCATGATCTATTGTAGGATACTTTTAACAAGTGTTATATGAAGTTGTGTGGCAGCCTGTCTTTAATCTATACATTACACAGACTGGTGGCGATGAGGCTGATCTCAAGTTTAGTCTTATGATCAGAGAAATATCTTCTATAATGCTATAGCATTAAAGCCTTTGCTTATTATAGATTAAATCATCAGTTGGAATATTGCATATTGAAGACTTAGCTAATAATAGCTAAGTCAATAGCATTGACTGTGAGGTGGAAATAATGTTAGAGAAACATTTGTGTGTGTGTGTGTGTGTGTGTGTGTGTGTGTGTTAAAGATCACATTCTTAATCTGAAAGGCCCAGGCAGAACAAAACAGAACAGACCATATCAGCCTCTCTACAATGAGTTTTTTTTTTTTTTAATCTACCCTGCCCCCCGGTTTGTATTTTGAAGTGTTTCAGATATACAGAAGAGTTGAAAGACCAGCACAGTGAACGCCTGTTGACTCTCTTCTTAAGTACAAGAATTGTTAACATTTGCTCTATTTGCCTTATCCCTAGAAAATAATGAATAAATTTAAAAATCTGTGTGTACATGCATATGCATGTATACGCATCTTTCTCTTCAGCATTCATCTCCTAAAAAAGGGGCAATCGCCTGCATAACCACAGTCTTTTACCACATCTAAGAAAATTAATAATAATTCCATATCATCTAACATCTAGTTTATTTTCATATTTCTCTAATTGTTATAAGAATGTCTTTTTTTAATAGTATCTGATTTAGGTGGACAAATTGGAATTTGTTGATATATGTCTCTTTAGACTCTTAAATCTAGTCACTCAAACTTTTTTTTTTTATAACATATATTTTTTAAACCATCTAATGTTACAGAATGTCCCATATTCTGGATTTTTCTCTTTCCTCTTAGCGTCAGTTTACTAATTCTTCTATAGCCCCTGTATTTCCTGTAAACTAGCAGTTAGGTTTAGAGGCTTGATTAGATTCAGGTTAAACATTTTTGGCAAGAACACTTCATAGATTATTTAGAGAGGGCATGTAGTAATGTCGACAATGTACTTTGAAATGCATCAAAATAAAATGGATAAGGAGATGGATAGATAATGTGATAAAGTGAGTGCGTAAAATATTAGATGATTTGAGTATAGATTTTCATCATAAAATTCTTTCATTGTTGCTGTATGTGTGTTTGAAAATTTTCACAATAAAACATTGGGGTTGCTTTGTCGGTAACATTTACATCATATATCAAGAGGCATGTAATGTCAGGTTGTAGCACTACCATAAGCTAAGTTTGATCATTTGTTGAAGTAATGACCACCAGATCTTGTCTTTGCAGTTTGTAAATAATCTATAGGGCATCATTTTGCTGCTGGATGGATATCCTCTTCTACAGCAACCTTTTGTCAGTGGTCTTAGCACCATTGATAATGCTTACCTAAATGAGTTATTCCATTGGGGATTGCAAAATGATGGAGATCTTATTTAGCATTCCTTCAGCATTTATTAGCTAGTAGTTTTTCTGCAAAGAACTTTCATTTTTAGGTATTCTTCTAATGATAGCTAGATATGTAAGCAAATCTCTCAAAATACTGATTCTTGTTACTGCCATTAGCGAAATGTTCTAAAGCAGCACTATTCAGTGGGAATATAATGCAAATGACACATAATTTAAAATTATCTAGTAGCCACATTTTAAAAAGTAAGAGATAGCTAAAATTAATTTTAATAATTTTATTTAGCAAATATGTATTGGCACTTCAACATTTAATCAGTACTTTAAAAAATTACTGAGACCTCTTTCTCTCTTTTTTTAATTAGGCTCCACACCTAGTGTGGAGCCCACCGTGGGGCTTGAACTCAACCCTGAGATCAAGACCTGAGCTGAGATCAAGAGTTGGACACTTAACCAACTGAGCCACCCAGGCACCTCTCCCTTTTTTTCTTTCTTTCCTTCCTTCCTTTCCTTCTCCCTCCCCTCCTTCCTTCCTTCCGTCCGTCCGTCCTTCCTCTTCTATCTCTTTCCCGTCCTTCCTTCCTCTTTCTTTTTGTACTAGGTTTTGAAATCTAGTGTGTATTTTACACTAGCATATAGCATTTCCAATCAGCCACATTTCAGGTGCTCAAAGGCCACATGTGGCTAGTGGCTACCATATTGTGCAGTCTTAAGCGAAATCATACTTGAAGCAACACTTCAAACTCAGCTGTAAGCAGTCTTTCCAAAGACATTACTTTTCCCATGACTCACAACAGCAAAGCAAATCAGATGGCGAGTAACAAAAACTTGGCAGTTGGTCTGCTTGATAGAGCAGCTTAGGCTGATAGCAAAGGTTTGGCTAGGTAAATAAGGAACTGTACCTAGGGCTTTCATAAACCTGGTCACATTGCAGCAGTTGACTGCCATGAGGGGAACACCAAAGGGATTTGTCAAGATGTTCAAAAATGTATAGGGCAGAACAGTGAAGAATTTGGAGGACCCAAACTAGCCAACTGTGTCAGGCAATCAGCCTCCATTAAGAGAAGGGATTTTTTTGTCCCTTGGATTTGGCACTTAGAACAGTGCCTTGACTTATAATCTGATCACAGTTGGTGAGGCTAAATTCCCATCCCACACTGGGATTTCAAGGCTGGGCTCAATCCCAGGCAGGGACTAGGATACCAGGAAAATGAATTCACCAGAAAGAGGAAGGGAACTAAGGTATAACTCTCAGGCCTCTGCAGCTGATCTGATAGCACTGCCAGCTGCAGGATACTGCTATCAGAACCTAGTTTTTAGCCCTGGGGTGATATAATGTTCTTCTGAAGCTGTTTTATTAAAAAATTGTTTTTGTTTTTGATCTTTTTTTATTTCAATTTGTCTTGGAACCAGAGTTAGGCTAAACCATCATCAGGAAATTGGAGGAAGGTGGAACTAGGGCATTAAAACAGGAAAATGGGAAAGGACTAACAACATTCATCCAGCTGTTGATAAGGAGTTGCTATCTTTAAGGAGATAGTACCTCCTTTTAAGAATAAGTTCCCGTAGGAACACCTGGGCTGACTCAGTTGGTGGAGCATGCGACTCTTGATCTGGGGTTGTGAGTTCGAGCCCCATGTTGCGTGTACAGTTTACTTAAAAATAAATTAAAAAAAAAATAAGTTCCCCTAATATGCATTTGCTTTTCAATGAAGTTGTATTGCTGATTATCCCCTTTTTAAAGGACTTTCTATTTTTTATTTGAAAACCAAATTCATAGGGGTTCTGTAGGACAGAATTTAAACTTAGCTGAAGAGAAGAGGATAATTTATAATTGTCAGTTGGTAGTTTTCATAGCATCAACAGTAATTGGATATTAGTGATTAAAATTTAATATTTAGAAGCTATTCTTTGCATTTTTACCTTTATTATAAGACCTAATATAATAGAATTGTTTCTAGGTGAATGCAGCTTTGTTGACTTTAAAAATAACTTTTGAGAGGCGCCTGGGTGGCGCCTGAAGGCCTCTGCCTTCAGCTAAGGTCACGATCCCAGGGTGCTGGGATTGAGCCCCATGTTAGGCTGCTGTTCAGCAGGGAGTTTGCCTCTCCCCCTGCTTATGTTCTTTCTCCCTCTCTCTCTGTCAAATAAACAAATAAAATCTTTAAAGTAAAATAACCTTTGATTTTAGCTAAAGAATTATATTGTTTCTTCTTCATGGATACTTTGAAACTACTATTCTATTTGGATAAGAAGAACTAAAATTATGTTAGCACCTAAAAATAGCTTAGCCACTGTCTGGTCATTAAGTGCTTATAGTACATGAGAATCTGCTTTGCAGGTCAGTGCAGAAGTGATTGAAATCTACCTAAATGTCCCTCAGTCACAAACTGGTTATCTGTACAATGAAATAGTGTGGAGGCTATATAGCTATTTTTTTAAAGGAGGGCTTTGTATGAATTGAATTTCTGTGTAGTAATATCAAATTCATAAGTGAATAAAGTAAGGTGCAAAACAATAGATATAGTATACTGTCACTTATATAGAAGGAATACATACACACATACATATGTATATATATATATATGCTTTTGTAAACACAGAACATCTCTAGCAGGCTATAGAGCTAAGGAAGGCTCTATAGAGACTCTGAGAGACTGGAAATACAGGATGGCAGGGAGACTGTTAACTATATAATCTTTTGTGTCCTTGTAAATTTTGTACTTGCACTATATATTCAAAAGGTACATATAAAGTTTCATGAAAAGGAGAAAGGGAGGAAGAAGGTAAAGAAGGAAGGGGGGAAGGAGAGAGAGAGAGAGAGAGGCAAAAAAGAAATTAATCTGCCTTGTTAACAGCTTTCAAGATAGAAAAAAACTGAAGAACCTAGGTTCACATAGTCCAGACCTGCTTATTGATAGGAAGTTCTTTTATTTCACAAATTTTACTTGCTCATCAGAATAAATGTAAACATTACCGTCCCATTGCTATATTCTGGGGGAAAATGTAAGCATTTAGAAAATAAATAAAAAATGTCTGTATATTCTGTGCTTCTATTCTTGGGCTCAGTGCATTTCTCTCTGTATACTATGATTGAAGTTCTTCTCTTTTTCAACCTCTTCACTCTGGATCCATTTGGATACAGAATTTTTTTTTTTTTTTTTTGTCTCTCTTTAAGTGGACTTAGCAAGAAAAATAATAGAGTGATATTTAGGTTATTTTTACTGATAATCCAATAGTTATAGATATATTGTAGTTCTCTGATAAACAGACCCATCATTAGAATTTCCCAGCATACCCCAAAGCCTGCCAAAGAGTATGAATAAAATAGACTGATGGAAACTGATCAAATATATTTTAACTTGTTTCTTATGAAAACATTTACAAGAAAATGCCTATTTTTTAAAAGAAGTGGGTACTAAATTCAGCATGGTTGACATCAGAAACCCCTTTATTTAATCAAATTAAGCTCAGCAGTCTTTTCCCTTGTCTAATTTAAACATTACTATAGCAGACAGGGTTTGCTGAGTTCCTCTTGGCTCATGGCACTGATTCTGCCTATTTCTAAATTAAATAAAGTTTGCCAGGAGACTCATACAGAAAGCACATGAAGTAAATTTGGAGATCAAAAGTAATGGCCTCCTCCCTTCACTATTGCAGAGTGTCAGAGCCTCAGGGAAATCATGTGTGTGTCATACGGGATGATGAGAAATTTTTTTTTGGTGAAGCTAGTTTCTGTGAATGGGATAGTAATGACATGCTTGTAGTCATATTCTATTAGTGGACTGGCAAAGGCTCATTCAGAAGTAAATCTGATAAGAAAATTATCATATATACAAAGAGAACATTTATCAAAATTTAAAAATCTATCAGCAAATTAGGAAGAGACTTTTTTTTCCCTCTTGGATTTAGAGTTGCTAGATAAATGTGCAAAATTTTGCTCTTAATGAGAGCACAGATACAAGATGGAAAAAAAAATATTTCTGTAAAGAAAATAGGTAACACGTTTCCTGTGGGAAATGTTCCCACATTCCTGCATTCTAGTATCTTTGTATTTTTCTGTCAGAGTCTATAATTTTGAACCCATTCTTGGGTTATTCATTGCTCTCCATCCACTTTGACTAAAGCAAGATTAACTAAGGTTTCTAGAACAAATCTGTGTTTATTGGAGTGTTTACAGAATGCTGCTTGTGCTATTTTTAAATACTTCTACGTTGAAAAGAAAAAGGAGCAAAGAAAAAACCCTCAAAAGTAATGTGGTAGTATTATGTTTCAAATTCAGTATGTTTACGAGTTTGAAATTATTGAGTTTCCACCCGTCTGTGCATAGTTGCCTTGATTTCTTTTAAAGTAATTTATTTCACCTAAATTTCCTTTGTATAGAAAAATTGGATAATATAGAATATTATAAGGAAGCATAGTTACATGACCAATAAACCCCAATACCAAGAAAGAACCATTATTATCAGTTAATTTATTTTCTTCAATCTCATGATTAAGATTCTTTGTATTCTTTGTTTTATTTTTACCCATTTATCACTCAACTAAGAAAACATGCCATGGTTATAATGTAGCCTACTAATTATAATTTACTGACCTATTTCCTGTCTTTCACCCACCGAAGCCCTAAAATTATCCTTTTACCAGAAGCCAGGCTTTGGATGAGAGGACCTACTGCCTTACCCAGTCTGTTTTTACCTCTGTCTTGTTCAGGCATGATAGCTGCTTGGCTCTGCTTTGGACCTCTTATCATGGCTTTTGAACAAAATTTATATAATATAACTTAGGTATATTCCAGAGCCCTTATTATGCTGAAATTCCTGTTTGCATTCAGAAAAGTACCAAAACAAAGACTTCGAACCTTCCAACCCTGTATTTTCTCCTTATGCCTAAACTTTGTTCACTTTGATGCAAATGTAATGTAACTGTAAAACTTTGATATAAATTCAGCATGTAAATGAATGAGTATGGCTATGTTCCAGTAAAACTTTATTTAAACTATGGCAGCCGGCCACAGTCTGCCATATATTTAAGCCATGAGTCTCTAAAGCATTGTGTGATGACATGCTTGTCCGTTTGAGGAAGAAGTTAAATATTTACTTTATGTCACACACATCAGGAAATCATATATCTGTTAAGGGTTTAAACAATAAGAAAACTATAAAAATATTCTGAATGACACAAAACATATTGACCACAAAAGAAGAGGTTGACAAATGTGCCTACATAAGATTTAAGATCAGAAAGCACACCATAAATAAAGATAAAAGACGAATGACAAACTGGAAAAAAAGTTGCATTCTGTGTGTCTAGCAATTGGTATTGTTTCAACACACCAGTAAGATGAATAACCCAAAAGAAAAGACAAAAGATATAAATTTACAAGAAAAGATATATAAAGTAAACAAGAAAAGATGCTCATTCTTACTAATAGTGAAATCTCTATGTTAGGGGAAGTTTTTCTGCCTGCCAAATTTATAAATGTGAATAATTAGTAATACTCATAATACTCAGTGTGTTGGGAAATGTGGGGACATAAACAACTGGAGATGGTTATAATGTCTTACATTTGTTTTATATTATTGTGCAACAGATTACCATACAACTTAGTAGCTAAGAACAGCAAACATTTATTATCTCACAATTTCTGTGGGTCAGGAATCTAGGAGTGGCTTACCTAAGAGGGTTCTGCTCAGAGTTCTCATGAGGTTATGGTCACGCTGTCAGCCATCTAGACAATCTGCCACTGACCACTACCTTTGAGTGTTTGCAGGCCCCAGTTTCCTTCCTGCCTGTTGCCAGGGATTTCAAGTTCTCTCCACGTGAGCTCCCTGAGTGTCCTTACAACTTGGCAGCTATTTTTCCCCTGAGCAAGTGATCTAAGAGAGCAACTAAGACAGACACCGTGGTGTATTCTATAATCTAATGTCAGAAATGACATATCATCACTTCTACCATATGTTATTGGCCACACAGACTAATCCTGGTATATAGTATGGGAAGAGACTACACAACAGGGTGAATACCAGGAGGCAGGGATCCTCTGGAACCATCTTGGGGGCTGACTACCACATGGCTGTATTAGTACTTTATGCCTAGGGCCTTATTTCTCCCTGTCTGCTGGGTTATACAGTTCTCTATATGGTGTGTGCTGCAACTGGAACACCCAGAATGGCTTTTTTCCCCTCAACTGTGGCACCTGGGGGCTGGCTGGGCATCTTTCACCGCATGTGGCTAGTTTGGGCTTCCTTACAGTATCATAGTCTCAGGTTAGTCATAATTCTTATATGGCAACTGTCTTCCCCCAAAACCAGCATTGCAGAAGATCTAGTTAGAAGGTGCAAAGGGTCTTATGACCTAGACTCGAACTGTTTCCATTTTCTGTTGTCAAAACATGTCACAGGACCAGCTTAGAATTCAAGGGCCTGATTAGCAGGAGGTGCGACTTATCATGAAGGGCCATCTTTGGAACCTTTCCAGGAAGTTATGCTTTGGAGAGATGATGCTGGCTTATTCTAAAGCTAGTTGAAGTAATACAAATTGACCCGATTCTGGATATACTTTGAAGATAAAGTTGACAGGGTTTGCTATGGACTAGATATATGGTATATGAGAGAAATAGAGAGGTCAAAGATGAATCTGAGAATTTTGAGCCAAGCAATTTGAAGAATAGGGATGCCATTTACTCAGATGGGAAGGGCTGCAAGACAACAGGTTTGGAGAGGAAAATCAGGGTTCGTTATATTGGGCCTCTATATAACAGAATGCCTATAAATATGTAGCTATTAAGGGGGATCTACAAAGAGATCTGTATGTAGGAAAGTAGAAATACTACCCAAGGTATTAATTACAAGGTACAATAAATAAAGTATGACTCTTGTTATGAAGAAATAAATATGTATTTATTAATATGTGCATTATTCCACATAATTCTAACAATTTCTAACCTGTCTTTCTAGGGGTGTATTAAGAGTTTGTATATTATTCCATAGGCAGTGGGAACTTTTTGAAGGCTTTTGGTCAGTGGAATGCTATGATCATAATTATGCTTTGGGAAGATGAATTGAACAGTATAAAGAATGAAGGAACAGTGGGAGATCCAGGGACTGAACTCTATGAACACATTTAAGTTCTTTGAAATAAAGTCTGCAGAGGTCAGAGACAATGTTTGGTTTTGTTGTTTTTGTTTTTTGGGTTTTTTTTCCTAGCTTCTAACCTAGAGCGAGCCAAAAGAAAGGGAGTAGGGGAGTTGATAAATGGTGAACTAATGAATACATGCATCATCAGCAGTTCATTGTTTGAGAAAAGGCTAGTCTAAATTAATAAAATATCCCAATTACATTTTCCCCCATTGGTTTTATTACATTCAAGAGGTAACAGAAAACAGTAGAGCTTTAACACTTAGTAGACCTATGGAGATCTTAGGTAACTAGTAGACTAAAATTATGTCAAATACTACCTTACTGTCTGATGCTATATTTGACTTTTTTTCTTTGAGAGTTTACAACAGTTAGAGTTATTTTAAATTCATCTCCTGCATACATTCTTTAAGGGCTCCATTTTCTCAATAACAAGAGCCCTTTGAGTGGTAATTAAAGGTTCTGATAGTATAGTGTATATTGTTCAAAAGATTAAAACCCTCAGATAGAAATTTCAAGAAAGATTTTTCAGAAGATAACTCTGATTAAGTTGTCATTGGTCCAAAGACCATACTTCCCTTTTCCCCTAAAGAGATAGATTTTGGGCTTTGGTTCAAAAGATGACATAAAAAAGGATAAAAGACAAGTGACCCAAAAAAACAAACAAAAAAAAGACATTACAAGGTAATTATTGATAAACTTTTTAAGGAAGAGTTTTTATCCCTTTGGATTTTTGTTTGGGTCAAATTATCCCCCCTCACACACACACCCACAGTGCAAGTTACTCCAGTGCCCGTAGCCTATGGCACAGAGGCTAGACAGTGGTTTCAAGGCAACATTTTGCATTGGCATGGGGCAGGCACCATGAGAGGCCCAGGGGTTGTTTTTTTTTTAAATGTAAATATCGAATGTATTTGGCTTGCAAGTTCCAATGGAAGGACAAAAATTTATTGTTGTTGAGTTCATTATATTTGTCATTGATTTTAATAAATTGCAAGATATTTGCTAAAAATGTCTTGTTTATTTCAGGGGCTACACTAAGTATGAGACCAGCCCCCATTCCAATAGAGGACCCAGAGTGGAGACAAACACCTCCCCCAGTCTCTGCCACATCTGGCACCTTCCGACTACGGCGAGGGAGTCGATTTACCTGGAGAAAGGAGTGCCTGGCTGTCATGGAAAGGTACACGTGTCCTTTCCCATGAGCAATCTCCCAACCTTAGGAAAAAGAGAAACCTTAGATAGATTTGGACACTTTCCAGACAAGTAATTTGGGATCCAGGTTCTATCTCTAAATGTATTTTGGAGTATTATAAATGCTATATTACTGAAATAAGATGATTTTACCATTGAGAAGTCATAAAACTGGAGTTAACACCTATGAATATCACTTAATGTTCTCAGTAATTTCGGAAACTTTAGAAGAATTTTTTAAATTTAAATCTTTATATTGTTTTTGGAAACACTCTTCAAAGTCTTATTTTCATCAAAAATATCGAATAGTTATAGAGGAGGCTGCTCAGATTTTACTTCTTCAGTCAGAAGTATGGCTTAAAGGAGCTTAGTCCGAAAGGTTTGAAATACACATTTTTACTTTGATTTGGTAATTTATTTTCTGACTATAGCGCCAATATCTGATCCATAGTAAGTACTCAGTATGTTTTAGACTGGAATTAGACCTTATCTTCAGTTTTCCTATCTGAAATGGTATAAATTAATTAAATATGATTATTAAATGTTCAGTGTATTTAGGATGGATCCTGTAGTAGAATTATCCTTTTAGTCTCCTACTTACAAGTAACGTGTATGGAATTTTGTTTCAATGGAGAGTTTTATATTCAATAGGTAATGTTTTCCATTGGAAAAGTATTTACTTCCTAAGATTAAATATAGAGAAAAAGAATATATTAGGCAAAGGTAAAAACAATTGAATTTTCATATTGAGATTTCACAATAATTTAAATAATGGAAAAGAATGGAATTGAGTGTTTAAAAACTGGGTTTAACTTCTAAGCTGACATAGAATACATATTTACATTGAACCAGCTTCACTTTTTTTTTTTTTTTCCACAATTATCTAATCTGACCAGTCGAATGGCAAACTGGAAAGAGCATTTGACTCAGTTAAAGACCTGTAACCCGGGTTTGGCTTTGCCATTTAACCGGCTGTGCAACTTTGTTCAGGTCACACACTCTGAGCAGTAACTTCTTCATCTATAAAATGAAGTGTTTCAATAGCCAGTAGTGAACCATGTCATCCAGGACTTTTGCCATCTCTCTTTCTGCCTCTTTCCTGATTATCTCCCAGCTCATTAGACATTAGTACCTAAAATAGAGAGAGATTGAAAATGCCAAATTTGAGGCCTTGGTTTTTGTTCTTGTGATTGGGTTGAAATTAAAAAGTTTGCTTAAAGTAGCCAGAATGAGACTGTAGATTATTCATTGCTGTTATCATATGTTGCTTTCCTTATTCTCGTTATTGTAAATTCTAGTAGAGGCCATTCATTGAATAACAAGTCCTTATATGCTTGAGCAGTAGAAGAGTAGAAGAGCCCTGACATTTACAGTCTGCTTTATTTTTCTCATCTAGGATCTTTGATTCTTCCAAAAAATTTCTTCAGAACTTACCACATAACAGATACGAATTTAAATAATATCAAACTTTAATTATTTGCAGCAGTATACGTTTTCCTCTGGTAACAAAATAAACTTTGGTATTAGTTTCTAGTTGGTGTAAGTTCTAATTTTGCTACTGATTGAACCATTTGATTTTTTCACGAAGACACCAATATACATTTATCACATAATGTCAGTATGAGGAAAGATTATTGTTAAAATTGGTAATATTAATAATGATAGGTGATATTCCTAATGCATTTTCAAAATTGAACCTCGCAAGCTTTGCAGTTATTTTTTTTTCCAAAGCAACAAAAACTACCCACAGAATCACAGTGATCAAATTTCAGTTACAGAAATATTGAGGGGTGCCTAGGTGGCTCAGTCGGTTAAGCATCTGACTCTTGATCTTGGCTCCAGTCTTGATCTCAGGGCTGTGAGTTCAAGCCCAGCCCCCCTAAAAAAAGATATGAGCATTTACCCTGTGTAAAACTCCCATTTAATCTTAATTTTCACCTTCTGGCCGTAATTTTAATTAATAAATGTTTTTAATCCAGGAATTGGTTATCTTTGGTCTAATTTTATCTTACTTGGCACAACCAGTAAGAAAATATGTCGTTTATTCCAGTAGTTGCAAAAATGCAAAAGCCTCTCAGAGTATTTAATAGCAGTGGGTCATGGTATGATTTCATTCTGGGAAAGTGGAACTTTTTCTTTTCTTTTTTTTTTTTTTAAAGATTTTATTTATTTATTTGACAGAGATAGAGACAGTCAGCAAGAGAGGGAACACAAGGAGGGGGAGTGGGAGAGGATAAAGCAGGCTCATAGCAGAGGAGCCTGATGTGGGGCTCGATCCCATAACGCCAGGATCGCGCCCTGAGCCGAAAGCAGACGCTTAACCACTGTGCCACCCAGGCGCCCCGGGACTTTTTATTTTCTAACATGGAATATAAAATTCCCTGGCCTCAGAGCAATGCATGATGTTTTTCAGTACACTGAATAGGTAATAAATATATATGCACTGACTGTAAAGCCAGCAAAGTACTAGGCTTACTCAAAATATTAGTATAAGTCCAAAATTATTCATTCTTTATAGCATACCCCAAGACAAATTTCGAATGAATCAAAAAAGTGAATCCATATAAAATAATAGAAGAAAATACGGGTACCCTGGAAATGGTGGAGTTTTTCCTAACTAGGACTCAAAATCCAAAATATGGGAAACGTTTGATAAATCTGATTATATACATTAAAAGAAAAACCTTGGGGAGAAAAAAAATGTGAGCAAAGTAAAAAAAGAAAAAGAAAAATTGGAAAAAATATTTGCTGCATATTATTATCCCTGATGTATAAACAACTTTTAAAAGAGAGAGACCACCAACTCTGTAGAAAACTAAAGATATCAGCAGAAAACCAAATGCACACGCCTCCTAAACATATAAAAAGATGTTCAATTTAACTTATAGTAAGAGAAATTCATATTAAAATTACACTGAGACACTATTCTTCTCCTATCACATTGGCAAAAATCCAAAAGTTCCATAACATTTTTTATTGATTGAGCTATAGGGAAATGGGCACTCTCATACATTGCTTGTGGGAATGCAAAATGTAGCAACTTCCATGGACAGGAATTTGACAGTATTGGGAACAATTACCCATGGATTTGCCCTTTGACTCAGCATTCTCACTTCTAGAAAATTATCCCAGAGATAAACTGACAAAAGTATAAATATAGCAGCCCTGTTTGCAATAATATCAAAATATTGAATACAACCTTTGTGTCTATTGGTAGTGGACTGGGTGAATAAATTACAGTGAATCCATACGTTGGATGCCCAGGTTCAAATAATAACAGTGCTATGAAGCAGCAAAAGAAATTAATTTTCCTTTCTACAGAATGAAAATCATACTGTGTCCTTCTGTACCATCACTACTAAATATTTTGTAAGGCTTTTTTTTTTTGTATTTTTTTAATCCATTGGAATGAATACTTTTCTATATACAGTGATCTTCAGAATATAATGTTAAAAAAACCAGTGTCAGTTGTATATAGTAGGCTATCGTTTATGTATTTGTTTATAATTTGTTTTAAGATGAAGGAATACACCATAAAATAAATAAAGTGGTTACCAATAGAAGAGAAAAAAAAACAGATTGGAGGGGGCAAGAATAGAAGCTCGACTTATCTAACTATACCATGTTTTCATATTGGGACCATGTAAATATTTTATGTAATTATAAGACAAAATTAGGTTGAAATGGGGGGAAGGTGACTCCTAAAAATAACTAAAATGAAACAAATGTGTGACCTAAACATTCATGAACTGTATCATATAACTTTATAACAGTATTTTGACTATGCTTCTTGGTCGGATACAGTTTAGGAATAAAAAGAACTACAAAAAAATCTTACCTTGCTTTACTAATGTTGGTAATATTGTTACTCAGGTACTTTTTTTATTTGTATAGATACAGATATAGGTAAGACAATCATGGTGTTATTAGTAGTCAAATTTTTCAGTGCAAAACAGATAAACATAAAATATCAGTAAAAGACTGTAATTTTGTATATGTGTGTGCATATACAAATTTATCTTGATTGTATTCTTTTAATAACAGCCTTATTGAGATACGATTCACCTAATAAAAGTGTACAATTCAGTGCTTCTTAGTGTATTTACAGTTATGCAACCACAATCAGATTTAGAATATTCTCTTCACCCCAAAAAAAACTCTTGTACCCTGTAGCAGTCACTCCTTTTTCCCCCATCTTCCCCAACCCTACATGACCATTAATCTGCTTTCCCTGTATATAGATTTGCCCAGTCTGGACATTTCATATGAATGGAATCATACAAACATGGCTGTTTGTGACTCACTTCTTTCACTTAGTATGTTTTCAAGGTCCGTCCATGTTGTAGGTCATTTCAGTATTGCATTTCTTTTTGTCGCCAAATAATAGTCCATTGTGTAGATATGCCATATTTTATTTATTCATTCATCAGTTGTTGGACATTTGGGGTTGTTTCTACTTTTTAGTTATTATCAGTAATGCTGCCATCAATGAAATTTGTGTACTAGTGGAATTGCTGGGTCGTATGGTAACTGTGTTCAACCTTTTGAGAAACTGCCAGACAGTTTCCAAAGCATAGGTACCATTTTATATTCCATCGAGCACTGTATGATGGTTCCAGTTTCTCACCAGCGCTTGTTATTGCTGTCTTACTGGTTCTGATCTTCCTAGTATATGCAAAAGTAGATTCTCATTGTGGTTTTGATTTGTGTTTCCCTAACCAGTGATATTTGAATATCTTTTCATATGCTTATTGGCTCTTTCTGTTTCATCTTTGGTGAAATGTCTGTTCAGATCATTTGCTCTTTTTTTAAATTGGGTTATTTGTCTTTATATTGAATTGTAAGTTTTCCTTATATGTTCTAAGTACAAGTCCCTTATAATATAATGGTTTCCAAGTATTTTTTTTGGTCCCTTGACATTTTATTTAGTTAGTTAATTTTTAAAATTTAAATTCAATTAATTAACATGTAATGTATTATTAGTTTCAGAGGTAGAGGTCAGTGATTCATCAGTCTTACATAATACCTAGTGCTCATCACATCATGTGCACTTCTTAATGTCTATCACCCAGTTACCCCATCAATCCATCCCACCCCCGCAACAGCCCCCAGTTTATTTCCTCTTATGCTTTGTCTCCCCCTCTGATTTCATCTTGTTTTATTTTTTCCTCTCTTCTCCTATGATCCTCTATTTTGTTTCTTAAATTCCACATATAAGTGAGATCATATAATTGTCTTTCTCTGATTGACTTATTTTGCTTAGCATAATACCCTCTACTTCCTTCCCCATCACTGCAAATGGCAAGATTTCATTTTTTTGATGGTTGAGTAGTATTCCATTACATATACACACCACATCTTCTTTATCCATTCATCTGTCAGTGGACATCTGGGCTATTGTGGATATTGCTGCTATAAACATTGGGGTGCAGGTGCGCCTTGAAAATCACTACATTTGTATCTTTGGGGTAAATACCTACTACTGCAGTTGCTGGGTCATAAGGTAGCTCTATTTTCAACTTTTTGAGGAATCTCCATACTATTTTCCAAAGTGGCTACACCAGCTTGCATTCCAACCAACAGTATAAGAGGGTTCCCCTTTCTCTGCATCATTGCCAATACCTATCATTTCCTGACTTGTTCATTTTAGACATTATGACTAGTGTGAGGTGGTATTTCACTGTGGTTTTGATTTGCATTTCCCTGATGCCGAGTGATGTTGAGCATATTTTCATGTGTCTGTTGGCCATTTGAATATCTTATTTGGAAAAAAGTCTGTTCATGTCTTCTGCCCATTTCTTGATTGGATTATTTGTTCTTTGAGTGTTGAGTTTGATAAGTTCTTTATAGATTTTGAATACTAGGCCTTTATCTGATATTGTCATTTGCAAATATCTTCTCCCATTCTGTCTGTTGTCTTTTGGCTTTTGTCGACTGTTTCCTTTGCTGTGCAAAAGCTTCTTATCTTGATGAAGTCCCAATAGTTCATTTTTGCCTTTGTTTCCCTTGCCTTTGGAGATGTGTCTAGCAAGAAGTTGCTGCAACTGAGGTCACAGAGATTGCTGCCTGTGTTCTCCTTTAGGATTTTGATGGACTCCTGTCTCACACTTGGTCTTTCATCCATTTTGAGTCTATTTTTGTGTATGGTGTAAGGAAATTGTCCAGTTTCATTCTTCTGCATGTGGCTATCCAATTTTCCCAACACTATTTGTTGAAGAAACTCTTTTTTCCATGGGATATTCTTTACTACTTTGTCGAAGATTAGTTGACCATAGAGTTGAGGATCCATTCCTGGGTTCTCTCTTCTGTTCCATTGATCTATGTGTCTGTTTTTGTGCCAGTACCATGCTGTCTTGATGGTTACAGCTTTGTAATAGAGCTTGCAGTCTGGAATTGTGATGCCACCAACTTTTGTTTTCTTTTTCAAATTTGCTTTGGCTATTCAGGGACCTTTCTGGTTCCACACAAATTTTAGGATTATTTGTTCCAGCTCTGAAAAACATTGATGGTATTTTGATAGGGATTTCAGTGAATGTGCATATTGCTCTAGGTAGCATAGATATTTTAACAATATTTGTTCTTCCAAAATCCATGAGCATGGAACATTTTTTCATTTCTTTATTTCTTTTTCTATTTCTTTCATGAGTGTTATATAGTTTTCTGAGTACAGATCCTTTGCCTCTTTGGTTAGATTTATTCCTAGGTACCTTATGGTTTTGTAAATGGGATCAACTCCTTAATTTCTCTTTCTTCTGTCTCATTGTTAATGTGTAGAAATGCAACTGATTTCTGTGCATTGATTTTATATCCTCCCACTTTGCTGAATTCCAGTATGAGTTCTAGCAATTTGGGGTGGAGTCTTTTCGGTTTTCCACATAGAGTATCATGTCATCTGCAAAGAATGAGAGTTTGACTTCTTTGCCGATTTGGATGCCTTTCATTTCTTTTTGTTGTCTGATTGCTGAGGCTAGGACTTCTAGTACTGTGTGGAACAACAGTGGTGATAGTGGACATCCCTGCCATGTTCCTGACCCTAGGGGAAAAGCTCTCGGTTTTTCCCCATTAAGAATGATATTTGCTGTGGGCTTTTCATATATAGCTTTTATGATATTGAGGTATGTTCCCTCTATCCATACACTGTGAAGAGTTTTAACCAAGAAAGGATGCTGTACTTTGTCAAATGCTTTTTCTGTATCTATTGAGAGGATCATATGGTTCTTGTCCTTTCTATTATTTATATAGTGTATCACGTTGATTGATTCGCAGATGTTGAACTATGCTTGCAGCGCAGGAATAAATCCCACTTGGTCGTGGTGAATAAACCTTTTAGTGTACTGTTGGATCCTACTGGCTAGTATCTTGGTGAGAAATTTTACATCCATGTTCATCAGGGATATTGGTCTGTAATCCTCCTTTTTGGTGGGGTCTTTGTCTGGTTTTCAGATCAGGGTCATGCTGGCCTCATGGAAAGAGTTTGGGAGTTTTCCTTCCAATTCTATTTTTTTGAAACAGCTTCCGAAGAATAGGTATTAGTAATTCTTTTAATGTTTGGTGGAATTCCTCCTGGGAAGCCATCCAGCCCTGGACTCTTGTTTTTTGGGAGGTTTTTTTTTTTTTTTATTACTGCTTCAGTTTCCTTGCTGGTATGGGTCTGTTCAGGTTTTCTGTTTCTTCCTGTTTCAATTTTGGTAGTTTATACATCTCTAGGAATGCATCCATTTCTTCCAGAAGAAGAAATGCCTAATTTGTTGGCATATAGTTGCTCATTATGTGTTCTTATAATTGTTTGTATTTCTTCAGTGTTGGTTGTGATCTTTCCTCTTTCATTCATGATATTATTTATTTGAGTCCTTTTCTTTTCTTTTTGGTAAGTCTGGCCAGGAGTTTATCAATCTTATTAATTCTTTCAAAGAACCAGCTCCTGGTTTTGTTGATCTGTTGTACTGTTCTTTTGGTTTCTATTTCATTGATTTCTATTCTAATTGTTATTAATTCTCTTCTCCTGCTGAGTTTAGGCTTTATTTGCTGTTTTTTCTCCAGCTTCTTTAGGTATATGGTTAGGTTGTGTATGTGAGACCTTTCTTGTTTCTTGAGAAAGGCTTGTATTGCTGTTTACTTCCTGCATCCCAAAGGTTTTGAACAGTTGTGTTTTCATTTGTTTCCATGAATTTTTTTAAATTCTTCTTTAACTTCCTGGTTGACCCATTCATTCTTTAGTAGGATGTTCTTTAGCCTCCATGTGTTTGAGTTCTTTCCAAATTTCCTCTTGTGATTGAGTTCAAGTTTCAAGCATTTTGGTCTAAAAATATGCAGGGAATGATCCCAATCTTTTGGTACCAGTTGAGACCTGATTTGTGACCCCTGTTCTGGAGAATGTTCCATGTTCATTCGAGAAGAATGTGTATTCTGTTGCTTTAGGATGGAATGCTCTGAATGTATCTGTGAAGTCCATCTGGTCCCATGTGTCATATAAAGCCCTTGTTTCCTTGTTGATCTTCTGTTTAGAAGATCTGTCCATTGCAGTGAGTGGGGTGTTAAAGTCCCCTACTATTATTGTATTATTATTGATGTGTTTCTTTAATTTTGTTATTAATTGGTTTATATAATTGGCTGCTCCCTTGTTAAGGGCATAAATACTTATAATTGTTAGGGGCGCCTGGGTGGCACAGCGGTTAAGCGTCTGCCTTCAGCTCAGGGCGTGATCCCGGCGTTATGGGATCGAGCCCCACATCAGACTCCTCTGCTGTGAGCCTGCTTCTTCCTCTCCCACTCCCCCTGCTTGTGTTCCCTCTCTCGCTGACTGTCTCTATCTCTGTCAAATAAATAAATAAAATCTTTAAAAAAAAATACTTATAATTGTTAGATCTTCTTGTTAGATAGACCCTTTAATTATGATAGAGTATCTTTCCTTATCTCTTATTACAGTCTTTGATTTAAAATTTAATTTGTTTGACATAAGGATTGCCAACCCAGCTTTCTTAGCCTGATAAATGGTTTTCCATCCCCTCACTTTCAATCTGGTGGTGTCTTTGGGTCTAAAATGAGTCTCTTGCAGACATCCTATCGATAGGTCTTATTTTTTTATCCAATCTGATATGCATGGATTCCAAATATTTTCTCCCATTCTGTGGGTGGTCTTTTCATATTCTCAATGATGACTTTTGGAGCATGTAAGCTTTTAATTTTCATCAAGTCCAATTTATTTTCTCATCTGTTGCTTGTACCTTTATTGTCTTATCTAAGAAAGCTGTGCCTAAGTCAAAGCGCAAGATTTATTTCTGTGTTTTTTTCTAAGCATTTTTTACTTTTAACTCTTACATTTAGGTCTTTGATCCATTAGAGTTAATTTTTGCGTATGATGTGGGGTAGGGACCCTACATCATTCTTTTGCATGTGAATATCCAGTTGTCCCAGCACTTTTGAAAGAACTATTCTTTTCCC
The DNA here is from genome assembly GCF_023065955.2 of Ursus arctos. NCBI lineage: Eukaryota > Metazoa > Chordata > Mammalia > Carnivora > Ursidae > Ursus > Ursus arctos. The sequence goes on along the minus strand of NW_026622775.1, from coordinate 63,751,469 downwards.
ATTGATTAGTCTTGGTACCCTTGTCAAAAATCAGTTGACTATAAATCTGAGGGGACTCTTCAGTTCTGTTCTGTTTTATTGATCTGTATACCACACTGTTATGATTACTGTTTTATTGTAGTAGATTTTGAAATCTGGAAATAGGAATTTTTCACTTTCTTCTTTTTCAAGATTGTTTCAGCTATTCTGGATCCTTTGTATGTCCATATGAATTTTAGGATCAACTTGTCAACTTCTGCTAAGAAGCCAGCCATAATTTTGGTGGGAAATACTAAAATCTTGAATATGAATCATAAATAATTGAATTTGTTATAATTTCTCTTGAAAAAAAGGAGGGGTGTACTTTCCATCTTTACTCACTCAAAAATCCCATAAACAATGATCAGCCTAGTAGAAATTAGCTGGCCTGGGGCCCAGGTTGTGGTCATAGGTACCATTAGCACTCCTTGGAGAAATGTCTGATTCTAGACTTAGGACAAGAAAGATACACGATAAGACCAGAAATCTTATTAAAGCAAGAAGGCCATTATAGGTAGGTGAGTGATATCAAAAGGACTCAGGAGCTAACTTGAAGAGGCTCCCTATCCAAAGATGGGGATAATTTGAACATTAGTAATAATACCAGTGGTAATAGATTGAAGCCCAGCAAGCTTATTAAAAATCCATATGTAATAAAGATACTAAAAAAAATTATTGGTTACACCTAGAGAATGTTAGAGAACCAATTAAATATTTAAAAGTGGTAAAAAGACAGAACTGAGCATTTAACTTGTATTTTGCATATGAACTTTATCTCTGATGAATCAAAAAGGCTTTCTTTAATGAAGGATCCCAACTAATAAATGAAAAAGGAATAATATAATTAGAATATCATCACTTTGTAAACTCCTAATGAAATAATAGATCTGACAATGATCATGAATAGCTGCTAACAAAGACAGACAACCAGGCATTATGTACCTCTTGGAGGATGTAAATACCACTACCCACATAAAGTATTTTTCTAGCAAAATTGAAGCTGAATAAAATCAAGCCTCTGGGTCCAGCTTCAGGTTAGGAAATATGGAACAAAGGTATGCTAAATGATGCTATGGGGAATTCAGGTCAACAAAGTCCATTATGTGAGAGACCTAAGAATATAATAACTAAGTTTCTTCAAGGTTTTATATATATATATATATATATATATATATATATATATATTGGCCAATTGAGGAGATTTGAACACTGTATAAATGGTGATTCTTGTTTTAGTTATGATAACAGTTGCTTATATGTAAGTGGTGCTACATTTATAAAAATTAGAGTTCTTGTCTTTTAGAAATAGGTGCTGAAATATATAATATGATGGGTGTGGATAAAACAAGAGTGTTATCTGTAAGTCGATGGTTTCTGTAGCCTGGTAATGTTTGCTTGGGGGTTCATGGTACAGTTTTCTCTACCTTTATATATATATTGTATATGTGTAAGGATCTAAAATTTGGATCAAATTGCATGGAATTACAGGAAATGAAAAGTCTTCATTATCACAAAAACTCAACTACACAGTGTTCTCTAATAATAGCATTTTCTTAACAAGTAAATGAGTGTCACTCTACAATGCGATCGGGAACATAAATAGTTCCTGCAGTCTTGGAGTTTACAATCAGGTTAGAGAGACAGACATTAATCAGATAATCACAAAATTGCAACGGTAATGTATGTATGAAAGGAAAGGTTCATGGTGCTGTGACATCTTATAATACGGGATGTGGTAAGAGTTACTTAGGTAAAAGGAAAGAGCAAATGTTGCAGGTAGAGAGGAGAGCTGTAGTCAACTAGAACTGTACTGTCTGTTGTGGTGGTGGTGTGTAGCTATTTAAATTACTTGAAATAAAATTTAAAATTCAGTTCCTCAGTCATACTAGCCGTATTTTAAGAGTCCAGTAGTCATGTATAGTTTTAGACAGTATTTCTATCACAGAAAATTTTATATGGAATATTTCTATCATTACAGAAAATTTTATTAGACAGCTCTGATACAGAACAACTGTATCTCATCCCCAATAGAAAAAATAATGGTTATATTTGCCCCATAATAATTTGTTATTGTTTTTCTTTTTATTCAAAGTCATAAGGCAAATACAAATATAAATTAAAAACCAAATATTAAGTCCACTGAAATATTTTGAAAATTTTCTATATGACAATGACAGAAACAGATAAATATTTCACTAGTTCCCATATCAAAATTATTTTACTTCTGCATCCTTTCCCACATCTAGTCCTGCTTTTCAGAGTATAAGATTTAATAATTTATTAATTATAACAATTGGGTTTTTTCTTTAATTAACATTAATTCACTCATTCATTCATTCATTCATTCACCTGTTTATCAAATGTATTTTTACATACTGCGTATGGTGACTATGTCTTTTGAATCTCTTAATTTGTAACAGTTCCTTACACACACACACACACACACACACATTTTCTTCATACTGTTTATTTGTTAAAGACATTTGTCATATTTCATTTCCCACATTTTAGATTTGGCCTCTTACATCCTCATATGTGTCTCTTAACATGACCTCTTATTTTCTGTAGATTGGTGGTTAGATCTAGAGTACTCATTAGGTTCTAGTTTAGCTCTTTGGGCCCATAACTGCTACTTTGTTCTTACTAGTACATCGTATAAGGAGGCACATTATGTCTGGTTGTCTCATTTTTAGTAACTATAAGATTAATCATGAGATTCAGTCCTATCATCTTGATCCATTTATTAGAAAGTTCGTGAATGGTTTGAGGGCAGTGATTCTTAACTTTGGCTGCATATTAGGATCACCCGGGAGCTTTTAAAAATATCAGTGAGACATTACCCTTGACCAACTGGACATAGGTAAAGGTATATTTGAAAAGTTCCCAAGTGATTTTACAATACAGCCAGGACTGAAAACCACTATTTTGTCATCCACTGATGATTTTTTTCCTAGTCACTTTTTTGTTTTGTAATGGTTACATTCCAATTTTTTCCTTTCTTCTGCATTAATCAGCTGGAATCCTCTATAAAGGAGAACTTTCCCTCAACTCTTTAGTTACCCTAAAATATAGTCCCTCACCAATGTGGGCGGGGGAGCACTATCATATAAGCAGTTGTAGAACTGAGGAATAAATGCTGTTACGAAGATGGGTACTTGAATTTATGGGTCCATAAGATGCAAACAAACAGAGGAAAGAGTAAGACTTAAACAAAATGATGACATTCTGGCTGCATTTTGATGGATGATAGGAATTCACTAATTAGAGAATCAGAAAAAGAATATTATAGATTATCACATAGTTCTTTTTGGCAGAACATAGGGTTTTTCATTAAGAGCATCTCTACTTGATTATACGGGACTTAGTCGTATTATGCATGCTATAATTAAATAAGTACCATGCTTAGTTATACCACAGCTTTGGTGTTCAGGCTTTTTCATAAAGGAAATTGTACCTGATCAGATTGGTCCATTAGGTAATATCAGTGGGAGTATGGAAGATAGGGAAAAAATCAGCCAATCAAGTATGTATTTGAACACATATACCAGATACCTAGAGCCAAGGGAAAATAAATTTAAAATAAATATAAGGTGTAGTATCTGCCCTCATATATCTTAACTTACATTTGAGTAGGATTTTACAGTTCATATATAATTATTGATCTTATTGATAATTATTCTGTATGACAGTTGACCTTCAAAATTTTATACTGTATATATTTTTTATTTACAGTTTATAGGTAAGGACCTCAGAAAAAGGAAGTGACCATGACTAGCCCACATGTAAATGGATTGGAAGAGGGATAAGTGGAGGCCAGCTAGGAGGCTGTTAGAGTAATCTATGCGTGAATGATGAGGGCCCCAACTGTAAGATCAAAGCAAAGGGAAACAAAATGGATAGAAGGTAATAGGTATCAGAAAAAATATGAAGAAAAGAACAGCCTAACCTAGTTATAGATGGAACATAGAGGTGGCAAAGCAGGAAGTGTAAAAGAGATCTTAACACTGGTGATGTTCATAGAGCATTCCTCTGGGAGACAGTATCTGTACCATTAGAAAATAGTTTGACTTTGGACAAATCATTCAACATCTCTTAACCCCAATTGAAATGTTTAAAAAAGAAGAGTTAAGTATTATGATATAGTAAAAAGCAGGTGGGCTTCAGAGTCATACAAACTTTACTGTTTAGTCCCAGCTTCATCTTAATGTTAATCCTTGAGAATTTCAGTTTTCTGTAAAATGGAGATGCTATTATGAGAAGAGTTGTATGAGATTATGTATGTAAAGCACACAGTAGAACGCCTTCCTCATAACCAGTGGTGAGCCGGTATTCTTTTTCCATTAAAGTTCTTTCCACTTGGAGCTTTGACTGTGAACTCATTTCAGGATGTTAAGAGATCTCAATGTCTTTAGAAATGGAGACTTAGGAAGCATCATTGTATCAGGTACGGTTAGAGCCACAAGCATGAATGAACCCTGGTCGTATCTATCTCTTTCATTTTTGCTTATACTGTTTCTGCATTTTTGCAGCTAAATATGGCTGGAGAAAAATTTAAAATCCTGCGGACCTCATTTTAAATTCATGAACATGAACCTCAAGTGGGTCTTTTATTCAGGAAACCTAATCACTCTTTTGTTCATTCAACAAGGTACTTACTAGGTATGAAGCAAAGTGCTGGGGATGGAGAAGGAGATACTTTCAGGTGACAGGAGTTAGAGGGATGATGAACCTAGTTGACTTCAAACGTCTTTAGAGTTTATGGTCAGAAGTGTTGGAGGCTTGGGATGCCTAGGAGGCTCAGTCGGTTAAGCGTCTGCCTTCGGCTCAGGTCATGATCCTAGGGTCCTGGGATCGAGTCTCGCATCTGGCTCCTTGCTCGGCAGGGAGCCTGCTTCTCCCTCTCCCTCTGCCTGCTGCTTCCCTTGTGCTCTCTCTCTGTCACATAAATACATAAAATCTCTCTCACTCTGTGACAAATAAATAAACAAAATCTTAAAAAAAAAAAGTGCTGGAGGCTGTATGACCTAGAAGCAAGGCTTCTAATGTACTCTTTCCTTTTTTCCTTTCCTTTACCCTTTCAGCAATTTGGGCAGGATATTCTTTTAGCTGTGGAAACAGGTGTGGCTCTGGAGTGTTAGAATATGACTAGGACACAAAAGAATGAGACCTCGCTATGCACCTATTCTGGCTTCAAGGAAGATAGGTAAAAGAACACTTCAAATCTCCTTATATGATTTTTCAACCCAATTAAAGAAGATAGAAAGAGAAGGAACTTGGAGAAGACTTTAAATACAGGGATAAATGTAAGAGTACCTAGCTGTGACAGGTAGAAGCAACAGTGTATAGTGGTTAAGAGTAGTAGTTTTGGAGCCAGATTTGTGTATTTAGGGTACTTATTGCTGTTAATTTTCATTAACGTAGCTGAATGATGACTCTGTGTCTGGGTATGTCCAGGAAATTGGAGGCAAAATGAATACCTCTGTGTGTGTTTGTAATTAAAACTATTGTATGTTTTATTTTTTTATGGAAACAGTATACCTATACTATGTTTTTTGCTCCTCTTAATTCTTTCCGTGTTCATCTTCAGTGAGCAATATAAAACAAAGTCATTACTAAAGCCTAGAACCCTCTGAAATTATATGGAAAACATTTTTTGTTGTTGTTTAACTTTTGTCAGTCTCCAAAATCAGCTTTTAAAAATAAACCCAAAATATTCTCCCCAACAGGCAAAGAATCAGTATTAAAATTTTTAGCTTGAGAGTATCTCTTCCCCCAAAATTTAAGCATCTAAAAATAGCTTCTTAGGATAAAAGTACCTCTTCATGAGCAAAAATAGCATCACAACCACAATACTATAACAAACCAAAATTAAATCATAGCTCTAAATTTGGTTTCACTGCTGTTAACCTGACATGTTATACAGCCTGAATATATCATCTGAATTAGAGACATAAGTCTAGTACACAAATACATTTTATATAAGTGTGTTGTACATCCTGGTAGAATCAGCATAGAAGAGACAAATCAGTTTGTAAAGTGTGTTTCTAGAATGTTGCTTGAGGCTTCTGTAATTTAATTCTCTTGTATTTACTGCATTTTGGAACTCTTCCCAGGACAGTTTATTAGTACTTGGATTTTGGTTTCAGTCTCTTTCCTTTCTCCTTTTTACTTTTAATTTTTTCAGTGAATACTTGGACTGTGAAGGTTAAGAAGACCAATAGTTCCAGAAACTAAATTCTATATTTAACCGTAGACTGGGTGTGGCTCAGACAACTGCAGTGCAAGCTTGCTAGTGTTTTGCCAGTCATCAATACCCTGACCTGCAGGGAGCATTCCTTTTCCTAGTCTTCTGACTTTGAAATATGCTGAATTATGATGATATGATGATACATAGTATACACTTTGTGTGTGTATAATTAAGGAGTCCCATAGGTTCATACTTGAAGTGCCTCTGGAAGATCTGTTTCTTTCTGTGTTCTTTTATAGCAATCTCCAAATGATATTAACCCACCCTGATTCCATGGTGCCGCTTCCCATCACTCTTTTATTACTTTTAATTATCATGTGTGATTGGAAATTTTTTACACAGGAAGTCTTTTCCACTTCAGCTCTCATTTCATGAAGCCATATTTTCTTTTAATGTTGTTTTCTTCTTGTTTTGCATTATATAGTATAGTTGTTAAAAATGGAGAAATAACTGCTTGTTCTCCTAGTAACAATTTCCCCCCTTAAAAAAAACAACAACACTCTAGAACAGAATCCTGTTACTTTGTAAAATGGAAAAATAATCACCTTTTTCTCTCTTAACAGTATCCTTCTGTATTATTTTGTGTAGTGTCCCAGGATTACTTCGGTATCATTCATACTAAACAGAAATCTATGGAGTAAGAGATACTGCTCAGTTCAGTAAGATACACCTAGCCAGAAAAAAAATTGGGGCAGAAATGTTTATGCTTTCCTAATACTGCTCTTCTAAGAGATTGAGACCTATCTAGATATTTCTTTGAATGACTGCTTGTATCATATGAACAATAAAGGGACTAATTTGCCTCAGTTGTACACAAATATATAAATTGCATCTGCTGACCACTGATTTAGTTTAAGCAGCATTTAAGCTAAGAACCTTCCTTTGATTTTATTTAGCTATATTTGGTTACTCTTTCTGTAGAGAATAAGGAAGAAACCCTAAAAATCACCCAGTTCAAATAGTTTATTTTTTAGACTAAGAACCTATAGTTAATTAACCAAGAGGTTAATGAACTTGGCTAAACTCACTGAGGAAATGAGATTAAGTTGCTCATTTTGAATCCATAGCCATGTGAACCATATAATGATTTCTAAAAAGTATATTCATTGTACTTCTCAGCAGCCCTTTCTTTTTTCTTTTTTAAAGTTTATTTATTTACTTACTTAGGTAATCTTTACACCTAATGTGGGGCTCAAACTTTTGACCCTGAAAGAGCCGCATGCTCTTCTGACAGGGCCAGCCAGGAACTCCTCAGCCCTTTCTTTCTGTCCTCTTTAATTTTATTTGATAAACATTTATTGAGTGTCTACTGTGTGCTAAGCTGCAAGCCAAGAATTGGGATACAAAGATGAGTAAGACAGAAGTCCCCTTACTGCATTTCACTGTATTTCTTCTTGTCTGTGCTTCTTTATTCATCTCTTATTTCTCTGTTACTCTTCCTTTTTCCCCTCCCTTACACTTTCTTTTCTTTTAAGCACACCTTCTACCATCATACCTTTGTTCTTAGTTGCTTTTTAGTTGATCATGATGTGAACTGAGATATATATGCTTTACTATTTCCTACACTTATTGAATAAGTATACTCCTATTCATTTAAAAAGCAAATTGGTCGGGGTGCTTAGGTGGCTCAGTCAGTTTTAAACATCCGACTCTTGATTTTGGCTCAGGTCATGATCTCAGGGTCGTGGGATTGAGCCCCATGTCAGGCTCCATGCTCAGCACAGAGTCTGCTTGTCCCTCTCCCTCTACTCTTCCCCCTGTGCTGGCTCTTTCTTTCTAAAATAAATAAATAAAATCTTAAGAAAAAATAAAAAGCAGATTCATAATTATATTTTTCAAAAAGTTAGTAAATTTTATATAATTTTCAAGGATCTTTCAAGTTCTCAAATTGTATTGCTCTATGATTCTAATTTCTTGTTTTGTGTGGAGATTTTGTTCTCTCTTAGACCCAGTGGCTTTTGATAGGAAAATACTTCCCATCCTAGAATTAACTCTTTGGAAAATAATTGATGCTCAACATAACAACACGAATAGACCAACTTCAAAGAACTAAATTACCTCCATGGTAACTAAGTTCTGTCAAAAGACCAGTTATCTCCATATTATATATCTCAGATTGGGACACCTGGGTGGCTCAGTCCGTTGAGCATCAGACTTCTGATTTCAGCTCAGATCGTGGTCTCAGGGATTGAGCCTCACAGGGGGCCCTATGCTCAGCGGGGAGTCTGCTTGAAATTCTCTCTCTCCCTCTCCCCTTCCCCTGGCTCATGCACACTTTCTCTCTCTCACTCCCTCTCTCTCTCTCAAATAAATAAATAAATCTTTTTTAAAAAATCCATCGCAGTACCTTGTTTGGCAGTCAACTTGTATTCTGATTTCTCAGTGTTCATATATTAAAGTGACGAAATGCCTTATGGGTATTGCAACCTGGAAGTGCAGAGAGATCATTGTTCATCTACCTTCTATGAGTTTAGATAGTGAGGATTACTTCCTTCTTCCTTATAAAATGAGAAAACAAGAAATGTTCTCACTGCTTAGAAGAAATTTGCTTCTCCTATTTTTCATTTTATCTCAAAGAGTAAAACTTCCTTTAAGTACTTTACAATTGCAAAGAAACTTAAGTCCCATTTTCTTCTTTGTTATGTTGCTGCTGAATTAAGTGGACTAACTGAAGAGAATATCTTCTTCACATCTAAGACCAAAGAAGGCATGTGTCTGAAAGATAGTGATTTTGTTTGGATAGGAAATTCAGAAAATTTTTTCTTTAAACTTATTTACTTGTAACCATGATAGCTTTTTAGGAAGTGGCTGAGTCAGTGATGATCAGTCTATTAAGTGGAATATCATGGTAGAATGACAGATGTGGCCTATGTAAATTCAAACAAAAATGTGAGTAAAATAATGTCAAGCAATAAAAGAAAAACTGCATTAAAACAATAATGTAAAAAAGTCAAATATATGAAGATAAAGATTGGGAGAGGTAATAAAACTTCTCAATAAATGATTTCTCCCAAGTGTTGGATAGTTGTCATTTTTATGATACTTTCCTTTTGTTTGTTTCTGATAAATACAGTGGTTAAGAGCGCAGATTTGAGTTAGACTGGAGTTCCAGTCCTGCCTGTCTTACTCACTAGCTATATATATCCTCAGGCAATTCCTTGCTATAAAATGACTGTAATAATCATACCTATCTTATAGGAGTACTGTGACTTAACACTAAATGACAATGCATGTAAAGGTCAAAGCATGATACAGGAGACACATGTAGGAGTTTAATATATGTCTCCTACACCTAAATACTCAGTACAGAAATATTAAACAAGTAATAACTTTCAAAAAGAATTTTTAGTGTCTTCAAATAGAATTTTCTGGTTATTTTTTGTATTCCTAAGCTTCAGCCAGTAAAAGTCTATTTAGCATTTCTTTACTCAAAAGAAAGTCCTTCATCATCTGTGTGCCAAGCAGTATAACCAGTGAGTGCTGACACATATTTAAACATCTTTAAAGATAGGGTATTACCCCAATAGGCCTCAGTCTACTGGGGGTGGGGGTGGGGGGGACTCATGCCCAAAAAAACAAAAAACAAAACCTCATGGAAGGTATCAGTACCAAATGCAGTAGGACAGAGGAGAGTGGCAACACTGAAGTGACAGGCAGGGTCCTGTAAAAGGAATATGATTTGGATGAGTTGGGAAGAGGAAGAAAAGCATTCTGGCAAAGGCAGGGAGGCATGAAAAATTGGGTAACTGGAATGTATGGTCAGTCAGGCAGGAAATGAGGCTGGAAGTAGGCTGGAAGTTGTATCCAGATTGTGGAGAACCCTTGAATTTCCACAGTTGCAACGTTTTGTCTCTCTCCAAGCAGTTTTATTTGCATCCCTGCCCGAGTATGATGGTTCTAATAATTGGCGGCGGCGGGGGGTGGGGGGGACCTCTTAATCCATTTTCTAGGTTGTTGGTGCCATTTTCTTCCCACACATAAAGCATCAGCAGTAGAACTTTTCTGACAGGGACTCAAATTATTTTCAGGGTGGCAGCAGATCTTGTGTCTAATGTTTTGAAACATCCTAGGAATTAAAAAATTGAAACTATTTTGAAATATCTTCTCCGCCTTCCTTTTAAAAAATAAGAGCCTAAATCATACTCCCTTTTCTATGTGTTCAAGGAAATATGTTGAAATTACAGCTGTTCAATTTTTTAAGAAGTCTTTTGACCCATTTCCCCCCTGCTGACTTGCATTATTAAAGTGGATTGTCATAAAATTATAAAATCCAGTTTTTCTACTGACTTCTGTTAAAGAAGAAAATTTGGGCCATATCTTTACCAGAATGAATTATTTCACTGTCCACTAAGTAAATTTTACCTGGTACTTACTTCAGTGATGAAGTTTATGTGCTCCTGCAGGCTAGGGTTTGGTTATATTTAGCTGGCTCCTAAGCTAGCACAGTGCTATGCATGAAATCTAACATCAATAAGTGTTGCTTGAACTTCATTGAACTGAATATTTTAGGAGACTGTGCAACTTTAACCTAATTAGTAAATGCTATCCCCCTGTATCCCCTGTGAGACATATTAGGCTCAAAGTAGGGAATAGAATGATACACTATTTCCTAATTTTGTTAAAGTTCCAAGGCCTTCCATTCAATTCAGTTCAATTCTATGATGAATAATAATTTGATGATTTAAAGTGAAGACATACAAATGGCTAACAGACACATGAAAAAATGTTCAAAATCATTAGCCATCAGGGAAATTCAAATCAAAACCACACTGAGATACCACCTTACGCCAGTTAGAATGGCAAAAATAGACAAGGCAAGAAACAACAATTGTTGGAGAGGATGTAGAGAAAGGGGATCCCTCCTACATCGTTGGTGGGAATGCAAGTTGGTACAGCCACTCTGGAAAACACTGTGGAGGTCCCTTAAAAAGTTAAAAATTGAGCTACCCTATGACCCAGCCATTGCACTACTGGGTGTTTACCCCAAAGATACAGACATAGTGAAGAGAAGGGCCATATGCACCCCAATGTTCATTGCAGCATTGTCCACAATAGCTAAATCGTGGAAGGAGCCGAGATGCCCTTCAACAGATGACTGGATTAAGAAGTTGTGGTCCATATATACAATGGAATATTACTCAGCCATCAGAAAGAACGAATTCTCAACATTTGCTGCAACATGGACGGCACTGGAGGAGATAATGCTAAGTGAAATAAGTCAAGCAGAGAAAGACAAATATCATATGATTTCTCTCATCTATGGAACATAAGAACTAGGATGATCGGTAGGGGAAGAAAGAGATAAAGAAAGGGGGGGTAATCAGAAGGGGGAATGAAGCATGAGAGACTATGGACTCTGAGAAACAAACTGAGGGCCTCAGAGGGGAGGGGGGTGGGGGAATGGGATAGACTGGTGATGGGTAGTAAGGAGGGCACGTATTGCATGGTGCACTGGGTGTTATACGCAACTAATGAATCATCGAACTTTACATTGGAAACCGGGGATGTACTGAGTGGTGACTAACATAATATAATAAAAAATCATTAAAGAACAAAAAATAAATAAATAAAATAAAGTGATCCAATCAAAATGACTCAAAAATGACTTTCCAGTGCCTCGATGTCATTTTTCCTTAGCCTGATATTGTACCACTTCCTCCCCCCCTCAAAAAAAAACCACTCTGTGGAAATAGAGATGAGTCCTGTAAAATTGAATGTTTGTTGTGGTCTGTAATGAATGAGGACCTAAAATATATGCGCTCTGCCCTCCCTTAGGTTGTCTTGCCATCACTGCAACCCCTGGCAAGCTGGTTTTCCTTTCCCTCGCTTCTGATGTCATTGCTGTTCTAGGATGGAAAGTGCTGCAAGAATACACTATAAATTTTGGAATTAATGGATGCTGGAAGTTGAATTTTAAAAAGAGTTCAACCTCTTTCATACTTCTTATGGAATGACTCGGGTAGAACATAATGAACTACACCTCCTGTATCTCTGCAAATAGAAGGAAGTTCTTAACATTTATATAAGACAGCAGGAGCCTGGACATGACCTCATTTCAATCCATTAGACTATTTGAGGAAAAAAACAACAAAACTTTCCCACTTATTGACAGGTAAAGTTATCCCAATCCATTTCTCATAGCCAGTAAGAAGATGAACTGTCCTTAAATGCATTTTAAAATTGGCAAATTATGCTTCCTGGTTCCTTTTTGGTCAAACAGAAATAGCCAGAAGAAATAATCACAATGTTTTTGAGGCAGATTAAAAATTCTCCCCATCCTCACATAGATTTGCCAGTAGTTTCATTTTATACAGACAACAACCCCTCATTTCTCTAGTCCCTTAACCACTTAAACAGGACAAAGACCCCATGTTCTTCATTCTGTTTTGTGGCCTCAGTTTACAAAGATGAAGTATATAGTTTGGGAAACATTGGTGTTGTATGTAATGAATCACCAATGAAGATACGATTCATCCCAGAAGCAGAATTATAAGCATCATATTATAAACATTAATATTGACAGAGACCAATTTATAGACTAACTGAAAAATCTTCACAGAAAACTAGAGAGTGTTTTCTTTTTTAAACTCAACAAATAGTTATTTAGGTTCTACTTAGTACCACTTGTAATAGACACTGACAGATACAGTAATAAGACAGATGTGGTCCTGGCCCTTAGAGTAGTGCATTAGGAAATCATTATTGATAGATTAAACATTCACAGCATGTACTAAGGTTTGCATATGTGTTTGATATTTGAAGATCTTGGAATAGTAGAATTGAACTTTGTGGGTAAATATTCTATTTCTGTTTTAGTTTTTAGTTGCCTTTTGGTTAAGGAAGTTTGAATGGACTGTGTAATTTCAGAAATAGAAAGTATCTAAAAAATGGTCTTTATACTTTGAAAGCCTATATACCATAGAAATCCCAATCATAATAGTGCCTCATCCAAATATTATATTTTATTAGTTCCTACTTTGACATGTCATTCACTAAAACATCAAAAGGTCAGACTAACTTATAGTCCTAACCATTTTGAGACTGTCCTATAATTATCATCTTTATAGGACTAGAAACTATAATTTGTCACTAAAACATCTTCTTTGGAATATGACTATACCCCACCCAGATTTGCTCTGTAGTATTATTATGAAGGAACTTAACTTGCACACAATTGGTATGATAACCTTTCAGCTCTAACAACATTAATGTACAAGTTCCTTGTCAAGTGTTACCAAATTAATTTGGCTTTTTAAGAGGCAATTAGAGTCATTTATCCTGAGTAGTTTGACTCCCAATAAAAACAGCAGCAAGCCTATGACACAGGAAGTAAAAGGTTCAGTTTTAGAGGAAGTAGTAAGTACCCCGAAGTACAAGGTATTGTGTTTCTCCCTCTTCAGGGAGGTAGGACGATAATCCCCGACCATTGTACCTCTGATTTTCTGTAAAGAATCTATGCTGTTGTCTGTGGTTGGTTTGCTGTTTGTTCAGACCTCCCCCTGAGAGAGAACAAGTTCTCATTTTAGATACAGACTGTATCTTTTAGGAAGAAGTAATTATTTTGCTGGATAGTACTGATCATAAGAATAACTGTGCAGGAGATAATAAATGGATTGATTTTATCAATCCTGTTCTGTTGATCTTCACTTTATATTAAATTGTTGGTCGGAGGTGCCTGGCTGGCTCAGTCGGAAGAGCGTGCAACTCTTGCTCTCGGGGTTGTGAGTTTGAGCCCCATGTTGGGTATAGAGATTACTTTAAAAAAATAAATAAACTTTAAAAAAAATAGATACATTGTTGGTTGGTAGTATCAGATTCCTAAGTAATCAGTTTGTAATCAGTGCTTCATATTTAAAAGTAGGCTTCCTGCCTTAGGACAACTTGTACACCAGGTATAAGAAACTTCATCAGATCACCTACAAGTATCTTTTGTAAATGTAGTTCCTACCAGCACAGGCTGACAAAAAAAGGGAAAGGAGGCTAGAGCTGCTACCTGCCAGAAGTGAAGCAGATGCAGTAAGGGGCACACCAGCTTCAATGCCTTGACTTCCCTGCCTTCAGTACCTTTGAGTGTGTGATCTGGCAGAAGCACGTCACTCTCCAAGGTACCACAGTTTCCACTGGTATGAACTTCATACAATTATCACTCATATTTAGTGGTTTGATTAGGAAACTAGGAAATCCATGAACCAGCAAAACCAAACACTGCCTCAAGTGCATGTCCTTTTTCTTCCTTTATTAAAATAAAACGGAGAGTTGAACAAACATTTAATGAATTCAGTGGTACGCAGTGAAGAGACAGGTTTCGAGAGAAATGCCGTTTCTCAGTTGTTTTTAAGGTAGTTTTACTGTTTTTGCCTGCCAACTCCGGAAAACTGTCTCCATTCTTATCATGGTCTTCATAGAAAGACTTATGACTAAAAAGTGATCCATAGTAGAAGGAAATCTAGCTCTATAATTGTCATGTAGTAATAAAACTCACACTAAATCTCTACCATGGTGGGACTTCATTTAAGGCTGCCTGTTACTGGGCAAGTAATAAGCCTATATTGTTTCTAAGACTAGTGATAGGATAGAGTGTGCTAAAAACTTAGCTCCTAAATTCAGTATTACCCTTTTACCTGTTTATCATTAAATAGCAAATTACAGTGAGCATGCTACAAGTAAATAAAACATTTGGGAGATGAAAATTTTATGTTTGGGCACATTTCATACATGGTATCCATAATTCTTGTATGTATGGATTTTTCTTTTTTAAGCAAGTAGAGAAAGGAATCTTACCATCTTGATAAGGACTTGGAAAGCTTGTGTGTGTGTGCTAGTGTCTGAGGAGGTACTGCTAACTCTTCTGTTAGATTAACTACACTATATACATAGAATTTAAATGTGTATTGATGTTGTGTTTTGAGGGACAAGTCCCACAGTTTATTTAATTCTCCTCTGCCCAGGCAAAAAAGGTAGGTCAGCTTTGTGGTTGTCTCCAGAGCAATTGGATTTCCTTTGCCAGGAGGAGAGAGCCCCTAGGTGAGCTATAGCTGTGGTCCTGGGGCTATCCTGGGTTTTTTACTGATGCTGTCACATCTTTGCTTCTAGGAGCACTTGTGAAATACAAGAGTTTGGTTTAGATGATTCATTGCTACAGAAATTTGCATCTTAAAGGAAGTCTGAAACAATACCAAGTCTTAAGGGAATGATGACCATTCCTGTGAGGACTTCAAGCCAATGAACTGAGTCAGGAAATCTGAGATCTAGGTCGTGTGACCTTGAACAAGTCAAGTCTCCTCTCTGGCTCCTCATCCATAAAGTTCATGTCCTCATCTGCAAATAAAGAGGGTGACTTGGTAATACTTCCTTCCAGCTTAAAGTACTTTGATTCTTTGTCAGGATCTACTCTGTCGTATATTTAAATCCATGTGTAAGGAGTTATGTTATGGGATTCCATTGCATTTATGAATTAAGATTCCAAAATTCAACTTATCAACTTATTCAACTTATCGTATCTGAATTCTTTAATTTGTTCATAGGTTAATACTAATTTTTCCACTTTAAAGTCTTCTCTTTTCACTGGCTTTTCTATTCTGAAACTTTAACCAGCTGCAAAACTGTGAAAACTTATAGCTTCTTCTATAATAGAACTCATTTATATTTTAGCTTTTCCTTATAGTCATGGGAACCTTCCAAAAGGCTGATTTGGTGAGAGCTGTTATTTATTTTAAGACTGTAGAATTCAAAATGAACTCTTATTTATAAAAAATACATTAGTATGGAACATCTTTTGTTTGTTGTACTATAGTGTGTTTGCAAAACATTCAAAGTGTAAATTTGTTGCTGAAAGGCATTAAGATAAACCAAGAAAATTATTTAAAAATAATTTTATGCAACTTTATTTTACTCATGCTTTGAGACAGCAAACTTTATTTTCAAATGTTTTTTTAATTACAAAATTAGCACATGCTTATTATATAAAATATGGAGAAATGTAAGGAAATATAAAGAAGAAAACTAAGATACCACTTACCACCATTTAAAGATAATCATTAGTGTTTTGTTGCTGTATTTCTTTTCAGTCATTTTTTTGTTATGTATATATTTTTTCGAAGACAGTTAAACCAGATATGTAGTTTTACATTTAATATCACTCATATGCTCTTTGAAAACATGATTTTTAATGACTAAATCCATTATATATATATTGTATATATATAATCCATTATATATATTTTTAATGACTAAATTATATATATATTATATATATTTTTTAATGACTGAATTATATATATTTTTTTAATGACTAAATCCATTATATATATATTGTATATATATAATCCATTATATATATATTTTTAATGACTAAATTATATATATATTATATATATTTTTTAATGACTGAATTATATATATATTATATTTTTTAATGACTAAATCCATTATATATATATTGTATATATATAATCCATTTTATATATATATATATATAAATTTATTACCCAGTCCCCTGTAGCCAGAATTTTGGTTGGCAACGGTATCTAATTCAGGTCCTGACTTCATAACTAGCTATGTTGCCAGTTTGTAGATAGATACAGGGATGGTGAAAGAGAGAAGAGTATTTTGAAAAGCAGTTATAAAATTAATGGCAGGTAGATTTTTTGTAATATCACATAACTCAGTTTATTTTGGGTAACATTTTTTATTAGAAAATTAATAGTTACACATTGTAAATTGTTTAGAAAACACAGTTTATAAAAAAAATATTTCCATTCATAGATAACACTGAAAATATATGGATACATTTACTTGTAGTGTTTCTATGTATCTAGATACATATTTTTTAACAATTACATGTTACAACAGAATTACAATTACAACATTTAACATAATAGGGCATATATGGTTTTGTAACATGCTTTTTTCCCCAATATTTCCTATATCATTAAGTAGTCTTTGAAAATGTGATTTTTTAAAATGGCTCCTTTCTTCTTCAGATAATTTATTTAACTATTATTACTTCATTAGACATTTAAATCTTCCCAGGTCTGCCCTCTTAAGTAGTACTGACATGACCACCTTTATACTTAACTTTTGTCTTATGACTAATGATACCATATTCCCACCACCTCCCTCCAAAACGCTGAATTTACCCACATCACTAACAGCGGCCTTGAGCATATACTACTGCTCCTGTCACCGGAGCCTGTCTTCCATGTATATTGTAATCATCTTTTTGGGGAGTGAAAATCAGCTTTGTTTTGCCTATATAATAGGCAAAAAGCAATGTTTTATTTTTGTCTACATTTAAACTTCTCTGATTACCAGTGAGGCTAAACATTTTTACATGTTTATTAATCATTCATACTTAGTGTTTATTTTTTCCTTTCGCCATTTTTCTGTGGTGTATTCATGTTTTCTGATTGACTTGTATATTAACTCTTTATAAAATCGTTAATGCTTTCTGCTGTATATTTATATTTATTTGTAATTTGTTTTATTTTTCATTTAAATATAGGCAAATCCATTGCTTTATTCTTTTTTTTTTTAATTTATTATGATATGTTAGTGACCATACAGTATATCATTAGTTTTTGATGTAGTGTTCCATGATTCATTGTTTGTGTATAACACCCAATGCTCTATGCAATATGTGCCCTCCTTAATACCCATCACCGGGCTAGCCCATCCCTCCACCCCCCCTCCCCTCTAAAACCCTCAGATTTTTTCCCGGAGTCCGTAGTCTCTCGTGGTTCATTCCCCCCTCTGTTAACCACTCCCCTTCATTTTTCCCTTCCTTCTCCTACCGATCTCCCTGCTATTCCTTATGTTCCACAAATGAGTGAAACCATATGATAATTGTCTTTCTCTGCTTGACTTATTTCACTTAGCATAATCTCCTCCAGTCCCATCCATGCTGATGCAAATGTTGGGTGATCATTCTTTCTGATGGCTGAGTAATATTCCATTGTATATATGGATCACATCTTCTTTCTCCATTCATCTGTTGATGGGCATCTCAGCTCATTCCACAGTTTGGCTATTGTGGACAATGCTGCTATGAACATTGGGGTGCATATGGCCCTTCTCTTCACTACATCTGTATCTTTGGGGTAAATACCCACTAAAATTGCCGGGTCATAGGCTAGCTCTATTTTTAACTTTTTGAGGGACCTCCACACTGTTTTCCAAAGTGGCGCATTGCTTTATTCTTGTGCAACTACCTCCCATCATTTATGCTTCCTCATTTCGATATTTTCTTCTAGTTTTGTTTGTTTGTTTGTTTTGTTTTGTTTTATGATTTCACTTTTACATTTCACCCCAATATATTGAGTCTATCTAAATTGAGACCTTATTTTCCAAATAGTCAATTTTCCCTTTCTCCCTTTAAGATTCTTTCTTTCTTGCATATAAAGTTATTATATTTGTTGGTTCTGTTAATCTCATCATCATTTCTTGAACCACAGTTTTGATTATTATAACTTTATAATTTCACAATATTTGACAAGATAGGGCCCATCATTACTATTTATTATCAAAATGTTCTTAGCCATGTACATCTTTTTTTCCAGGTGAACATTAAAATCATATTGTTGACTCATATCACTCCCACTGAGAAAAAGAGAAGAAAAAAATGTGTGTGTTTTAATTTGATTAAAGTGCATTAAACGTAAAGATTCATTTTGGGAGAAATAACATTGTCATATTCATCCTTATCTAACAATGTGTTATATGCCTCTCTATTTCTTTTTAATCTCCAGATCTTTTTTAATATCTCTCAGCAAAGTGAGTAAAATTTTTTAGTTTTTTATGTGGTTTCTATATTTTTCTCATCAGCAATTTTTATTTTTCTTATTTTTCTTGCTTTCTTAAATAGATGCCTTTTTTCTGTTAGATCACATCAAACTGGTTATTATGGATACATGAGAAAGTTTTGATATTTTTTCTACTTAGGACCCAACCGTCTGATTTATTTCTGAGGCATTTTCAATTTTTCCCTTGGCTTTCTTGATGTAGTATAATATGCCAATGATAATTTTGTGGTCCTTCTTCCCAATTTGTTTCTTAGTTTTGTTTCATGTCTTATTGTACTGACTAGGACTTTCAGAAAAACATTAAATTGTAGCCAGAGAAAAAATTGTTTTGAGGCTATGGGCTCTACTATTGCCTTGTTTCTGATTTAATGAGATTGCTGCTAGCATTTTATCATTTTATTATTAATGTTATCATTTACTGTTTTCCTAATATTTTATTGTGAAATTTTTCAAACATACAGCAGAGTTGAAAGAATTTTATAGTTACCACCTAGATTCTACCATTAACATTTTACTAAAAATACTTGTTTTATTACACATCTCTTAGCAGATTTTTAAGTTATCAATAATCTTGTTTGTATTACAGAAGTAGTTATCTGTACTTAGTGTTCCAAGATTTTTTTTTTTTAAGATTTTATTTATTCATTCGACAGAGATAGAGACAGCCAGCGAGAGAGGGAACACAAGCAGGGGGAGTGGGAGAGGAAGAAGCAGGCTCATAGTGGAGGAGCCTGATGTGGGGCTCAATCCCACAACGCCAGGATCACGCCCTGAGCCACCCAGGCGCCCCAATTAGTGTTCCAAGATTTTTAAAAATCAACACTGCACTAATTGTTGAAGAGACAGGTGAATACCACGGTTTCTTAGCCCTGTTTGTTATCAAGAAGTGGCAATCTAAAAATTTTCAGTAAAGCTTTGAAATGGAGGCTTGTTATGAAAACTGTTCCACTGAAGGTCAGTGTTAAGCATCAGAAGAAGGGTAGCAGTCTAACTTGGATTATAGAGGAAAAAGAATTGAAGTTAGAATTTTTGAGTATTTGACCAGACTTTCTAGAGAAGAGAAAACCTTTGTTCAGCTGATAGACTACTTACAAAAACAGCTGCTATTCAGTCTACTTGCCAGGTGTATTTCTGTAGTGAAATACAGTCCGTGAAATTATGATAGTTGAGTCACATTAACCCTTAAGACCATCCTGTTCTTTTTGTACTGACTCTATTTCCCCGGGGTATTAGTCTCCTAGGGCTGACATAACAAATTTCTACACTGGGTGGCTTAAACCAACAGAAGTGTACTCTCTCACAGTTCTGGGGCCAGAATCTGAAATCAAGGTCCTGACAGAATTGGTTTCTCCTAGAGGCTCAGAGGGAAACACTTCCATGCCTTTCTCCTACCTCCTGGCAGTTGCTGACAATCCTTAACATTCCTTGACTTGCAGGTGCAATCATCCCAACATCTACTTCCATTTCCACACTCATCTGTGTCTGTGTTCTTCTCTTTCTCTTATAAGGACACTCGGATTGGTATGACCTCATCTCGATCCTTACTAAAATTACATCTGCAAAGACCCTATTTCCAAATAAGATCACTTCCTGAGCTTCTGGGCCAACATGAATTTTTGGGTAACACTATTCAACTCACTACACCCAGCAATTTCCTTAGCAAGCAGTAGTAGAAAGGGCATCAGCTCAGAAGTCCAAAAGCTTGGCTCTGATCCTAGCCAGTTCTGTAACTTTGGAGAAACTTGTCATCTGTAAGCTTGTCATTGTCTCCATTTCTCAAATGAGGATGTTGATCAGTGAATAATCTTTCAGGGTCCCTCGTTGTCCTAAAGTCTACATTAAATAGTGAAGAATCATATGCATAGCTAATTTCTAGCTCTACTCCTCTTGTTTTTCTCTGGTCCCTGATTGTTTCTCAGGGGTACTTTAAGGTCTGATTAGTGTTAGAAAGTCTTTGACATCTTTGGATAAAATAGAGAATATCACTATCCTGGTTTGTACATGAATGTGAACTAAGGGGGTTCCTTATTCCTTAGGCCTTTGTGGATTAACAAAAGATAGTTGCTGCACTTGGAGGTTTTCCCTTTTCTTTCATCTCAGCTTTTACTCTGTTGTTTAAAAACAAACATAAGAATATTTAAGACTTTTTTTGTTGCCAAAGATCATTTAACACATAGATGATCTCAAGTAGGAGATAGGACAGTTAGATTCCAAAGTGCTCCAGTCTCATGTTATTCTCTTTCCCGCCTACTGCCCAGTAATTTTACTTCGTGATGAAGAAATGCACACTAGATTATAGATAGTGGGCAATGTCTGACGGTCCTGAAACCTTATTTTGAATTACTAAAATGGTGAGGCTTAAATATCTCTCAGGAGATATGCACATAAAGGCACAGAAGAAAGAAAAAGTTCATTTACATGCCATTATCCCTCGCTTAAAGAGTTAGTCCCATCTTTTCTATATGCTCACCAAGACACAAAAGGAGGAATTTTCTGGCTGCAATTTTTATAGACTTCAGTGTTATTGAAATGAAAGTGCTTCAAGGACATTTCCATTTGTTACTAGCTTATGGTTTCTCATCTCATGTAAATTATTTTGCCACTTTTCATTTTAATTCTTTACTGTCATTGTCTGGCAAAACGATCATTTGATTTCTCTCTGTGAAGATATTCACTGATTACTCAGCTGACAGTGTCCTTTGTCTATAAAAGTGTAGTGCCCTTAGGATTTATTTTATTACTTTTTTATTACTACCTGTAGATTTCTGTTTACATTTCTTTCCCTTTTTTGTCTTGGAAAATGGCTGGGGCTATAAAATATTCTTATATGAAACAGACGTATGTTTTGAACTCCAGAGTTCCAGTTTAGAAACAAATCTCTTTTAGAGTCTTAGAGCTAAGTTCTCCTACAATTTGTTCACCTGGTAACAGTAGAAATATCTACTTATTTGACATAATCTAAAGGTTAAAATGCTTGAAGGAGAATAATAAGTAGTGTGTACTATTCCTAAGGCTATCATTCTATTTATTTATTAATTTTTTTGATATGGGGTAGAGAGGTGCCTAAACCCAGGAGGTAAGGCTGTCTTGAATTATTACCATTCTGAAATGTCTCTTGAATCTCACTTTTCCTCTCTGTTTCTGCGCCTCAGCCTACTGCAGACCCTCTCCTCAGCTGTTGCCACACTGCCTAACTGGCTTCTGCCTCCAGTATCACCAGAGATATTGCCCTATAAAAATAAGTCTGATCATATGATACCCTGCTTAAAAACCTTCATTCCCAGTTGCCTAAAAAGTTAACTGCAAACTCTGTCATACTGTTTAGAATCTGGACCCAGTGTTTTTTTGGTTTTTTTTTGTTTTTTTTTTTTTTTTCAGTCTGGTTCCCAACTACCCCATCTTATGTACAATATATTGCAGCCACACTGAACTCCTACCCATTCTCAAGAACATTCTGAGCTCTTTCATAACTCCCTTTCTTTGTATATGTTGCTTTCTCTGCCTTGTATTAATTCACTTTACCCACCCTCTCTGCTCTCTCTTCAGGACCCTGCACAAATGTTGGTTCCTCTCTGCTCCCATATACTATATTCATACCACTAATATAGTTCATTCTATGGTATTTTATAATATGTTTCATTACATACATACATCCCCCAGTGACTACACTGGGAAGTTTTGTCTGATTCATCTTTGTCACCATTTAGCCAATTGCCTGATATAAATTAGGACTTGATCAACATTTTTTCATTGGCTATATGATTATTTCCAAAATCAAAATCATTACACCTATTTTCCAACTTCATTGATAGTCTACTGGTTATATATAGCTCAGAAATAAGCACTATACTAATGTAATTGTATTCAGCTGTATCTTAGTCTTTAAAACCTCCTAGTGTGCCTAGAGAAGACAGTGTGCAGTATGGTGAGATGTCAACTGGTTTTCTCCTGAAAGATATTCATGATTTCACTAAAAGCCTTAACTGCAACCACTGTTTTCTCTGTTTTCACCTCTGTTTCCTTCTTCCATTCATTTTTTCCCTTATTTATTTATTTATTTATTTATTTATTTATTCAGCCATCTACTGATCAAACAGTTGCTTATTGAATGTCTTATTATATGCCAAGCAGATTCTTTGGGCTTAGGTAGCTCCTCTTGTGAGTAACTAGATAGAAACTGTAGTTAACCATCTTCTTTGATGCTTCCTTTTTTTCTGAGCAATTAACATGCTCTCTTTCACAGAGCACATATGAAAAGGACTTAGGGATTTTGACACTAATTTCAGATAAGTCAGTAATGTGGTGTGGTTGCAAGGTGACCATATAGTTTATTATCTAAAGTGAGATACTTTGGGGAAGAGAATCTGTTAATAACCCAAGATAATAGCGCACTCTTGCGCAAACTAAGATCACCCTATATATAACCCCTATAGTCTAATCAGATTACATTACTAGTTGCCTTGTTTTTCAAGCACATCTTAGGTTTTTATGCCTTTGTATCTTTGTCTTTACTGTTAACTTTGCCCTTTCCTCTCCAGTACCTGGAGTCTGTGCATCCCTCAGAAGCCTGCCCAATTCAGTGAACTTTCTCATCTATGGAAATATCTCTTCTGAATTTATTTAGCTTATCATTTATATCCTTAATTAGCAGCTGGTATCTTCTGGTTTGTCTGTTATGTTACTGTTTTGACTTGTTTTGACTCCTTTTACTGTTTAACTTTTTTATATATTCCTCCTCAGCTGAACCACATGTTCTTAAGATCAGGACTTCTTTTTGAACTTATATCCACTCCTCAAGTACAGTGCCTTATTCACACTCACGTAATACATTTTTGTTGAATATTTTATTTTCTGGCCTACCTTTGTCTTTCCTAAAAACTCTTCCACTTTATGTTGGTATTGTGGGTCTGTTCCCAGTGGGAGGGGGGCTTTAAGAGCTTTGCAGTGAATATTTTTAATTATTACATCTTAAACTTATATATTTACCATGGGGTATCTTATTAATAATAATATTAATAATAATAATATTAAAGTATATTATTTTATCAGTTTAGATTATACTGTCTCTCTTGAATTCATATTTTTCAAACATTGAATCACTACGGAAAGACAGAAAGATGAAAGTGGTACTCAGTAGTCCAGCATACAAGCCTCCAGCTCTAGTAGTACATTTTACTGAAAATTTACATTTTGAATAGGCCTACGTTTCTTAATTATAAAAATAATAGGTCCTTAACAGAGAAGGAAGGACTGATTGTCAGGTTTAGAGATATAAAACTATAGTGAATTCTTATATTTTTTTGATTTAGAAAAAGGTACTGATTTATTTTTCACACTGATCATCTTTATTTTATATAATTAGATCCTAAAAAATGCACAGTAAAAATGATTTTTAAAGACTTTTTAATTCATTAAGTCATATATACCATGAATAACTACAAATTCTAACTTAGCTTCCAAAAATACTGTGGCTTTATCCTACTAATCATCAGAATAGCAGTCACAATCCTAATATTTTCTAGCTGATCCAAATACACTTTACAAACATAAATTGTTTATGGAGTATTAATCATTAAGCTAGTGTTTAATTGTTTCAGTGTTTTCCCAAAGTTCTTTTATTACAAATTTATAAAAATAGCATATGTTCATTTCAGAAACTCAACAGAGAAGTATATAAAACAGAATGTGAAAACCAATCTTAATTACCACCAATACTTCCCTGTCTTCCATCCAGCCCCAGTATTCTTGCTCTCAAGAGATAATCATTTCTTTAGTATGTATCTTTTGAGACCTTACAATAACTCTATATCCCTGACTTTCAACAGTTCATTTACAGTGGTATTTATTTCTTTTGGAGACCCCTACACTGGGTTGGTGGGGACTTAGTTCGTCATTATTGACTTGTCAGCACTGCCATCAGTGGGGAGTGCATATAAGAAGGAATCAGACTTGTACCTCAGGTGGCTTTCAGCATAGTAGGGGAGAGATGTATATAGTGATAACTATAATACAAGATGAAAAAATGTGAGAGAGGAACAGATGGAGTGCTGTGGGATTCATGGGGTGATATTTACCTTTGACTGGCCAAGAGCTGATACTCAACCTATATCCCGAAAAGCAAGATTTAGGTTGGGGGGAGGCAAAAAGCAGATATACTGGCAGGAGAAAGGCAGAGAGATCCCAGGAGTTTACAAGGTTATTCCATTTTCCTAGACTGTAGCATGCATGTATGGTAGTAGCAGCAGATAAAGAAGCAAAGGTAGTTTAGGGGAGAACTCTGACCACCTCTATAATAAACTTTTAAAAATTTTTAACAGAATAATGCCCATGACTAGAGATGTACACTAGGAATATTAAGCAGACATTAGAGGGGGTGGATGGGGTGTCAGTCACTGGCTTTGCAGTAATTTGGAAGAAGAGTTGCTATAATGAAGTATAGTGGCCCTGGAGCTGCTGCTGAAATAGGACCTGTAAGTCTCAACAATAGCCATGTTCCATCAGATCTGAAAAGGCCTTGATTATAAGACACACCTTGATTTTACGTACCAGTGATAGGGGACAAAAAAACACTGCCAGTTAATTTTCAGACACCATCAATTACAAGGTACATCTTGATTTTAGGGATTATAATAATAAAGAAATGTACATCACAAAATCAGTGAAATAGCCTAATTGCATAGGTACAAGGAAAAGATGGGGCATGCAAGAAAGACAGGGGAGAGCTGAGAAAATAAAGGAGGGAGGATGAGATCAGGTATACAAATGGAGAAGTAGACCTTGAAGAGGAGAGTGCATCTTCCTCCACCAGGAGATGAAATGAATGAGCAGTGACTCAGAGAAGTGGAGAGGTTGAAAAGCTAAAAACATCACCCAAACTTACGTTAAATAACATCCCTCTTGGTGAAAGAGGAGGCAAAGTCATTTGTAAAAAGAATGACTGGTGGATTTGAGGGTTTGGGACCTAAGAGTGGAAAGCCTTCAGGTAAGTGGGGCATGAAAGATGGATTATTAAAAACAGTTAGTTAGAAAGGACAGAAAGAGTTCCCACCCAAAATGAGGGCCCCAGTTAAGGTTGAAAACCACAGATTTATAAAGAAACCAATTGGCCCTATTTTATGACTTTGTCCAGGAACACTTGGAGAGAAGGATGGAAGAGAACATGTGGAAGGTGCTTTCAGCAGGGTAGGAGATTGGCTGGACAGGTATGGTGGAAGGACAGGGAAGCTAAATAAGTTTCTCCTAAGGGATATTGTTGATTTGGCTCGCCAGGAAGTTCAGGCTAAGAAATGAAAGTGAGGCCGGAAGTATAGATAAACAGATTTTTTTTTTTAAGTTGGTGGGGGGGAGCGTTTTAAAGGGATTCGAGATTATAAAGAAGGTGAAGGCAAAGGTATTCTGAAGAGGAATAGTAGTAAGTAGAAAGTTGACTGGGGGAATTTCAGAATTAAGATCATGGAGGTAGAATTCAGAAGTTTGAGTCTTGAAGATGTGTAATCTTTCTAAAACACAGATGGGTGTGTATCTCTACGTGGCTTGAAAACTTCTGTTTCAAGATGATGTCTTTCCTACTGACAAGAACAGACAAGGCTCTTCACAGGCTGGCCCCATCCTGCTCTTCCAGGCTGATCTCTCTTCATTTCTTCCTGTGAACCCCATATTCTAACCACTCTGAATTCTCCTCTGTGACCAGAATCGTCAGGGCTTTTATCTACCTTTGGCTTTTGCACATGCTGTTCCCCTTGCATGAAATGCTCTTCCTCCTCTTTGCCTTGCAAACTCCTGCCCATCTTCAAGACCTAACTCAAGAAGGCACTTCCTCTGCCACATCCTTCTGGGTCCCTGCAAACAACACTGAGAACACTTTCATCTGTGCTCCAGCAGTACTCTCTTCAGACATCTTCCGGAATTTTACCGCAAGCATATTGGTTTATATGTCTGTCTCTCCAGTAGGTTGTAAACTCCTTGCAGTCAGAAACTGTCTAAATCTCTTTACCCACAGTGCAAGCCTACAATGTTAGGTACTTAATATCTGCTTTTGTTTCCTTCGTTGAACTTTAAATAAATGAGCCAATCCAGTGCTTCTCCAACATTAATGTGCATTCGAATCACCTGGAAATCTTGTAAAATTCAGATTCTGGTTCAGTCTGAGGTGAGGTCTGGGATTCTACCTTTCTAACAAGCGTCCAGTTGATGCCAGTCCTGCAGGCTCGTGAAACTATTTCAGAGTGTCTTTGCCCAAGTAAATAGCACAGATGGGGTAAAGGTCAGTAGGAATGTGGAAGTGGAGCAGTTATGGGGACAGTCTGTTGGAAAAATCCTCAGTATGAACACTAGAGCCCTAAAAATGATGACAGAAAATCATGTAGGAAGAGATGCTTAAATTGTGGAATCAAGCAGGAGACCACTGTGGAGCGTGGTAGTTGATAGGCCTGGTATGATCTAGTTCTAGGACTTAATCTTTTAGCAAAGGAAAGGCCTTCCGGGGACGGCAGCAGCTGTGTCAGAGGATGGGCTCCATGGAGATGTTGGGGGTGGGGCGGTGGGGGCATCAGGAGTCGGGGTTTGGGGTTTCACAAGAAGGGTTTGCAGCCTCCATTTATTTATTCCTGATAGAATGGCATTTCCACTATTTCAGACCAGAGGATGAGGGAAAGGAAAAGCTGCATTCTAAGGTATGGGAAGCCCCTGAAGAAAAAAACGGGAGGGTTCAGAACATGAAGATCCTTTTAAATTTTCTTAAAATCATAGTTGATAGAAAAAGTAGCCCTAATAAACATTCTGTTCCCACATAGAGTCTCACAGGTCTGATAATGCTAAGGAGTTCTGTAAACCTAATTTCTTGTAAGTACTATTGTATAGAATATGTGCTTTTTTTAACATATGGAAAACAAAAATATTTACATCTCCTCCCACTAATCCCCTTCCCCCACATCAAAGTAATTGATTTTTACAGCCTGATGTGTACTCTTCCAGCTTTTATCCATGCAAATTTATGTGCACATAAACAGGAATTTTTCAAATTCCATAATGGTATTTTCCATGCACGTTATTCTGCAGATTGTTTTTCTTACTTAGGAATGTTGTAAACATCCCTCCAGGTCGGTGGATAGAGCTCTAACTTCTTTTTTTCCTAGTCATTTTTAAATAACTGTGTATAGATATGGATGTCCCATAATTTGTTCTACCATTCTCCCATTGATGCACCATTTGGTCGTTTAAAATTTTTGCCACTACAAAGTATGACACACACACAAAAAAGTCCTGTTGTTACCAGTGCCTCAGTAACAGAACTCCATGATTTCAACCACCCGTATGTGTATCACAGGCAACTTTTATATCAAGGACATCTTTCAGTGAAGCAAAGCAGTATCTAGGCCTGCACTAATATAGTAGCCACTAGTCACATTTAGCGATTTAAATTTAAATTTGCTAAAATTAAATCAAAAAGTCACTTCCTCAGTCACATCAGCCTCATTTCAGCTGCTCAGCAGCCACATGTGAGTAGTGGCTCCCCTATTGGATAGTAAAGGCCAGACTGTTTCCATCCTCACGGAGAATTCCATTGGACAGCCTGGACTAGACACTAATGTTACATCATAAAGAAGAATGTATTTTTCAGTGGGTTAGTGTTTTAATGAGAGCACACTTTTTTAAAGTACAAACTTTTGTCTTAATTGGTTGCCCCTGCAGTTACTTCAATGAGAATCAATACCCAGATGAAGCTAAGAGAGAAGAAATTGCCAATGCTTGCAATGCAGTTATACAGAAGCCAGGTAAGGCAGCAAGCTGCACTTTCCTCCGTGGTGGAGCTCTCGGCTTCAGATCGTCATTTGGGACGAGAAATCATCTTTTACTCATTCCATCTGGGTACCATTCGCTCCATCCTCACCACCTTTCTGTCTAATCACTGCCCCGTCCTGTTCATGCAGTACTTCTTAGGGATCCAGATCAAACGTTCACATGGAGAGTTTCCAGGGAGTGTCCCTGCTTAAGATATGAGACCTTGAGGGGTGCCTGGGTAGCGCAGTCGTTAAGCGTCTGCCTTTGGCTCAGGGCATGGTCCCGATGTTCTGGGATTGAGCCCCACATCGGACTCCTCCGCTGGGAGCCTGCCTCTTCCTCTCCCACTCTCCGTGCTTGTATTCCCTCTCTCGCTGGCTGTCTCTCTCTATCAAACAAATAAATAAATAAATAAATAAATAAATAAATAAATAAATAAAATCTTTAAAAAAAAAGATATGAGACCTTGAAATTATATTTTTAAAGACTGTATAGATTTCTTTCTCCAAAAATATAGCATAACTATTTCAATTCCAAAATAATTTTAAAGTTTGGAATATTTAAGCAAGGCTTGTAAATGAAAAGCCTTAGATTTAGATTTTTTTTTAACAAGTGTTTTATAATTCTGTATTCCTGCTTGAAGAAAGAATTTCTTATTGGATGTGGCTTCTTTCTCCTTCCGAGATTGGGATGACTTCTGCATATAGCTAGGAAAAACAGGGTAGTTCCATTCTGAAGTCCTGTTGTTCTTATGCAAGTCAGCTGAGCCACTTAAACACACATATGACTTTTCTTCCATGTGTTAGAATATTATTCCACATTTCACAGTTTTTGTTACCAGAAATCATTCTCAGTTAAGATCATCAATTGATCATTTGGCAGGTTAACTTAATTGGCTATGTATACAGAAGTATCAATGTTTTATCGTAATTAAACTGTGATTTAGTCTCCCTTACCCAGAAGCCAGACTTCTAGCAATCTAGACCCTACAACCACACCTTAGTGACTGACACACCTCCAACAACACCTATACCCTTACTTCACACCAGCCAAAGTTCCACCCATGAGGCTGTGCAGGAACTCAGAAGGTCCCTGGAAAACACTTCACCCTGTATCAACAACACTTTAACCTGTTTTCTGGCTTCTCCACCCACTGTGGATTAAAACTAAAACAGAAAAGGCCAGTGGAGGAGGGAAAGGTGCAGATGGGCCCTTGTTGGCCAGCATGGTGCTAATCTGTAAGAAGTCACACTTGACAGCAAAGAAGATAATCTAAAATGCAACCTGAATTGGGCTATGCGTTGTAGCATAGTTACAATAATGGATGGTCAGAGTGACCTTTAGTCTTCAAGAAAACATAGGTAATAATTGCTTCCTGCTGTCTGTCTGAAGACAGGCAGGAAACAGTTTATATAAGGCCTTAAAGATGTAAGTAAACTTGAGCTACCTGAAAACTTGATGAAGACTAACATACTCATCTACAATGATGCTAATTAAATGAAACCTCTGTCCTGTGACATTTGAAGCCTGGCAGCCTGACTGTGGAATTCGTTAATTTTGTATTTAGTATTGGAATTCTTTAATGTCATGTGGCTTTCTGAAATATTTTATGTTCTTAGTTGCTGTTTTTGTATTTATTTAGTTTTTATTCATTCAATAATAGTTATACAGAATACTAAAAAACAACAACAACAATAGCTGTATCTGTCATTCTGGCAATAAATGCAATCAAAAGAACTTTTCAAAGAGAAAAGTATTATTCCTTAAAACTAGTCTCAGCTGTAGACTATCTGAATTTTATTGCATGTATTCACAGGCAAAAAACTGTCTGATCTGGAACGAGTTACCTCCCTGAAAGTATATAATTGGTTTGCTAACAGACGGAAGGAGATCAAGAGGAGAGCCAATATTGGTAATGTATCAGAGAGGCTGCTTTCCCTTTTGAAGCAGTCATGGACATTGTATTTACTTTGAGAGCACCTTCAATTTAGAACTGCAGGTCTTAATGATGCTAATTTTTAAGCCTGACAAGAATTGTCCTTATGTTTTTCTTTGTGTTTCTAAGAGTTAGTATTATTAGCACTATTTGTATTATACTAATAATGGCATTGTTCTTAATATTCTAGAATTAGACATGCCCCTGACTGCATGACTCCTGAGCTGCGTATTAAAACTACTTGCTAAGGTCTTGAGTGAGGAGGGAATGAGACCCTGAGCTTCTTTGTTGTTACTGGGCCGTGACTTAGATACTAAGAAACATGTGCTTAATAGAATTGGGATGAAAGAGTCTTAATAGGGAACACAGCAAAACACAGATTTTTAAAAAGAGCATTTAAGAAATACGAATTGATGCGATTGGGGTAGGAGATTTGTTTTGAGCTTCTAAAATTGTATTTCATTTCTAAACTTAACTCCCTCTCCATCAATACGATTCTCAAACGCTTTATAGAACCCTGAGACAGGAGGGCTCTTGAATTAGTTGGTAAGTATTTATGAAGCACTGAACAGTCAACCACTCACATGTGGCTCACATAGCAGCAGGGGCTCCAGAATGACAGATGTGTTCCTCCCCTGGCCTATGCGCAGTTGCATTCTGTCCATCTGCAATTTAAAAGAAAACTTACAGGAATCTAGATTCTGGTTTAATTACACCCTAATTTCTTCAGCACAAAGATTTGTTCAGTGTTCAAGCTATTACAGTAATGTAACAGATAATTTAGGGATCTATTTGCTTTTTTCGAAGAAGCAGCAATCCTGGAGAGTCATGGGATAGATGTACAGAGTCCAGGAGGCCATTCCAACAGTGATGATGTTGATGGAAATGACTACTCAGAACAGGTGAGCAGCTGAGAGCAGAGGTTCTTGGTTACAGAGTGGGTGGGGCAGTATGACAAGTCAATTCTGTGGGTGCGTTTTGTGCGGGGAGGGGGAGAGGAGACAATCTAGTGTCCCTCCATGCTGCTCATGTGTGTAGTTAGATTTTCATGTAATTTGAAAGGAATGTGGTAAGATTCAGTTGTCCTGTTAAATTTGTGAGAAACTGTTATTCACCCACATGGATTTATTGTCATACAACAGGATACTTGGCAAGTACGCAATGGGGAGGAGGAGGAGGGAAGAAGTTCAGAGGGAGGCAGAGAAGCAGAGAAGGTAGAAGAAGAGAGGAGGATCTGATCCAAACAAGCAAGTTACACCATCCACCACACACACACTCAATGTTTGAGAAATACTAGGGGCTACTGGGTAGCTGTAATCCATGCCTAAACATGTACCAATGCAGCACACAGTGGAAGGTCCCACCCACCACGGCCCCATTGCAGTGAGAACCCTCATGCCCAGATGAGTGGTTCTTCCAGAGTCTCTGGCACATTGACACATACATCCTCTCATAAATGCATGTCTTCTCACCTCACCCTGACTTAGTCTTCATTGCTTGGGAGGAAAAATATATTTAATTGTAGCCACTGGATGGAATAATTCAGTCACTAAGAACATGGGAATTTTCCCCCCACATACCTCTTGACAGATTTCATTAAAATTGTCATAGGAATTAAAATTCATTTCTGTTTGGAATATGAAAAGAATGTATGATCTCTTCTGAACCCCAGCAGGGAAACTTTTGTTCTTTCCTATGGTGTATATACACCTCTTCCTGGCCCCCCAGCCAGCTCTTAAGTATAGTCTGCCATGTTCTTCCTTCTGCCAATCATTTTACAGCCTCTGTTTACCAGCTTGAACGCAGAGGCTGCAAGAGTGCACGCCACCCCCTTTTAAACTCTAAAGACCAATCTGTGAAAATGGGAATGAAACAATGATACCCATAATTCCCAGGGGTTACCTTTTCTCTTTTTAGGCCTCCAAATCATAGCTCCACATTTTATTCAAGAAAATATTCTTTCTAATCAGAAACATTCCTGTTACCTTTCAGTCTACCAATGTAGGTGGATTATTTCCACCGATTTTTCCACATGCCCTAAGGGAGCACGTCCCATGATTTTTTTTTTCCAAAGGGGCTTACCCTTTCCAGAGCTTTTTGATGCAGAGTTCCCCTGAAGATGTGACAGGTGAGAAACTTACCCCTTATTTGTAACACCATCTTCAGTGCCTGACAAACATCCTGCAATGCCAGTTTCCTTCACAGCTTTATTGTTTAACACATTGAGCTGTGCACGGAAGGAAAGCTTCACACTCCCCCTAAATACGACACCTGCCACTTCCCTGGCACAGCAGCCTTACAGCAGGAGAGTGCCGCACATTGTCTCCCGTCACCATTTCCGGCTGCTAGACTTTTGTCCTGTTGTAATTCAGAGTTTTTTTGGTTTTTGTTCTTTTATAAAAATGCATTTTTACCCATTAGATGTCGGTGTCTATAGTTTAGTCCAGTTTTCTGAGTTCAGTAGAGAGATACCATGAGGTCTGATAATCTGTTTGTAAGAGTACCAATCCAGAATTTAATAGCTCACTAGTTTGGCCTTCAATGACTGGTGCTATGTTTGTTGCAAACTAGAATGATCAGATTTGATTAGCATCACCAGCAGTCTTTCTGATAGAAGGAATAAAATTCTTAGCAAGAAAAAAACATTTTGGTGCTTTTTATTTGTTGAATCATAAAAATGTCAATTGGAAGTCCTGACCTATTTCCATTCAGTGTCTACTTAAATACATTTCACCTCTGCTGTGTCATGAGCCCCTCCCCCACTGTTTCCTCCCACAAATGTTCTGCCTCCCCTTGCCCTCCGCATGCCTTTCTGTGAGCTGGAGAATTTTGCCAGTCGACTAATAACATTTATTTCTTATTTCTGCACATCTAGGATGACAGCACTAGCCATAGTGACCACCAAGACCCCATCTCATTAGCTGTGGAAATGGCAGCAGTCAACCACACTATCTTGGCATTGGCCCGACAAGGAGCCAACGAAATCAAGACAGAGGCCCTGGATGACGACTGATCAGGGAGGGTTGAACAGGAGAAGTTAACTTAGTTTAGACGTAGCACCTTAGCAGACTTTCCTCGGTCCTTAACATGTGTTCTTACAGTATAACTTGCAGTTTCTTGTATGTCAGTTAGCTGTTAGGGTCTTGTTCTGTGAAGATGGCATGGTGCCCTCAGCCTTTGCATATACTCTCTCAGTATTAATTCCCAGTAAATAATAACCAACCAACCAACCAAACTTCCCTCTCCCAGCCCCCGAGGCTAGAAAATCTTGCTGCTCTGTCTTAGCATTCCAAGAAAGTGCTTCCAGGTATTTAGATAGCCCTCAGTTCTCCAATATTAGGCTACGTGTAAAACCTTGGGTACCTTTAGATTCCTGTAACACTAGTCTGTACCCTTTTCCTTCCCCAAGACTGATAGGATGCAAGCTGAGGTAGTGTGGCCCAGGATTGACAGACACCATGTGGGGAGTATCCGCAGAGTAAAAGGAACACTAGAATTCCCACTCAGTGTGGGAATCATTGATTTCCAGCTGCAATAAGCCGTGCCTCATAATAGTCACACTGTGGCTAGAATATACTTCTTTGGGTGCTGTGCTAAGAATGTCCATGGAAAAACTTGATCTCAGATTTTGGTTGATGTTAACATGCCTGACACAGACATCCTTTTCTCTCACAAGCTGTGTGACTTAGTAGATAAAATACTGCCTTCTGCCTTTGGGACCATGATTCAAACAAACAAAAAGACAAAAAACAAAAGTCATTTAAAAAAAAAAAAAAACCCCAGCTTGAGAGCATTGGAAAAACACGTGAGCTGAATGTCTAATGGATGTTAAGTCCAGTTCTCAGAACCACTGTACATTGCGTGGCACAGGTGTGCCTGCCTGGAGAAGTGCTGGAGGCCATCATGGAAGCTGCTCTGCCTCCTGTTTGTGTCCCCTTTCCCCTGCTACCAAAAAAAGTCTTTCAAGGATGGAGCTAAGGTCACAAATGTGTGAATGAACTTCCAGTCTTTGTATCCATTAACTGAAGCCCCCTCAATACGAGAGGTTGATAGAGGACTTTAGAGTGGGATTATGCTGGCTGACTATCACAAATGCAAATACTTTCCTAAATAGGAGCAGAAAAAAGCAGGGGACAATTGCCACTTACGTGGTGGGTCTTCGAGATACAACGTGATGTGACTGCTTTGGTGTTCTCTTTACTCTGTCCTTGTAGAGGTGTGAAAAGCTATATTGCTACAGGCAATTTATTTAACAATTGGAAGCCATATTGATAATGGATGTGGTAATATTTGTAAAGTTAATCTACTTTAAGCGGCAGTAACTAATGGAATTTTTTTCCTTGATCACATATGTAGCACTTTTGTTACTTTTTAAAGATATTTATATTTGATAAATCTTTTTTTCATTTTGAGAACTCAAAATACCAAACAGTGAACTTGCGTTATAAAGTCACCCTGTGATCACCTTGTCATCTAGTAGCAAAATGATGAACTATTCATGCATCAAAGAAAATTACATCTGCTGGCCTTGTATGAAAATGATCTCTTGGCATCCCGATTAAGTGACACACTGTCACTGTGGGGAAGAGGAAGCCGCCTTCAATGTAGCAGCGTAGGGTGCGTCTGAAGGAGGCATGACTGCTGTATATTTTCTGCCTCGTTCCATCTCCTTTCTACGCACAGTGAAGCCTTGTTTAAAGGGGGATGTGGGGCAGGCTATTAAACAGGGCTTCTGTCTTGTCGTCCGTTACCTGAGAACGATTTCTAAGGTGGAAGGAAGGTGCCATTTCCTTACCTCCTCACCCCTCCTCCCCCACCAAACGTATTCAGCCTAAAACCATTGAGAGAGAGACTGACTGACCTTCTTTGTTTTTCCCTTCCTCGTTAGTGAGATATTAAATATCCACCAGTTTTTAGCTGGTCTGACTCGACTTAAGGCACATGCTGACCAGGTCTTCTCCGTATCTGTTCATCCTGCTTAGGCCAGTGTGCGGAAGCCTTCGAGAGGGCATGAAGATGCCACCTTATATGGGTCTGTGACTGTGAAGAGCTGTGGGCAGGGACTGGGCCTGCTCTTGTTTGTGGATTTCAGGCAGAAAATGTATATACTTCTTCCAGCTTCCAAGAACTGAAGTAAAATGGGGTAGTCTTTTCTGTTTTACTGTATTACTTGAACGAACAAATTCAAGAGTAGCATTTGTTATTCTCAGGAATGATCCCCCTGCTCATTTTCTTTCTTGGTGTGTTTGACTTTTTATTTCAATTAGGAGATTATGTTATCTTTCTTTCCTTTTATATTACATAGAAGAAATATAACATATTGTATCTTTCCATTTCGGTGGAATTTTGTCTGCTTAATCTCAGTTGACTGAGAAAGAAAAGAAGAGAGAAAACTATACTGTCTGACAAGCCACATCCATGATTTATTGTAAGGAGATTATTATAATTGATAGCTTCTTTATGATGGGATTGTTCTTGCTGGTCTTTTTAAAGAAACAGACTCAAACTGTTAAGACAGCTGCAGTTTCTAAAGAAATACAGTGATTGCCAGAGAAGAGCTGAAAGGTTTCATTGTTTTAAGGCCTTAAGAAGGGAAAAAAGCTTCAGAGAATAAAGGAGAGTCAGTATCTATGAAAGCAGTACTGGACCCTATCTGGCAACCTGGAAAAAGTGAAAGAACATGTCTACCAATGCAGGATAGCCTCATATTGGGTTCAGTAGGAACAGGAGGAAGGAATCTTTCATCCAGATTTCTACTTTTAATTGAAGAAGACTGCTGGCCTGCTCTTAAGACCCGCTGCCTTACATATAACTTTTGCTTTTTCACCAAGAGCAAAAACGTAGTTCTTTGGGGCCTAGATTTAAATCTGCCACTGGTGGTTTGTTTTTTGTTTAGGGGTTTGTTATTTTTTTTTTTTTTTTTGTCACCAGGTTGAATTCTTTCTTATCCAGGCTACCTTAGTTCTTATAATGGCATATGGAGTTGCCACTGTCTAATTTGTAATATCTTTGGATAGTGAATTTGTTTTCTTAAAAGAGCTTTTTCAGGTTTGGTGGTATTTAAATAGAAACCCTAAACTGCTCTCTTACTGAAGGGAAAAGAGCCAGGCTCTTAAAAAAATCACGTTCTGTGCTTTTTGGTTGTTGTGTCCCTCTTCTCTTACTCCATATTGTACTTCCCTCAGGCCCCAGAGGACTGTTTCAGGACTGCTCTTCCCTAGTAAGGAAGACGGAGGGGGGGATGGGGAACCTTGTCGGCAGTTCTTGTAACTTGTCATTTTTTTTTTTTTAAGACACTTTCATTGAATTACTATAGTCACATGGGTAAACTTCTACTCCTCTTGCAACACAGCCTTACAAAGGGACCTTCGAAAGATGGACCATCCTAGTGAGATTTCTGCCTTGCTGTTGATAACCCTAACGTAGGACGAAGGCCAGGGAGGGCAGTACAGTACACTCTTAGCTGTGACCTTCTGGTGCCAGTCAGTACCAAATAGACATTTTTGTTTATTTCAGGTTTATTTCAGCAAAGCTTATAATTGTTGAGTACCCGTTAGGGCAATTTTCTTCACAGTCTCAATCCTTTAAAGTGGTTGATAAGTGTGGTCACCTTCCACCTACCTAGGGAATCTGTCCAGTTCCCACACACTGTCGTTGGGTGGGACAGCCCCACCCCCCACATTCTCCTATTATTCCTTCACAGGAAGAAGGCTCCTGGAACAGGAAGACCCCTTTAAGGTACCTTTCACTCTAGCTCAGTAGAGGTGACCACCTAAAAAGATTTGAGTGAGGAAGCAGCTCATCACCACTGGAGTGTGCAAATCCAGTACCCCCATTCTGGTGGATCTAGGATGGCAGGCAGTCCAGTGACCAGCAGCACCACTGTTGGGGCCAGATATCCACATATATTTTTTACCTCGGAGGGGACAACTCATGAAGAGCTCATTCATACACTTGTTTCAGTTCTCCCTATTTGGCCTTTGTCTTTACACACTTCCTTCCTGGACTCCAGCTATCAGGCACCAGGTGTAAATAGACTCATTTCATCAGGAATCTCCAGTCACTTCGTCTCCATCTGTGAACAGCTTCTCTTCCATTTGTCTCTGGCCTCTGATACTAAGGCCTCATCTTGAGCTGACATCTTTGCTGGGGTTTTTATGTTCCACAGTAGGCAGAGTAGGTGGGTGTGGTCCATCTCTTCACACAAACACTTCTTCCTGTCTTGCAGGCCATCTTTTTGACCAGCTACATATTCCACTGACCAGCCGCATTATCTCTGCCCATAACAGTGGAAATAATCCCTTCTTCATACATGATCCTCCCACCCCTGTCCTAAAAATGTGAACTTCAAGTCCTTACTCTCTTGGTCTTAAGAAGGGTTTGGGTAGAAGCAGTCTTCCCATTTAACTTGTGGCTCTGCCTTTTAAAACTGCTTTTTGTCTTTTCTTGTTCAGAGAACAACCAGAGTATTTTTCCCCACAATGAGTCTCAACAGATTCTTAGGCAATAATTTTTCTTGTTATTGATGATCTTGTGCTCAGTAGCACTCTACACTGAATAGTCCTGACCCTTCACGTTGTACGTTGGTTTTCTGTGTTAATCTCTGTCTGTGATTTAAATCTTAGGTCAGAGTGGTGATAGATTTTGTCATTTTGTTGTTGTGATTATTAGTAATGTTTTACTACTGTATTCATTGGGGCTGCATTGAGACCAGCCAAATCCATTTATAGCTTTACTGAGCCGGATTTGTTTGTCAAGATTTCCCAAGCGGAAGTTGGACGCACGGACCAGCTCTGCTGGTGGCGTCTGTGTGGGGCATAGCGGTGGGCTGGGGGATGCACTGGGCCAGGGGTGGGAATTACACATTTAAAACATTCCTTTTTGTGTGCTCTCTAAATAGCAAGGATGTTTACTCAGGATTCGGGGATCAGTTGTCAGCCATATTGCATTTGGCTAACAGAGCTGCATGTCCTGAAAACCTTCTTCCTGTTTCTAAATTTCTGAACTAATTTACATTACTTTGTTACACCTAAGTTTTCCAGTTTGAAGGTATTGCACCATAATGAGAACATGAGGTTTTCCCAGGGAGGCAACTCTGAGTGACCAGGTTATCCTGTAAGGATTTCTCTGACCATAGCCTGTTGTCAAAGCAGAGGCCTTTTCTTTTCTGGCACCGCCATCTCCTTCGTTATATGCTCTTCTTTTCAAAAGATGACTATCACTTAAGAGGAAAGATTTCTTTACCACCCTCAGGAGAACTACCCTACTGAGGTGGTGGGAAAGGCTTTTTAAATACATCAAGCCTACAAGTCCCTTTTCTGATTACAGAAACTCCTCTCACAAACAGGTTATGTTCAGAAAAGGTGTTCTTAATTCTCTTTACTTATAAGCTAAAAGTGATAAGCTACTGCTTTTGCCATCTTAGAGGACCCATCAATGGTTGACTTGCTTACTCTGAAGTGTAACGTTGTTCCTATCTATGGACGTTCAAAAGCTGGAAGTTCATAAACTGTGAGGTTTCTACATCAGCTTCATTATTCTTTCTTGGTGGAGATGAGAAGCAGTAGCAAAGAGAAAGCTAACGATCTGAGAAACCCGCTTTCCGATAACATTAGTTTTCCTTTGTAATTAAGAGGGAAGTAGATATGGTGAAGAGAGGGAAGCTCTGGCTGCACCAAAGGATCTTACACCCTGTTCTTACCATCACCCAAGGACCTTGAGGATGTAGTAGATGTCATGGGTAACAAAGTACGGATCACTGGACTTCTTTTTTAGCTTCACATGACACATGATACTTGGGGCCAAGCAGTGAGCAGAACTAAATCCAGTCAATTCCATTCAGGTGAAGTCTAACTAGCATGTTACACCACTGACCGCTAACCAGCCCCATTCCACGCGCCTTAGCGCATTAGCCAGTGCAGCGCCCTAACGGCAAACAAGGGTGCATCTGCAGGAGGCTTTGCCTTGCTCTCCTGATGTCCTTTTTACTTGGCGAGTTTGGGGATTGACTTGGACAGCAGCACTGTGCCCTCTCCAGGGTGTCTGCGCCCCACGGTGCAGCGGCGTGGGGCCGTTGTCGAGCGTGTGTGGTCCCTGTGGCTGCCGGACGCTGACCTGAGTAGGGTGTGTGCGCACAGCTCGGCTCCCAGTTCAGACATCTCAGGGTGCCACTCCCTTAACTCCATTTGCATTTTCTCTTTTAATGAAAGTGGCTCCGTACATCCATAATTAACTCTCAAATTCACATTGGTGTGCTGTGATCAAATGAAGGTTTGCCTGAATCCTTTCAAATTGTAACCATGGTAATTGCGGGGGGTGGCACAGAATGAATATATAAAAATATAATGACAATTGTTCTGAATGACTGAGTGTCCTCCTGACATGTAATTAGCTGTTTTAGCAAGATGTAGATTGGCATGGTCATAATTAAAAGGATTTCTGTCCTTTATGTGATTGGAAATGGCAGATCTCCCATTCCCTGTTCCCTTTTAGCACGAATGCTCCCAAGAACATTTGGAACAGCAACTCAGTAAACTAAAATAATGACATGGTGTTCATGTCCTCTCCTCAGTGAAAGAGAAGGATTTGGAGTTATTTCAGCCTCAGAATGGAAACCTTTGCTGTTGCTCCCCATTTGACTTCTACATCATTTGAAACCTCTGCCTCACATCCAGTTTCAACCTGCTCCACCTTTGGTGGAGACTACAGCCGGAATCCCAAACTGATTCAACCCCTGACAAGGCCTCCACGACTCTGTCTGGCTTGCTAGCCAGCTAGCGTATTGTGCGGCCTAACTTGAGGACGTTTACTGCTTAACAAGCTCCCCAGGGTTTTAATTCTTTCCCTGGTTATTTGGTATTTCTATTGTCATCACCATCAGAAAGTATCAAATGGGAATTTACACATTTTCCTCATTGGATCATACGATGTACATCAGACATGATGCAAACACATACAAACACATATGGGCTTTAAACAATTATATGGCATAATTGGAGTCCTGATATTTGCATTGTCCGGAGGTTACTGGATACACGTGCGTTCCCCAACACCGCTCTTACACGGCAACTACCAACTTCCTTGTATCGGCAGCCTTTTCTTAGCCAGAGTTTTCTCTCTTGTTCTGCCGAGCTGGTGGGATTGTCTCCCTAGCCCTTCCAAGTCGATGTTCTCTTTCTCTCCCTTCCACTTTTCTTCCTTTCTCTTCATCCACCTTGTCCTACCCACTGAGCATCGGGTGGTCTTGACGCCTTACGCAGGCCCCTGCCCAGGATGCCTGCTGTTCTCCCTGCCGAAGCCTCCCACTGGACCGAAGCTGCTGCGCCTTGATCTAGAATATGCTTTTGTTTTTTTAGCACTTGCAGGAGTCTTCATTCAGTTATATCAAGAGTTAGTCTACGCAAATACCCGCGTGGTGCCAAGTGTCTCCTCGAGCTGCTCCTTTCCCGTGTGGTTCCCAGCTGTGCTCAGGAGCCTGGCCCATGAGCCTTTTGTTCATGTTTTGCTGCTTACCCTCATACAGACCTTTTCCCCTGCCCACGTATCAGAAGGGATCCTAACCAAATGCTAAACTTCAGTTTGAAGAAAATGCTGAGGTAGGCTGCTTCTCTATAACTGTTCTCTCCCCCTGTACACACACACACACACACACACACACACACAAATTTGGGAAAAGGTTCTGCCTTAGGGTCTTTTATTCTTTTTCTCCTCAAAAATACGTCCAAGTGTATAGTAGTTGGGCTAAATCAGGAAAAATGCCATTTAAAGTTCTTACCCAGTGCTGCTCTTCCTGTATGATCTAAAAGGGACTTTCAGCCCCACCCCTAAGAGCCTGCTTTCAAGACACATGCGCTGTCGTTTAGACTTCTGTGGGATCCTGTCAGTCTTCTGACAGTTGGAATGATCGTGAATTTATGACCCCAAAGAGCAGAGTATCCCATCCCTTATTTTCCCAGCTGCTGAAACATAACTATCTCCATTACAATTGAGAATCTGTCTTAAGATCTGCAATTCTGAGAACTGACTAGATGAGTATAATTCTGTGATTTGTGAGACATGCATTAAAACAGCCAGCAGAACATTCTGATTATCTGCTTACATTCAAAGAAAATAGAATTATCACTGCAGTTAAAACCTTCTAACACAATCTACTATTTTAGGGATCAAAGGATTAGATGTGCTGCTTAGGGAATGGTGCTACTAAAAAGAACTGGAGTTGGCAAGACATCTTCCTCCCCAGGTGTTTCCAGAGGCTACTACAGTGATTCAGAACGCCCTACACCATAAATGCCGGTACCCACCAGCAGCCCCCACTAAAAAGAAAAAAAAAGCTAACTCACCAAAATCCATGAAAACATAGGTAGTCCTTACCCATGAAATACATATTTTTTGGAAGAAAACGCCAGACGTTGCTCTTACAAGAAAACAGAGTAAAGACGTCATTCTAAATCATGATGCAACAAGAGACAAACATTCAGATCTGAAGCATTCAGAGCTCATAATAGCAGCTGACATTTACTGAACATGGACTGTGTGCCAGGCACTGTGCTGAGTGTTCTGTCTCGTTTATTCTTGAAGATTCAGACTCACACTGAGCAGGACCACCTTAATGGGGAAGAGTGAGCTCTCAGTTGCTGCTTTCATCTTAGTAGGATGTTCGTTGGAGAATGGACCACGGAGTCGGCCTGGCATTGCTCTGAGTGAAATCACTGCATTTAACCTGTTCTGTTTCCTCCTACGACCACGCTGGATAATTCCTGCCAGCCCCCTGTCCCAATGCTGTCATCTCTCCGTGCCCTTCATTCCCTCTGACATTGAACTAGTGTTACCTTGAGACCCAGACATGAGAGCATCTTCCCCTTGGCCTTTCTCCTTGCTTAGTGCTAGTAGAAACGTAGTGACCTCAGGGAGGCTCTGCAGCTGTGATGTGAAACCCCTTGTTTCAAGCATCCTGTCTCCAGAAGGCAAATGTGAACTCCTGCCTTTTTGGGGGGAGGAAACAGTATGTCTGTCTCATCTGTGTTTTGAGGAGAAGTAGAATTTATTAACACTCCTTGGGTGTAGTTCCAGTTAGTTGAGGCAGAGAATGTTAAAAATCTCACACACTTACTGTTTTCTCTCTAGCTCTTCAAGCTTCTTCGTAGTGCCTGTTACTTTAAGGCATCCTGCTTCTGCACAGAAGTGTTTAGCTAAGCCATTCCAGCGCATTCTGCTGTCACGTCCGTCACAGTCATGAGAGGCAGTGGGGCTGAGCCAGTAGGAGGTTCTGGAACTCTGGTATTCGTGTCTGCCCTGCATGGAGACAGGTGCAGATTTGGGCTTAGCATAAGAACT
Organism: Ursus arctos; assembly: GCF_023065955.2. Lineage (NCBI taxonomy): Eukaryota > Metazoa > Chordata > Mammalia > Carnivora > Ursidae > Ursus > Ursus arctos. Next base: position 63,708,355 of record NW_026622775.1, on the reverse strand, counting down.
TTCTGATAACCAGAGTCTGGCACGGGCGAGCCGCCTCGGGGTTCAGGAGGCAGCTCAGTGACTACTGTCAGGGGCACGGGCTCCAAGCTGACCTGAGGACAGGACTGAAATTCCATGTTTCTCTCCCCCTCACTTCTCCAGCTCTTTTCATCTTGCAAATAAGTGGTTCTCAAGGGCTGGCTGTCCCCCCCCCTCTTTTCATCCACTCTGTCGTGTCCTAGGCATCGTTGAAGCCCAAGAGAGTGGAACCCGCCCCAGAGGAAAGCCCCCATTGGAGTGGCCGCGTGAGTGGATCCACCAGGTTGACTACTTGGGATTTGTGGCCGCTGTAATAGGTACCTTGTTTCATTAGCTGGCTCATGGGGTTATTTGATTATCTATTCCCCCCCCACCAAAATAAAACCCACAAAAACCCCATCCTAATGTGAAGGGAGCAAGTTACGTGTGCCTTCCGTTTAGCTATTGATCCAGATTTAGCATCTCTGGTGCCAGTTGGGTGCCACTGAAATTTTGGAATGGAGACATTAACTCCGTCCTTGGAAAGAGCACGTGACTCTTAACCAACCAGTATACGTGGCAGAGATGAGTCACAAGATTCGTGTTGCCTTTATAGTTTTTCCAGCTTCCCATCACTTCCAGGTCAAGTCGAAATTTCAGTCTTGTTTTCTGGCTTCCTTTAAGCCCAGAAACCGCTCCCCTTTTGTTGCTTTACTGGAACTAAGAGCCCAGCACAAACTTACGAGGGTCATTTTTCCACTTCATCATTCATTGAAGCTATTAAACTGGAAACAAAACGACATTAGTGCTGTATTAATGTAAACAGCAGCCACTCTAGTGATATTACATTGAACTCTTTTGTTTTTATGCCAGATTCATAGGCGGGGTAGGCAGCGCATACATTAGTAGAGTGGATTGAATGAAGGTGAGAGCTCAGCTGTGGGCTCCTTTCAAGAGCATTATTGTTAGTAATTTGCCTTGAAAACCCCATTTCAATGTTAGAGTCAGTGAGCCCCTTAATCCTGCATCTCTGAAAATGGGCACCATGAAACCAAAACCAAAGTTCTTGGGGGCAGGGGTGGGGGGTGGGGAGCTTCTCCCTTCAAGCATCGGCATCTCTGGCAAGGCTTTTGACTCCTCACTGGTTTTGCCAGAACACTCCTTTCGAAAGGGCCTCTTCTTTTCCCAGCAGTTTTTCTCACACGGATAATAGAAAGCAGGCCTGTGCAGTCCTGTGGCCGAGAGTCTAGAGCAGACTGTCCCGACTTCCCACACACCTGCTCTCCCCTACCTGTTCACTCTGGTCTGCAGAAACAGGAAAGAGAAAAGCCCCTACTGGGCCCGGCCCTGGTTTCTTCAGATTCCCGCAGGCTGCAAGATGGGATGCTCCCCTGCCGGAAGATACCAAGAACATCCTAGTTGCCTCCCTGAAGAGCCCATAGCCTTCTCTGATTCCCCCTGGGCTCCCCTCCCTCCCTTCCACGGCCATAGTCACCGTTGGGTATGCAGTTACCTTCCAAGGATACATTTCTAGTTACGTTTTTTAAGTGCCTAAGCAAGTTACAGACCTCTGGAACCTGCCAGAGAGTCGGCCTGTGCCCTGCCCCCATCCCTTCCCACCCTGCACTTAGCCCCCGGGGGCGGGGACACATAGTTGCCCCTCTCCAGGGTCCCTGGCGTTCTGCAGGCAAGCTCCTGGGCAGGGCGACGTTGTCATTGCCCCGTCAGGCTGGCTTTGTCACTCTTTCCTGTGCTGCTTTTTAGGGATGTCTCTGTTGATGGGGTTCCAGTCTCGGTTCATAGAGAATGTTAAGGAGCCCGCTTTGCGAGCTCTACAGCTACTGAGTGGGGAAGATGGGGAAGAGCAAGTCAGCCACAGAGCAGAATTCAGTCTGTCTTTGTCCGCAGCTGGAAAGTGCATCCAGATCCAAGAGGGCAAAGAGTCAGATAATCATAGTTAAAAACACAATGATTCATTTGCCATCATTAATCACTGGAACCCTGGCTGCCTCTCCCTGTCCTCTCTTCCTAGATTTGAGGGATCAGGATGTCTGCTCACAAGGGCTCAGAAGGGCCTTCATCGCTGGGGGTGAAGCAAGATCAAAAGTGTGTCTTTGAAAATGAGTGTGAGGTTATTTGTTTGCTTCTTTTTTAAAGTAATTGAAGTCTGACCTAAATTCGGGGCCTTTATTATGTGGTGGGTGTACGACGAATTATTTTGTGACTGCACTCTGTTCACATCACGGCACTAAGCAGCGCTCAGATGATTTGTTGGTGCGTTAGAAAGTTTTTGCAAAATGGACAAATCCATACCCAGGCACTTTATTTTCATTAATAATCCAGCGTTTTTGTTCAGACAATGTAATAACCCAAATGGTGGACTTTCACATTTAACAGGTATGGGCAGATTTGCCAGAGGAATTCTTTGGATTTGGGTAGAGAAGGGAGGCGGGTTGAAGAAAGTGAACCAATGGGAGACCACTGCCGTGGTGGTAGGGAGAGGGAGGCCGCTCTGGAGCGCGTCACACCAACCCGGAATCGGGCCGTGCGCTGTCGCCCCGTCCTGCAGACGCTAGTGTGGACCCCTTCCCCGAGGGCCTGTCAGTGGCCCCAGGTGCGCATGCGCAGGAGTGCCGCAGAGCAGGGGAACAGCCGTGCGGCCGGGGAACAGCAGTGCAGGGCAGCGCCAGGCAGAAGAGGCCCACTTGCTTCTCAGTGAACTGGACCTGAACACTCCGGCGCCCGCACAGTGCTGGGGACTCGTTCCCGTCGCAGAACCACGGGCAGCTCTGTCTGCCTGTTCCTGGCACGGGTGGGAACGAGCTGGTGCAGCAGGTTATAAAATGGAAAGTGAGTTTGACAGTCACAATCTGATCAGATACCATGGACCAGATGCCTTGGGACTGCCTGAAAGTCTCAGCGTCCACCAAATACTCGAGTATCTGCGACGGGCTGTGTGGGGTCCCTGCCAGATGGGTTTGGGGCTGAGCGCCCTTCCCTGCCTTGGCCGTCGTGTGTCTTAGTCTTTGTGTTTCCCTTTGGCGTCTTCTGGTCTCTGTCCCCCATCTTGTGCACCATGTGTCCCTGAGGGGAGTCGCACCTGTGTCTGAGTCTGCTGTAAGGTGTTCAGTCTACCTCAAGGGGTCATCATGGTCAACTCTGTCCCGTAGCAGTCCTCTGACATCGCCACACACACTGGAATGTATATCTGTCCCTGGCCCTGCCTTCCCTGTCAGTAACCTCCTGACCCCATCTTTCCTGTAATCACCACAAACTCCTAGTGCAAATTGGATGCTGCTTTAAATGTGAAAACAATTGTTCAAAAGCTATAAAACCTGAATGAAAGCTAAAGCTGAATTTATAAGCCTTGTTGCATATGAGCCAAAAGTGCAAAAAGCTCTATATAATGAACTAACCTGCCACTCGTATAAATATAAATATATATAAATATATTAAAATCAGACTGTTCTACAAAATTGTGTATTTGTATTTTTGTGTACGTACAATTTTCTGCTAAGCAGAAGGAGGATGTAGTATAGGATGCTGTGAGAAGAGATTTGGTTTAATCCTATTTCTTTGTTACTTATTTTTGTTAACATCAGATGCCTGTCTTTGTCTTATATGTGTATGACACTGTTTGGAAAGCTGCAGTATCTCTCTTCCTTAGGTCCAGAGTCTATTAGAGAAGGAAATCTGGGGTTTAGAGAGTTTTCCAGGCCACCGAACATGGAGAGGTGGACAGAGCTTGGCCCTCTCCCTGCCCAGGAGCTGCTCATGGTCCTGAGGCAGCAGTGAGGCAGGGCATGGCCTCTGGGAAGTAGAATCCCACTTCTAGAAAGCAACTTCCAAAACAAAAGATTGTCAGATCTCTCTAACGTAAGACTCCACCGGGTCCCTCAGGAGGAGATGCAGGACCTCTCAGTTCTGGGCCCAAAGTCTGCCCAGAAAGTAGCAGGGGGCTCTGCCTGGCTCCAGTGCCCAGCTCACGGGCCGACCCTGGGCTCTGTGTCCCTCTTCCGAGTAGTTGCTGCCTTTTTCAGATCAGGTTACCAAAATGCCTCCCCTCTGCTGAGCTGCTGGCGCTTCATCACCCAGACCTCCAGCCCCAGTTCCCTGGAGCATCTCAGAACCCACTTTCCCGGTGCTAACACACAAGAGGGGGGTAAAGTGGCTGCCAGTAATGGCCAGAAACCAACCATCTGAGAGGCCAGGCCGGAAGACAAGCTCTGTGCGCCCAGGGCGGTCGCCTTTCCCCGGGCCCGGGCCCCACCCCCGCTGCCCACCACCTCTCAGCCCCACAGCAGTCCCTCTTGGCGTGAACCTTGTCTAGGGAGAGCGATACTGCACCTTCACCTGTGGGACTCATATTTATAACAATGTGTAATGACTGTAGCAAAAAGCCCTTGTTTCTAGATGTAAATGGTCAAAGAAACAAGTGCTCTATTGTATTGATTAAAATAGTTCAAATGAGTCCTGTATCATTGTATCTCCTATTCTGGATTAGTGCCTTTTGGACAGTAGACTGTTCTGTAATTAAAATGTAGTATACTGCTTTTTTGTACAGTTTTGTTTTAATAAAACTTTTTTTTAATTTGTGTTTATTTTAGTATTGTACCTATTAGAGAATAAAACGTATAACTGAACAAAGACTGGCCGGGATTTCTTTGGGTAAGGATGGTCATTTGGGAAGCGCCCCGGCACTAACAGAGTGAGGGGTGGCCGCGCTCCGTTTCGGACATCAGTGACTTTGCTTTAAAAAGCAAGTTGTTGTGCCCAGAGACCTGAGGACGCCTGGACAGGGTTGAGGTGACCATCAAACACCACCTGGTTCAGAGGGAATGCCACCTGCTCACGAAAGCCCCCGAGTCAGTCCACCTCCAGCCACACTGCCTTCTCTGTTTGGGTGTGACCCACCCCGGAAGCGGCCGGGCATTTCCCTGGCTGTCCCGCCTAGTGGCGGCCTCATGCAGGCCGCAGCCGCTCTCCCTTTCCTCCTTCTTTCCTGCCAGCCTCTCCCCTCCCAGAACCACTGCGGTCCTAGCGTCCCAGCTGCTTCTCCGCCCCTGGGACCGCAGCCTTTTCCTTCCTCATGCTGAGCAGTGAAATGCCCCACACACCTTCCCTCTCCCACTCTAGGCCACATCCCGAGCACCTCGTTTTCTTAAAAGAGCTGTCTTTCCTGGGGATTCTTCACCCTTAGCAGTGAAAAATGAGATCAAAGAAAGCTGAAGCTTCGTTTTCTTTCTTTAGACATCCAAAGGTTGGGGTCAGATCCTTATCCAGGACTCAAGGACAAAGTGCCCAAGCCACCTCTCACCCAACAGCCTCGGGTTGATTTGCTTTACTCCTCCTCAGAGAAAGCCTGAGAAGTAAATGGTTTTCTCTTCTTACCACACATACATCATTAGAAAAGGCTCTGCTAGAGAAAGACAATTATCATATGATTTCACTCATTTATGGAACATAAGAAATAGGGAGGACATTAGGGGAAGGGAGGGAAAACTGAAGGGGGGGAAACGGGGAATGAAGCATGAGAGACTGTGGACTCTGGGAAACTGAGGGCCTCAGAGGGGAGGAGGTGGGGGAATGGGATAGACTGGTGATGGGTAGTAAGGAGGGCACGTATTGCATGGTGCACTGGGTGTTATACACAACTAATGAATCATCGAACTTGACATCAAAAACTAGGGATGTACTGTATGGTGACTAACAAAACATAATTAAAAGAAAGAAAGGAAAGAGAAAGAAAAAGAAAGAAAGAAAGAAAAAGAAAGAAGAAAGAAGAAAGAAAGAAAGAAAGGGAAAGAAAGAAAAGGCTCTGCTAACTTTTAAGTTGCCCCCAAACCCTAAGTTGCAAGTGGAGGTGGGCGGGGGATGGGGGAGGGAATACCGAGAACCATCGTCACCTCACGTTCCTCTATTTGGGCCCAAACTGCTTTCTGCTTTGTTCCCGCCCCGCAGTAACCCGTCCACCTCCTCCCCTCCGAGTCCTGCAAACACACCAGCCTGGAGGGAACCGCCTCAACCCCTAGAGCCCCTGGGGCCCCTCCTGCCCATCCCGTGCCCTCTAGAGCCGGCTGTGGGGCTCGTCAGATTGCTGTCTGCACCGTTTGCTGCACGAGGCCCGGCACAGGACAAGGACCCAAGTGTTCACGGAGCGACAGCGAGCGAGTGACTGAACGAACTAAATGGGACGTGTCCACTGGAGCCCATTTTCGGGTCTGAGCAACTGTAACAACCCCACAGCCTCAGGCAGACAAGGAAGATCTCATGAGCTGCGAGAGAATAAGTAGCAACTTGAAAAATGAGGATTTTTCCCAGGAGCCAGATCAATTCTACATTCAGACTCCTGCCTCAGAGCAGGGCTGCTCCTGGCTGCCAAATTTCTGTCATAATTTGGCAGTACTTCTCTCTGAGAACAACTCTTTGGCACTTATGAATATAAACAAGTCCTGCAAAGATGTGCCCTGACTGGTGGCCACTTCCAATCGGCCCTCTCCATCTGCAAGGACATTTAGATCAGATGAGGACCACGTGAGTCGCGGACACGGGCTGCCAGCGAGTCAGTTCCCTGTGAACACAGCACCCTGGGCCGGCCTCGGACCTGTCTGGTGCTGGGCTGTGCTCAGGGACCTCAAGGAGGTCCCCACAGGCCATCTGAGAGGAGACCTGCTCATCTCGGGTCGGAGGGGCGGGGCCCGCCACCCCCAGTGCCGTTGTGAACCGTGCTGGGTGACGGCTGGGAGCCACGTCCTGGGGACGGGGCCAAGCAGGAACCAGCGGAGAACACGGGGTTCTGCAGCCTGCGGGGTGTGACCCAGCCCTGCCGGTGTCCACAGCCATCATCTCCTCCCCAAAATGCCTTGTCACAGAAGCACCTGTGCAGTCTCAGAACACGTGCTCGGCTCCCTGGTTGGGGGTCTGGTGTGGGGCGATCTTGCAGATCAAGGCTGTGCGGCTGTGGCCTGAGAGTTGGGATATCCCGCTCCACAGAAGCGGCCTGACCCCGCCACCCCCAACCCTCTCCGGGCCAGCTGCCTCCCAGTTAGCCCAGAAGCTCCCATTACCCTGGGTCGAAGGCCATCCGAAAGTTTCCACTGGTTCCTGGCTCCTGTGAGAGGTCTCCACTAAGGGGAGTAAGACCGGCCACAGAAGCTGTGGGGCCTCCCTGGGTCTTCAGTCCAAACACAAACAGCACAGGGCCCGCTGCTTCCCTGAACCTCCCTCTTTCGTCTCAATCTTAAAATGCCCAGGACCCAGGCCACCCCTTGCCCTGTGGGACAGTCTAGAATGAGCCCAACATCCCTGTGTCTGGGTGGGGGAGGGAAAAGCAACAAGACCAACCTCAGACAGAGGCAAGAAAATGATTTCTTTTCTGGTTTTATTTAGAGGCTGCTGGTCATATGACAGGCATATATGGTACAAAATTACAGAGGTTTAGTTCATTATATAATACAAATCATTCAGTCTTTACAGTTCATTACAGAGTCTTTGGATTTTTTTTTAAACTCCCATTTCATGTGCAGCAAATCAATATAGTCCCCAATCAAAATCACTTCTTTATACGTGAACCCATCATATTTACAGAACTCCGCACATGGAGATGTTCCGAGACCCCCCACAAAATTAGTGTCAGCAGCCCAGCTGAAGGCACGATGGACTTCTCTGAGAGAAAGAGACGTGTGGAGATCATCGAGCCAGTGTCTTGGGCATTAAAGACAGGCTGCGCTCGCCGTCCCCATGGTAAGGCACGACAGACAGGTGGCTGCCTCCTTGGGCACTCCCTGTCCAAGATGCAGGCCTCCAGGCAGACCTCAGGCAATTGGGGCTCATCTTAGCCAGGAAAATAAATACCCTTGAACTTCTGGCGGGTCTCACATACAGGGAACGTTAAGCCAAGGGGAGAAAAAGGAAGGGAAGTAATGGGGGATGGAAACACCTAAAGCCTTTCAAACTCTTCAAGGGTCCCATTCACAGCTCAACAGAAGCTCAAATCTTGGCAAACACACGAGGCCCTTCATGGCTGGCCCCGGCCACACATGCCTTCTGGTCAGGCTGGGATTCTGGACAGCTGCCCCCCACTGCAGCCCCCGCCTGGCCCCTGCTGCACCTGCGTCCAGGCAGCCCATCCCCCCACGCCAGTGCCTGGGACCTGCGGGAACCACATCCCGAATCCTAGCGCTGACACGTCACTTCACCTCAGGCCTGTTAGTAAAGTGAGAACAGAAGACGGGAGATGGAGAGCCACCCTCCGTCCCCCACCGTCACACTACCCACAAGACAGCACCTCTGGCCCAGTCAATGCTGGCTGTGGGGACTGCCTGGACTACGGCTTTAGTGACCACATCTACCTCCTGTCACTGCTTTCTCAGGAACGAGTTTCCATGAGTCTGCGCCAAGAAGCCAGAGTGAAGGCCGTGGAGCAGGGCAGGGCGGGCCTCCTTCCAACTCGCACCGCTCAGCCCCCGAAGGAGCAGGGCTGCCCCGAGCTGCCCGGGAAGACAGCAGACTGCAATGGAGGGACGCCTGCACCGCGGGTGATCCAGCGACACGTGGGCCTGGAAGGGACGCGCAGGTGGCAGGGCAAGGAGATAGGAGGCTCAGGACCAGAAACTCTGCCCCTTCGAGGATCCAGCACAGCCCTCGGGGCTGCCGGGCTGCCCGTGGGGCCACAGCTGGGGCAGGAGAGCCACACCCGCCTCTCCGGGCACTGCTGACCCCCCAGCCGCAGGGACAGCCCCCCAAGAACACCGATGGGACGGCCCTCTCCTCTCTCACACGCTATGGGTCGGGGCCCAAAGCGCGCTCCACTCACAGAAAAACCCCGGCAAGCAGTAACCATAGCACCTTCCTCCCACGAGGAATGACGACCTTCCCACCCAGGGCGACAACAGGGCTGTCCCGCCCGGCCCTCCGGGCAGGTGCTCAAGGCCCCGAGAAGGCCGGGCTCCAAGCGCACGCTGCCGCGCGGGGAGGGAGAGATGCTGGGAACGGGACGAGTGGTGGGGAATCTCGGGCAGAGGGCGCAGCCAGGCCCGGGGAGAAGGGAGGCGGCGAGCCGGGGAGAAAGAGGAGGTGGTCTCGAAACTTCTTCCCAGGCTGGGGCTGGTCTCAACTCTTCCACTTTGCCTGCAAGCTCCGCTCCCAAAACCCTGCTCGAGCCCCTAATTCCGTTACAGTCTACTCCATCTTAACCAATCCGAGTGACAGGGAGAGAACGACACCCGTCTCCCAAGTGACCTTCCCGAGACCGTTCCATGGAAGGTTGTCGACACCACGGTAAGGCAGTTAGGCTCCAGCAAGCACTTTGCCCCATAAGTAAGGATCACGAACAGCCAAACCACCTTCCCCTGGTTCTCCCCAGTGAGCCTGGTGCAAGATGTCTGCCCACAGGCAGGTCATCTGAGGCTGTGGGAGCAAGAGCTGCTCCCCTCAGGGAAGGGGGTGGTGCCGGGACCTATGTCCACGGACCACATGGGTGCTGGTGTCCATGGAGACAAATCCTAACTGAACACAGGTTGTTAGAGGACTTCCATGCTGGGAAGGACGTTAAGCAGAAAAGCAGAGCCCAGAACCGACAGCACGGGACTCAAGGACACATGCCCAGTAGGTAGACCCCAGATGCCAGCTGAAGATGGAAGGAACACGGGGCCGTGGCTGCCTCCCCTGGCGGGGGGGGTCCTTACACCTGCGGCGCCCAGCGGGAGCCCCTGGCCGGCCCTCCCGGAGGGCAGACCACCAGCCCCGGTGTGCTCGTGGCTGCTACGACCCAAGGAACAGAGACACCGATCTCCCAGGCCAATGGTGCTATGCAGGCGAGGACGGGACGCTGGGCGCTCAGAGCCCCTGCCAGGGCCACCTGGGCCACATGCCGCCGGTGCTGGGGCAGCAGATCCTCGAGAGCGCTCCGGGCTCAAGGACGGCACCCTGGCGGGTTCTCTGGGCTGTGGGGCTGCTGCTCCCTGTGCCCGGGGAAGGGGCCCCAGGCGGTGGGAAGGCAGCCACAGTGCTGTGAGGAGGAACAGCAGAGAGAGCCTGGCTGGGAGTCAGATGCTGGAGCTTCTATAAACTGGAAAGAAGCACTGAACTCTCCTTGGTTTCAGCCTGTTCCCTGTGAGAGGATCCCTTCCAGCTCTGAAACTAGGAACATCTGCTAAAGCTACGCCAGGGGTGTGCTCTTCAGCTCCAGGCCCTGTCTCAGAGTGGGGGCGGGGGCGGGGTGCAGCTCGCGGTGTAGGCCCGGGAGACCAAGGCCCGGGGAAGGCGGTGGGCCCGGCGAGGGGCGCCGTGTGGATCACCCCCTCCCAGGCGGAGGTTAAACCTTGGGCCCGCGGGCCGGGCAGGGGAGGCAGCGCTCCAGCTGCTGCACAGCTGGCTGTTAGGCAGCTGGGCCCAAGCGGCGGGCGAGCACCGCCACGTGTAATTAATAGAAGCTAATTAATCTTGGGCTCCTTCCCGGGGGATCCGGCGTGCAGCGGCTGCACACCTGGGGGTGCCCATGGGGCTCTGTTTCCCCAGCCGGCCACAGGCCCCACACAGTCCCAGCCAGGGGCAGGGAACCTGGCATCACTTCTCGGGAGGGGCTTCAATCCCCAGAGAACAAGATCTTTCAAAAAGGGCTTTCTGGACATCATTTGTAAGAGTCTAAAGATGAGAACTAAAAACGGGCCTGCAAGAGTGCTGCATACAAACCCTGACCCAGGGCTCTGTCCCAGAGCGGCCACCGTGTCCTCTAGGCTCCTGCTCACAGCTTGGGTCCACGAGGCACTCGTGATGACGCGCACGGCATGTGGCTGAGTGCTGGGCACCAGGTCACTGGGCTAGTGCTGTAGGAAGTAGCAGAAGCGCCGGCTCTGCCTCATGGGCCCTGGCGCTCTGCTGCTCACCCAGCACTTCCCCCCACCGGGCCATGCGCCACCACGGCCTGCAAGGCCCCAGCCCTCTGCCCGCGTCCACAGACCCCCTCTCAGTGAGCCCAGCAGGAAAAGGCTCCAGGGCCAGAGATTTCCCGGCAGGAGGCGGGCAATGCTCTTGGGGTCTCGTGCTGTGTGGGCCGTGTCTGTGGCGGCAAGGGCCGGTCACAGGGACAGTGGGGAGCTCTGCTAGGCCACAGCCCCCCAGGCTCAGTCAGGGAGTCAGGGTAGAGAGTTGCCAAGAAGTTAAACTAGCCTAAGGTCCTTCCAAGAAACCGAAATTGCACCAAGTAAGGTTGTGATGCCTCTGACTTCGTCACTGCAGAAGCACAATGTCTCCAAGTTGTCGCTGTCACCTTAGAGTAAGGCCACTTGTGTATCTGCGTCAATAATGACGTGCGGAGGGGTATCATCCTCTGGCCCCTCTGGGAACCTCCACCTGAGGCAGGAGGCTGGCAGCTCCTGAGTGACCTCAGAGGCGGGCGATGTGCGAGACAAGCCCCGGGCACTCGTGCCTGGGCACACGATTGTGGCTCGCGAATGATTTCGATTTTGAAAAAATAAATATAAATAAATATATTCCAAGCACTCTGTTAAGGGAATAAATGGCAAAGAGAAAACACTTTGCAGGTATAAAGACACTAACACGCCCACAAAGAAAGTCCGAAGAAACCCTGTGGAAAGGAAGAGGGAGGGCCAGGCCCCGTGCCCCTTGCTGGGGCGCCCAGGACCCTGTGCCACAAGCCCCAGGAGGCCAGCCAGAGGCACTTATGGGAGCTTGTTCCTTGGTGTAGGGACTCTGGGGGCCAGAGGGATGCAGTGAGCCTGGCAGCAAGCTGGGACCAGGGTGGGTTGGCGGGGGTGCTGGCTCTGGAGGCACAGGGAGGATGCCCCGCCTCTACAGGAAAGAAAGGCACTGGGATGGTTAAGAGGTTAATGGGGTCATCAGAACAGAAAAAAGGAACAGCAACAGCTGCAGTGCGGAGGGAACCCCAGGCATGGGGCCGGCAGGGGCCTCACTCCCACAATCCAGGACTGCTTGGGGCTCCTAGAACCGTGACTCCCTCTACCTTGCTGAGATGCCTCCCCATTCTCTGCACAGAGGAAGAAATGAAGCTTCCAGAGTCCCGGCAGGAGCAGGGAGAGGTCAGCAGCCCTGTGTTGTGCAGAAACGACGCCTCGCCATGCTCCCCACAGAAAGGGGTTTGAGGTGTCCTTGCCCACTCAGTTCCCAACTCCACCCCAGGGCTGTCGCTGGCAAGGCTCAGAAGGGGGCACTGGCCACCCCATCAGCCTTGGCCTGAGAAGCAGAGGGAGGCAGGACCGCAGCCCGGGAGGATGCGACCCAGGGGCGGGGGCGCCTCGGCGTCTGGCACTGGTTTAGCTGGCCCAGGATTTTCGGTTCTCGGGGTTCTTATGGCTCCTGTCAGCCTTCAGCGCCGTGGCGCCCTCTGCCTTGGCCAGAGCCGCCGTCAGGGAGGCCAGGTTGGTGGCGGAGCCAGAGAGGGTGCTGCTCCTGCGGGGTTCGGGGGCGCCCTGCAGCCGGAGCCCTGCGCTGCGCCGCCGGCCCGAGCCCGCTGCTCTGCGCACGCGGCCTGGCCTCACCAGCAGCCCGTAGCCGGGGTTGCACTTGAAGTACTGCTTCCCTCCGATGGAGCCGTCATTCTTACCTGAGGGGAAGAGAGAAGAACACGTGGAGGTGGCTTCCCACGGCCCCTCGCTCCGGGCAGCACATGGTGGTCCCCAAGGACAGCCCCCACCCCCAGGCAGCCTCAGGTCCTGCCATTTCCGATGCCAGGTGCAGGCCAGTCACCAAAGCAGAGCTGGTACCAATCCCACCCACCCTGGGACGCGGACCTGCTTCAACCTGGCTGGTCACCATGTAAACCTAGGATGGATGGCACTGGTAGGACGATTATTTTTCCTGAATCTATTAGATGGAAACTGGCTAATTACCAAATTGTAGCTAGTCAGATGTCATGCTTGATGTATCAAGATGGCGTGAGGAAGTTTCCTTTGTAAAAGCAACAGAAAATGAGTTAAGGTGAAGAATGAGAACCTGGAGCTCAAGTCAGTACAGGGAGAGGATGCCCTAAGAAAGGGGCCCCCATGACCCCTACGTGTCAAAGGGCCATGGGGACGGGTTGGTGGAAAACATGATCTCTGCAACAAAAACAATCATGAATTTTCTACATTTACTGTCTGCATATCCTGACCTGCTCTTCTCCCCCCACCCCTACCTCTGCTCTCCATGAACAACGGTCCCCCTCACTGCACCTCTCAAAGCACCTAAGAGACCATCTCTCTCACGGTCAGGCCACCACTATCACTCAGCTCCCAGGGCACACCACCCCCACCCCCCAGCACCAGCTCCCTGCTTCTGGGCTCCCCACCATCCTGCCTGCTCACCCCATTTCATTTTCTTCACGATACTTATTACTATCAAATTTTAATTATTTGTTTATTTGTCTACTTGGCAATTTTCTCCCTCCTAAAATCAAAGTCCAGTGAAACCAGGGACTTTGTTTTGCTCCCCAAGGTATCCTTGGGATCCAAGATGGTGACAGCAACATGGTAGGTGCTTAATACGTGTTGTTGGATGAACCAATCTATTTGTTAATCCCTCTTTAATTTCTGAGTTCAACTGCAGATATAAACTTCTCTCCCAATTCCCCTGCACACAGTAGCAGACACTCCTTTAAAAAATATTCCAGCCACATGACTCTTCTGGAACTACTTCCAACTTACAGCACTATTCACAACAGCCAAAAAGTGGAAACCACCCACATGTCCACCTACTGACAAATGGATGAACAGAAAGTGGGGCACCCACACAACGGAATAGTATTTGGCCATAAAAAGGAAAGAAGCACTGACCCAGCTTGTGACCGGATCTACCCTGGAAAATCATGCTAAGTGAAAGAAGCTGGTCACAAAAGCCCACGTACTACCTGATCCCCTTATGTGGAAGTCCAGATTGAGGCATTTCATATACAGTTAGAGAGACAAAAGACAGATTACTGGTTCCCTAGGGCTTAGGGAGGAGACTGCCTTACCAATGGACATGTGGCTTTTGGGGGGGGCGGTGATGAACCTATTCTAAAATTAGACTGTGGTAACAGTTGCACAACTCTGTAGATATACTCAGAACCATTAAACTGTACACTTTTCACAGGTACACATTACAGTATGTGAATTGGTATCACAATAAAGCTGTTTAAAAAAAACCATCTGGGGACGCCTGGTGCCTCAGTTGACTTGAGAGTCTGCCTTCTGCTCAAGTCATGATCTCAGGGTCCCAGGATCGAGCTCCCTGTCGGGCTCCCTGCTCAGTGGGGAGTCTGCTTCTCCCTCCGCCTGCCACTCCCCCTGCTCGTGCTCTGTCTCCTGAATAAATAAATAAAAACATCTGAAGGACCAAGTCATTCCTTAAGTTGTGGCCCTGGTTTTTCGGAAAATGGTGATCCAATCGCTTTTAAGATGTGCTGTTCTGTAATGAGACTTAAGAGACTGGTGAGCCCCGAATGCACCTCAGATCACCCCACCTTCTGTTCTCCAGCCCAGGCATCCGAACACCCCCACAGGCATCAGCGTTTGCAACCAGAGCAGACACAGCACACACACAGCTACTGTCAGACTGTTACAGTTCGAGAGCAGATGCCTCTGACTTTAAAAAAAAAAAAAAATGCACTTAAATTCATTACCAAATTGATAGTAGCTTTCAATTAATGTCTTCGGTTTCTGAAAATGTCTGGAGGTTAAACAAAGACAAGGCTTAGGAAACTCTTATTCCTGATTTTGAAAAGCAGTGACCTGGAGGCTCGGGGAGGTCAAATGATATGCCCAGGGGCACACAGCAGGTTCCTGGCAGTGCTGGGCACGGGCCAGCACTACTCCGCCAGCCGCCCTTAGCTAAGTCACCTGCGGGCCGGGAACCAGGCCCCAGGCAGCAGCACTCACCTGAAGGCAAGTCCAGCTCCACTCCGATCCACGTCCCCTCCTGAAAGTCAGTGGGCCCGATGTATCTCACGATGCCCATTTTGTTGGTGCCAACGGTGACATATTCTCCCTCTTTGAGCCACTCTGGGACTTCGCTGGCTTCTTCAGAGTCGGAGGAAACTTCCAGCTTTCCCAGGGCCGGTGTCCCTGCCCCGCCGTCACCCAGCGCCCCCGAGGCCAGCAGGTCCTCGTCGGCTGCCGAGGGGCAGCTTGGGTCTCCGCCCAGCATGCGAGTGAATGACTTCAGCTCAGAGGTCCGCACCTTCTGGATTCTGAACGGAGACGCCGGAGCAGGGGATGGACACAGGAGGTCAGGAGGCGCCTGTGGTTTGGAGACCTCCAGCTCTGAGCCGGCGGCCGGCTTCGCGTGCTCCTCGGGCCTTCGGAGCCGCTTGGTGGCTGGGGAAACCTCGCCCCCACTCTGCCGGCTGCATGACTCCTTCTGGGGGGCGCAAGTGAGGAGAGGAGTTGGGGGTGCGCTCGT